>NC_133555.1:7886287-8189318 GCF_048773025.1 Camelus bactrianus | reverse complement strand
TGAACTTGTTGTTCATCTATTTTATATGTATTAGTTAGTATCTGCAATTCTTAAACTCCCAATTTACCCCCTCCCACCCCCTTTCCCCTGTGGTAACCATAAGTTTGTTTTCTGTGTCTGTGAGTCGATTTCTGTTTTGTAAATAGTTTGTCTTTTTTTTTTTCAGATTCCACCTCATATGGTACTTTTCTTTCTCTTTCTAGCTTGCTTCACTTAGAATGACAATCTCCGGGTTCATCTATCTTGCTGCAAATGGCATTATTCTATTCTTTTTTGTGACTGAATAGTATTCCATTGTATAAATATACCACTGCTTCTTTATCCAGTCTTTTGTCGATGGACATTTAGGTTATTTCCATGTTTTGGCTATTGTAAATAGTGCTGCTATGAGCATTGGGGTGCATGCATATTTTTGAATTATGGTTCCTTCCAGATATATGCCCAGGAGTGGGATTGCTGGATCATATGGTAACTCTATTTTCAGTCTTTTGAGGAATCTTCATACTGTTTTCCATAACAGCTGCAACAAAATACATGCCCACCAACAGTGTAGGAGGGTTCCCTTTTCCCCACATCCTCTCCAGCGTTTATCATTTGTGGAGTTTTGAATGATAGCCATTCTGACTGGTGTGAGGTGATACTTCATTATAATTTTGATTTGCATTTCTCTGATAGCTAGTGATATTGAGCATTTCTTAATGTGCCTTTTGGCCTTTTGTATGTCTTCACTGGGAGATTGCTTGGTTAGGTCTTCTGCCCATTTTTGGATTAGGTTGTTTATTTTTTTATTAATAAGTTGTATGATCTGTTTGTATATTCTGGTTTAAGCCCTTGTCAGTCTCATCTTTTGCAAATATTTTCTCCTTTCCTGTAGGTTGTCTTTTTGTTTTGCTTATGGTTTCCTTTGCTGTGCAAAAGCTTGTAAGTTTAATTAGGTCCCATTTGTTTATTTTTGCTTTTATTTCTGTTGCTTGGGTAGACTGCCCTAGGAGAACATTGCTGAGATTTATGTCAGATAATGTTTTGCCTATGCTTTCTTCCAAGAGGTTTATAGTGTCTTGTCTTATGTTTAAGTCTTTAAGCCATTTTGAGTTTATTTTTGCGTATAGAGTGAGGGAGTATTTTAACTTCGCTGATTTACATGCAGCTCTCCAGCTTTCCCAGCACCATTTGCTGAAGAGACTGTCTTTACTCCATTGTATGTTCTTGCTTCTTTTGTCAAAGATTAACTGACCAAAAGTTTATGGGTTTATTTCTGGGCTCTCTGTTCTGTTCCATTGATCCACATGTTTGTTTTTGTATCAATACCATATTATTTTGATTACTGTAGCTCTATAGTATTGCCTGAAGTCTCGGAGGGTTAATCCTTCAGCTTCATTCTTTTTCTTCAGTATTACTTCGGCAATTCTGGGACTTTTGTGATTCTATATAAATTTTAGGGTTATTTGTTCTAGTTCTGTGAAAAATGTCCTGTGTAATTTGATACGGATCTCATTAAATCTGTAGATTGCTTTGGGTAGTATGGACATTTTAACAATACTGATTCTTCCAATCCAAGAACATGGGATATCTATCCATTTCTTTAAATCATCTTTAATTTTCTTAGTCAATGTATTGTAGTTCTCTGTATATAAGTCTTTCATTTCCTTGGTAGGATTTATTCCTAATTATTTTATTTTTTTGGATGTGATTTTAAAAGAAATTGTTTCTTTACTTTCCTTTTCTGATCTTTCATTGTTAGTGTAAAGAAATGCAACTGATTTCTGTATGTTAATCCTGTATCCTGCTACCCTGCCAAGTTCTTTTATCAGCACTAGTAGTTTTTGTGTGGGAACCTTTAGGGTTTTCTATATACAGTATCACGTCATCCACATATAATGACGATTTTACCTCTTCTCTTCCAATTTGGATCCCTTTTATTTCTTTTTCTTGCCTGATTGCTGTGACTAGGACTTCCAATACTTTATTGAATAGAAGTGGTGAGAGTGGACATCCTTGTAATTAATTAATTAGAAGTGGACACATCCAAATTGGCAAGGTTATTACTGTCTTAGCATTTTATGAGTTTGCTTATATATTAAACATATGTAAAATGGTTTTTAAAAATTAATACATATATTTACTTATCTCATTTATATGATAGTGATGTCCCACAAACTATTTTAGGGGAGATTCTGAATTTCTGAAACTCAAACACTATTTTGCAGATGATACCTAGAATATCAACTTCATCTGATAATCCACTTGTAATAAATATTTATTGGAGTCTTGGAGTCTCTGAGAATAATAAAATCAGTTGTGAGCAGTATAGAAGATTTATATCATGCCTGAGATTTTCATGCCTTTTTGAAATAAAGAGTATCATTATCTTCCATTGGTAAGATAGTATTCTCAATTATGGCTTCAAAAAAATGACTTCCACTTATTTAGTTAAATATTTACTGTGTACCTATTATATGTCAAGTCCTAAGATTCATCATATATAAAAAAGAACATGAACTTCAGAGCAGAATGTGTATTAGTTTTCTGTTGCTGTGTCACAAATCACTTTAAATTTAGCAACACACATTTATTACCTCACAGATACTACAGATTAGAAGTCAGGGCAAAGTTACAAGTTCCCAATCGTGGTGTCAGCCCAGACTGGAGTCTCATCTGAGACTTGACTGGAGAAGAATTCAATTCCAAGCTCATTGAAGTTGCAGCAGAATTCAATTCCTTATTGCTTTATGACTGAGTGCTCTGGGTTTTTACTGGCTGTCAGCTAGAGGCAACGATAGGTCCTAGAGGATAGGTCTCCCGGTTCCCTACCATGTTGGCCTCTCCATGGTTACTGCTTCAAGGCCAGCAGGAGAGTGTCTCTTACTCCAGTTTGATAAGATGGAGTCCTATATAATACAACATAATCATAGGAGTGATACCCCATTAACTATGCCCTATTCTGATGAAAAGCAAGTCACAGAATCTGCCTGCACTCAAGGAGAGGGAATTAAACAGTGCTTCAGATCATCGGGTCACCTTAGGGTGTATCCAAAATAGAACATAATCAGAAAGTTTGAATTTCCTTTAGAAATGATATAAAACTAGAGCTTCCTGCCCTGTTCTTCATTATGTTCAACTGATTCCCTCATTTATCTACTTTGTTTTTGTGAAAGTCCTTATGCTGTGTTACACTCTGTATAGTCTGTTCTTGGGGAATTTGCATGATAATAAAACTATTTTAAGGGTTTTTATTTCATCACAAACATTTGTTTCAGGATCAAACCATACAAAGCCTAAGAGAGGCATAGCTCTAATTTGTTCCCATAAATAAATTTCACTTATCATTTAGCTTATTCAAAGGGCATTCTCAAGGGCATTCTGATTTAACTAAGATTTGCTGAAAGTTAAGGAATTATCTAGCAGTGATTAGAATAAAATAGATGGAACTGTGGTATGTGGTTATAATTTTTATTTACATTATTTTAATATTAATTAAGGTGTCTCTTGCAATATTCAGTCTGTTGAACTGTAGAACTCTTACTTAGTCAACTATTAATCGCTTTCTGTGCTGGGTGTAGTTTCTTTTTGGATTACCTTTTGCCACTTGTAATTTTACCATTTGTACTCATCCATGGGAAATCACAAGAATTCAGTTCATATGGAATACATGTTAATAGTTCTGGCATTTAGAAAATAAAGGGCAATCATTTATTCTAGTATGATTGGGCAACTCTCAACAACATGGTTGTTAGCGTTCTAGCTGATAATGGAGTAACTGTTGTCTCTGGAGTGCCTACCCTACTGTGTTTGACTATTTTTTTTTTTTTCATTTTATTCATCATGTTGTTCCATTCTAAAGTAGATGCACTGAATTCACAGAGACCTAGGATCATGTTCCGTGCCCACCTCTTTTAGTACAACTTCGGATAAGATACTTAAATATTCTCTCCTTTGGAAATCTCATCTACAAAATGGGAATAATAATACTACCTTCCTTGTGTGGATGTTATTATTCTTAAAATGAAATGACAGACATAAAATGTTGACCACTGTAAAAAAAAAAAAAAAAACTCAGAACTCAGTAAATGGGAGCTATTTTTTTAAGTTAACAGTTATTTCTAAAAGGCACAAAAGGGCAGCATTACTGCCATGTGTTTGTTAGTGTCAGAACCAAATTGTAAGAGGAATTTTCACTGGCTGTCATATTGGATAAGACTCTTTGGTTGCAAGGGACAGAAATAAAGTCCTAAAAAGAGAGAGGTAAGCAACATACTGCCTTAGGTAATAGAAAAGCCCAAGACAGTTCCTAGCTTTAGGGATAGTTGGACCCCTGGGCTCAAACAATTTGTCAGAATTAGGTCTCTTCCATTCTCTTCTCTTGTGTGTACTTTAAAAGGAATAATCTCATCGAGGCACTCCTTTTACTGAGTGATCAGATAGGTATTCCTTCCCAGTTTGTTTAAAAAAAAAAAAACCCTGTAGTTACCGCTGATGTTACCAATTTATGTCATATCCCCGTCACTGAGCTGTAAGTGTGATGAGGGGAGTTTAGTGCTGGGAATGCCCAAGCCTAAAACTTGTCCACGAAGCCAATCCAAACTGAAGCACGTGGACCAGGAATTGTGAGAACAAGTGCTGATATCATGAGGAGGGAGGGGTCCTTGCTGGGTATTATATCAGTAAATTACACAGCAGATACTCACAACAGCTGTGTTTGAGATGAATGCCCAGGTATGTATAAGTGATAGTTTTTTGGCATTAAGAAATGGTTAACACTAACAAAAACCAAATTTATTCGTGGGGAAACAGGATTTAGGAATTTGGAGACACAGCATCTTCAGGAATCCAGTCTTAAGCCCTTGCTTAAGGAACCTTTGAGAATTTCCTCCAAATCCTGTATTTTTTGAAAGCGGAGTTAAATTCTAGGGCAAGAGTGAATGAATTCACTGACGTTGGGTCATGTTTCCATCCTTTGCACAGGAGTGTAGGGAATTGTGAGGGTACCATATATGGCACTTCTACTAAGAATGTGTCCAGTGAGAGAAGGGTAGTTTCCCAAATCAAAATCTGATGGGCTTCTACCAAAATAAGTGGAAATGGACACTGGACAGGCAAAAACAACAGAGGACTCTACAGCCATGTTCTCCTTTCTCATGGTAGAGCCCCTTCCACAGAAGGCTTGAGTAATTTAGAATCAAGTGTTCTGTGTTTTAACCATGGCTCTGCCGCCAGGTATGTGATACTGGACAATTAATATTTTCATTGCTCGGCTGTCTTAGTGTGGACAATATTGATACCTACAACTTAGGTGTCTAGAATGGGAAAAGATCATAGCTTTGATAACGATGAGATGAAGATATGATCAACCACCTGTTGATTGGGGTGAGGTATTAATAGTTTAATTAAAAATGCGACAGATGTTAACATCGTGGCAAATGTGTTTTTTTACCCAAAGGGGGAAAAAGCAGGATTTTTCTTTCAAGGCTTTATAGCATCCTTCAGTGGGAAGAATCATGGTGTGAAAGTAAGGAGGCTGAGCCCTTCCCTGATGTCCGTTGTAATCAACTGTATGACCACCTAGAAGAGATCACTTCATCTTCCTGGCCTCAGTGATTAATCTGAGGGTGGTGTGGGGGAATCCGTGGTCTTGGGTTTACCTTCTAGTGTTAAAATTCATGACAATAAGATAGACAAAAGAGAGACAAATTGTTCCTCGATGGAAATATTTTTATCATCAATAACTTTTTGAGCTTTTGCTAATAGACACTGATTTACACACGTACATGTATTAATTCATTTAATCTTCACAGTGACTCTATGAGGTGGGCTCATTATTATTTCCTTGTTACAGTTAAGGAAACTGAGGCACAGAGAATTAAGAAACTTGTCCAACTTCTTATGTGTAGAAGCGGCAGAGTTAAGAGTTCAAACTCCAGTACTCTGAGTATTCTGTAAACTGTCCCTCGTCCACATGTTAAGATACTGCTCGCTTATCCACTATGCTGTTTAGTAGACACAATAGAATTTTGAAAAATGTTGAGGTGGTTTGAATATAGTTCAAAAAAAGTAATTGAAGAGTGGATGGATTTTAATGGGAAATACTCTCTGGAGAAGAAAAACTACAGTGGGAGAGACAGAAAACAAATGAGCTGCTTCTGTTCCCCAATTCGGCTTACCCTAGACACTATTTGTTTTTTTTTTTCTGGTTGACAGATGTTTAATGCTTCCTTATGTTTCTAGACTTTATGGATCAGCAATTTCCCATTTTCTACTTGAACCCTTAGGTAGGAAAGAAATTACCTACTCAAATTGATTAAATTAATAGTGAAATATAGGTTTGCACACATTTTAAAATAGAAACAAATAAAATGTTATATACGACACTTGGGAATGAATTAAAAAGTAGTATAGAAAAGGCACCAGGGAGATGCTTATCATTTTGAAACAATATGTATCTTAAGAGTGCAAGATCACATGGTGCTGGGTTTTCATGTCCCCTCTCAAGGGTCACCAGGTTGCTTTTCTGTAGAAGTTGCTTGAATCATTGATTAAGTATGTGCCAGAACTGTTCCTTTGTGTTCAGCTCAGAATGAAGGTTCATTTTTCAGTAAGAGACATTTGGTGAAACTCTGATTCTTCTCTTGCAAATGTCCAAGATTGCTCTGAAGTCGATGAGAACGTGTGGAAGGGAAGGAGAAACTCAGATGTAGATTAGAAGCTGGATATGGGCCAGTGGCTTGAAGGAGCTTTCAGAGAGATTTTGTTTGTATAAGAACATATTTTTTTTGTGCACCATTTGTGAATAAACAACAATCTGAAAAGGCTTAAAATATGATGTGTTAAGAAATTTTTGCAGACAATATTAAACATGCCTCTGGGAAAAAATAATGGAGCTAACCAGGGTTGTGAATGTAGGAGTAATTCTGGGAAGCAGCTATGCTTAAGACCCTTTTAGTCTATTTATGCATCTTGTAGTGGGGAGATAGTGATACATGTCATTACCATCTCAACTGGACCACAGGAAACAGCATTTACACCCACCCATCCATTGCCTTATTTACAGTAGTGCTGAGAAACGGCCCAGCTAATGGGCTTAAACCTGGAGCTATTACAAATTGTGTGTGTGTGTGTGTTATGGGGAGGGAATTGGGGAGTGGAAAGACAACTACAGGAAAAGAGGAGGGCTCTGTTTGGTTGTACTGCAGAAATGAGTCTGGATGTCACCCTTCCTTTGGAGGGTTCTAGGAGTGAGGCCTGGGTACTGAATTAAGCATTTGGCAGGTGAGTTAGTGATTCTTGGATTTCAGTCAGTTTTCTTGTTGCAGACATAATCCATCCAAAGAGCACATGCCCTACAAAGATTATTCATACAAACTCAACACCCCACCAAAAGGTATCAGATAATACAGTATCAGCATTTCTTTAGAATTTCATCAAATTGGCCACATGAACCTATGAACAGATGGCATTCTAAAATATTTTTATCAGAAATCAGTTTTTTAATTGGAAGAATATATTTTTTTCCTCTGGAACACTTTATGTTTGGCCAAGTTCCAGGGGTAATCAACAAAAGCATCTTTACTGGGACATTCCTGGGCAGTGATGTGACAGATCTGTAAAGGCAAGTCGTCATGAGAACGGCTACACCAACAGTCATCATAACAGGTGGCAGTTGCTGAACACTTTTTATGTGGGAGGCACTGAACTGAGGACTTTCATGCCCTGATTTATTTAATCCTACAACGTCTCTGTGTAACAGATATGATTATCTGTTTACAGAGGAGAAAATTAAGGAATTTAGTATCTGCGTAATTGCCCAAGGCCCCCAGTTAGGAAGAGGCAGATTTGGATTTAACCAGACTGCCCAGATTTCATTCTTCCCGCTTAACTACCACCCTTCATTGGGGCAGTGCCTCAGTTCAGCATTTATCAGGACCCATTTATCCTGGGCAATGTACAGTGTACCCATGATACAACCGCACCCAAAGCCCATGTGAGCTACTGGGGGAGAGAGAGGTAAACCAATAACTCCAACAGTGCACTGAACAGAGTGTGTCCAAGATCATCAGGTTGGACAGAGAAATAAGTGATTAACTGTGGGGAATCAGAAAAGAAAAAACTCTCTGGATGTGGTAACATTCGAGATGTCTCTTGATGTACAAGTAGGAGTTTCCAGAAATGATGGGGAGGGATGTTATGGAAGGGAGACACAGCACATGTTCACAGTACGCAGACATGAAAAAGCTTTCTCCTGGATAGGGGAAGACTCTCTTCCAACATCTTTTCTCACTCAGATCTTGTAAAAGAGTCAGATTCACAATGTTGGCTCTGGATTGAATCAAAACATACAGGAATTTTTCACAAAATATAGGGCACCTTTTCAAAGCCAGACTGAGCTTCTTTTTTATTCCTTATTTTATTAATGCTTTGTTTTAATTTTAAGACTTTTTAAAGACACACTTCAGGTTCACAGCAAAAATGAGACAGTACAGAGATGTTCCATCTCAGCCGTGCTGCACGCATGCATAGCCTCCCTGATTATCAACATCCCCCACCAGAGTGGTACCTTTGTTACAACTGGTAAACCTGCATTGACACATTATAATCACCCAAAGTCCATAGTTTGCATGACTGCTCATTCTAATATTGCGCATTCTATAGATTTGGACAAAGATATAATGATGTATATTCATCATTAAAGACTAGGCTTTTTATCATGGTAGTTGGGGCAGATATATGATCAAAAGTAGGAAGGTAGACTGTGAGCATTTGTCTCCCCTTACGCACACCATAGACTCCCCTTTGGGCCAGCCCAGGTGAGAAGAACCTAGATGCAAGGGAGAGAAATCGGAATGAAGTATCAGATGATACGAGAGGTGTCAAAGGGGGAAGGGTTTCACAAAGTCGGTTTGTTTGGCAGGGATGTAGTCCCTCAGCATCCTTTTGAACTTACTGTAATTCCGAAGCTATGGTCTGGGCTCTTGCAGTATGTGATGAAAAGGTATTTAATATTTTGAGGCATTTACCACGTGCCAAGCACTGTGCCGACTGTTTTGTAAGCTGTAATTCAGTCTGTCCGCTCAGCAACCTGATTGCAGTAGCTACTTTTATTAGCAGTGTTTTGCAGATAAAGGTTATATAACTAGTAAGAAGCAGAGCTGATTCAAAGTCAGGCCTAATGGACTCAATGAACTTCCAGACCTCCTGACAGCCTTACCATAACCCCTTCTAGGTGACTCCTTTCTGTGAATCTGCAGATGATAGTGAAGTCTGGATACTTACGGATTCTAATGAGTACCTCGATGGAAATGCTCAGTGAATCACAAACCTATCTGAATGCAGATTCCGCAGGGAGAGCAATGTTAAAATAATTCTGTGTTGAATACATTTAAAGCTGTTACCAAGTTTTGGTTTGAACTTTTCTTTTCCCCCTTCAAAAACTAATTCTATGTTCTTGAAATAGAGCATAGAATATATATGTCCTAGTTTAGAATTCTGGAAAACTTTGTAATTGAAGTTACAGAATTACATTTTGAATTGAGAAAGCCCAATTTATTTAATCTGCTTACTGCAGCTTTCCAAGATAAGATTTGTCAGAAGGCTAAAAAGTCTTCCTGACCACTGGCAAGTTCTCCTAAATGGGCACTTTGATTAATGATGATCCTTCCACTGATTAAACCTCAGTGACTAATCCTCTAATAGAGGGGAAGTAACCACTGCTATAATTGCTGAAAATTGTGTCGGTAAGGATTCAGAGAATAATATAAAGTTATGATTATGGTATCAGATTGTACCAGCTATTGTAACTGAAGTTTCTTAAAGTCTTGCATCTTATTTAATCTGAGCAGGGAGAGTACAAATCTGTAATAGGTATTTTGAAAGACTCTATGGGCTTTTTGTACTTGTACCAATTATAAGCAATGAAGCAGTGGGCACTTACTGAATGCCTGCTACATGGGAGACCTTGTATTGGAGGAGAGAAAAGTGTCAAATGACTAGAATTGCTCTGTGTAGTTTTCACATAGACCATGACTTTGGAACAAGTCAAGGCCTTCCTTTTGCAAAAGAACTCCAAACAGCAATGAGTAAACTCAATTATTGGGTTTCCATGGAATCTCTAGGCTGGAGGGAAGCCATCAGTGCATCCCCTCTCCAACTGTTATTTAATACCTTCTAATCTTCAACATTTTATTTGAGAAGCTACCTCATCTTTTCTTGAATCCTTCCCAAAATGAGTAATTTATCACATCCTAAAGCAGCTCACAGCATTTTTAAGTACTTTGGAATATATTATGTTTCCCTTCTGCAGTTTCTACCCATTGGTCCTAATTTTAGTTAGGACCATACTTTCATGTCTTTCACACAGTTTTAAATGTTTAAAGTAAAAACCTTTATAATAGGCAAAGAAAAGGAATCCTTAAGCAAATTGCAGTAGGGTTTAGGAAAATGAAAATATGGCTCATATTTAGACAGAAATAATGCTTCCCTAAAATTCTGAAAAATAAGATAACTTTCAGAAATGAAAACCAAATTGGACCTTTTAACCTGCATTCTGATATTTATTAGAAAATGTCTATCTGCTTGCTTCTTTAGTATTATTACCTTCAACTGGGGAAAGGGTAGGGGTTAAAAAGTGGATTTCAACTGCATGGTTTGGATTCCCATCTCTGTGAGTGAGTTGCTTCCCTCTCTGGGCTTCAGTCTCCTAACCAGTAACAATAGTGCCCATATCATAGGATCGTGGACGGTTCTGACAAGATAATGTTTATAAAGTACTTAGCAATGGACCTAGTCCATAAGAACAGACTCAGTAAAATCTTCGTTTAACAGAAGTCCTTTAATGGCTCACATATCAAGTATCTAAGGAGTGATTCTTTACATGACACTGTTGTGATAAACCTTTTTCAGAAAGAAAAAAGTTGTATTTGTCCAAATATGTTTTTCTGGCAACTTCAAAAGATAATAGTTACTTTATGTTTTGAGGAAATGGTCATTAGTTTACAAAACTCTATGTGGTTGCAAAATAATTATTGAGGGATAATTTGTTAACATAACAGTCAAGATAAGGAAAAGATTTGTGGCATTTCTCCATCATTAACTCCCCATTAAAGATGATGTTTTGCTTTGCTAGTTAATATTCTTGAAAGGAGTCAGATCAAAGATTCCTTCATTAAATTCATTAAAGTTTTTTTTTTTTGACCCATTTTAGGACCAGCCTCTGCAATATGACATTCATCTTTCTTTTTATTGCCTGTAATGAGACTGAACTCTTCATAATATTTATTTGTGTCACTCCTCTCTAGATCCATTTTGATAGCTAATTAGTATTTAAGCCGCTCCCTTACTAGAATAGAAGTCCCAGTCTTAAAGATAAAAAACCAGGTTTTCGCCCTAAACCTGTGTTACCTTGCTGATTGCTGCTAATCAGCCAGACAATAAACAGCAGGAACAGCCAGTGCTTTCCTTCCTTTCTATTAAGATGTGGATGTCCTGGGTATTTGTACATAGTCCTTCATGCATTGTGCCTCTGCAATTTTCTGCTCCTGTAAATAGCATTTTTCAGCTCTTAATATGTAAGCCAAGTCACTCATTGTATTTGGTACAGCATTCTCTGTGCATGGGTGGATACAGAGTCTTTTGCTTCTTAAGCTTCTCTGAAGAAATGTTTATCCTTGTAACTTGGCCACCACCTGTCCAGATGGCAGTACTGATTAGCACCCCTGGGCTGCCCATCATGCTCCAATGCTGACCGGACTTTGTCTCCAACCCTCAAGGACTGTGATGCAGAGTTAAACCAACACCTCCAGACATTTGACCAGAGCCCCCAAGCACACCCTTCACAGCAAGTGACAGCACATTCCTCATCAGGCATTGACATCTTGCTTCTCTATTTCATGTGTCACAGGAAAGATGAAAATGCATTCAACTCACAACGGAAACAGCCTATTTTTGAGCTGCCTACACAGATAATGTTCATCATTTCTCAACTGGATGCAGAGAACGTAACATACATATAATCTGTTTCTCACCCAGAATTATGTCTGTTTGGAGCTCACTTTTTCTTTGAAAGAAAAAATAACAACATGTTTAGAAAATGTTTGATTGTATTACAGAGCATAAATTAGATGGATACAGCGAAAGCTCCCAGATTTGCTTACTGGGTGCCTGGGTTGTGCCAGACAGTGCTCCAGATCTTTAACGACTTTGTCTCATTTTATCTTTATCATAAATGTGGACTAACCTTTTTTTCTCCTTTTTCAAAAAAGAAGGTGGAGTAGATTGATTATAGTTCTAATTTTTCATGCCTTCCTATAGCTATGTCCTATGCAATGTGATTTGATAGCAATTCTTGTCAAGAGGTAGAGTTTTTGCCCTTTTTTTTTTCCTATTCTTTGCATTTGGAGCTACTCCAGGTGGTAGAAAAAAAATAAAACCCATTTCTTCCCTTCAAAATCCAACCCCACGGCATTAAGGGATATATTTCACGCATGATAGGATTAGATCAAAAGTATATCAGTCACAGCACTCTTCAAGTTATGTGAACATCATCCCAAACAACTCTTCTCGCTGCAGCTCAGGTCTTCTCTAAACTCCCCTGTGCCATCCCCTCTGACCTCACCGCCTACTCTTTGTCCCCTCCTCCACCCTGCCCTGGCCACTCTCACTTCCTTGTTGCTCCTGAATTGTCCTGATTGAGGTTCATCCGTCTTGCTCTTCCCTCTGCATGGGAATCAGCCCAGGTCTTTGTGGGGCTGATGCTTCTCCTCACTCAGTCCCAAGTCCGGTCCGCCTCCTGAGAGAAGCCCTCCCCATTTAACATCACCTCTCCAAGATGACTCTCTGCCACTTTACATTATTTTATTTTCTTCAGATTCATCATCACCACCTGATGTTATCTGATGAACTTGTTTATGTTTTGTCTTCTGCCACTAAGGAACTCCATTAGGGCAGGGCATTTTCTGCTTTGTCCCGGCTTCATCTTCATTGTGTACAGTCAGGCTTAGCACACTGAAGAAGCTCAGTAAGTACATTGAAGAAATTGCCTAAAGAATTTTGACTTATTCAACGACCAGGTAGAGATCTGCCCAGTATTACTCATGGTCCCTGCTCCTAGATCGTCCACAGCATGTGTGCTTCCTTCTAATGCAGAATCACTCTGAGATGTAGTAAAAACACCTTGGACTTTGGGGGAAGCCAGACTTGACCTATGGGTTACTGTCTAGGAGGATGTGGAACACTGCTTCTTCCTGATGCCGTAGTTTGCTCATCTGTAAACTGTGACTAAATCTGTCTTACAGAGAGGTCATGAGTATGAAACGAACCACTTTCATCAGGCTTGTAGCGCAGTATCCCACATGTAATAGACTCAGAATGAAATGTTTCCTTTTATCACTGCTCCTTCTTGTTCCTGTCCACATTCATGCCAAGCAATGATCTGAGCAGAAGTCTCTTTGAACAAACTTTATCTCAAAGGACCATACAGTTTCTGTAAGAACTGCTCAAGTCCACTGTTGTAATACAAAAATAGACATGATCTATATCCAAATGAATGCATGTGGCCATTCCAATAAAAATTTATTTACAGAAACAGGCAAATGGTCTGTGGGGCCGTAGTTTACTGAACCCCCAGATCTCAAGTCTGACTATGTTATGGACTGTCTCGAATCAGTTTTACCTTTATTTTGGCTTCTTGCTGCTTCAGCTTTATTTCCAAATTTTTAGGGTTCAACTAAAGCTGAACCTTCCTGAGATTTAACCTTCTGTTTCTACTCAGGTAGGCTCTATTCCTACAACTTGAAGTTTCTACAGAGACCTTCTCAACTATCCCTGATTCACCACCACTACCCCTTAACAACATAAACTCAGGGCCTGGGCACTATGGGTAGAGGGAGCCAGAGACATTTTTGATCGGGAAAATTTTCCTGAAGAGTCTCAAAAGATACTGTTAATTTAACTGGTTTTCTGAAAACAGAAGTCTAAGGGCAAGAAACATAGGAGTTAAGGCTTTGTGCTAGTTTTTTCAGCATCAGGGTTTTCTCTCAAGGCTTTAATTCACAATTTAGTTCTGCCCTTCTGAAATCAGAGCATCACACACACTGTACCAAGTGGTCTGGCTGTAACTTTTGATCACATTTTCAGTTACTTTTGACTGCAAGCAATCCCCCAGATTTTAACAAGCATCCTGAGTAAGGCACACCTTCATTGTATCAGTTAATTCTCCATCCTCTACTAGAGATAGTGCCCGACAGCAGCAGATATCCACTCTGCCCAGTGGCTTTCCATCAAACTTCCGCAAGTTAGGGGTGGCGGCAGTCTTTTAGCATGTGCTTTATGTTTTTATTTTTCTCATGGTTTAATTTTATTCTGGTTTGAGAATCTGTTGGAGACAGCAGAAGCAGATCTAGGTGGTATGGGACTGAAACTTAACCAGCGTGATGGTGGAAGGCCTTTTAAAATAAATGATATAGATACAGACATAAAATTTGGTAGAGGAGTTGTGCTAGGGAGAGGCCCTAACTAAAGCTACATTAAGTTTGCAGTGCATCATCATCATCTGAGGGTATATTAGAAATCTATGGCTATAGGGCAGCGGCTGCACCCTCCCATGCTTGGATGGAGTGAGCAAATAATACAAGGAAGTGAAGTGAGCTAAGTTATGTGCACATTCATGGGGTGAACAGCAGAGAGGACAGGTCTTTTCTAAATAAGGCAGCTGCTCTTCCTCTCCAGCTGATTGTGATCATGCAGGAATGAGGCCCTCACCCGGCGGCATCTTGGAATTTAAATTTTAAAGCATCTAGATGTACGCTATTTTTAAATCTTAAAGCTCCCAATTTTAAGATGCACTAAATAAACATGTCTGTAGGGAGTAAATTTAGTCCACCGACTTACAGTTTGTGACCTCAAAAATAGTTTTAGATTTGCAAGAAAACATCCAAGTGATTTGAAATGTGAATGAGGGAATTACATATAATAATTAATAATTATATATAACTACTAATATATGGTTAAATGTTGGCTTCTATTGAAGATCTAGCTTGTAAGAAAACCATGTATCTCTCTCATTCCTTGAATCTGAAATATCTGTCAGCAGCCTAAGTCTGCCACTTCTAACACTGCTATGGGATTAAAGTCTGATTTTTTTTCCATTGCTTTTCAGGAAAATTTCAGTCTCACCTCAGACTATTTATTCCTTCACTCATTCTCTCTCAAATTGCTCTTAGCACAGTGTCTGGCATGTAAATAAGTTATCAGTATATGGTTGTTGAATTAATTAAGTAAAATATAATTTAGCCAAAGTTTTCTTTAATGTTAACCTTCCTTGCTTGATCGCAAATTTGAGAGGACCTTATTCAATAAACATGGCACATGACTTAATTTGATCAAAAAGCTTTGATTTTCATTTCTTTGTAGATTATAAAGAAAGGTATCTATAGGAATCACAAACATTTGAATAATAATAGTACTAGT
This sequence comes from Camelus bactrianus, assembly GCF_048773025.1. Classification (NCBI taxonomy): domain Eukaryota; kingdom Metazoa; phylum Chordata; class Mammalia; order Artiodactyla; family Camelidae; genus Camelus; species Camelus bactrianus. The sequence goes on along the minus strand of NC_133555.1, from coordinate 8,173,865 downwards.
AGTCAATGATAATAATTATAATAACAATAGTTAATGCTTATATATGTGTCATGCACTAATTTGAATGCTTTATACATATCAATTTATTTGATATTCATAATTAGCATTATTTGTTATCTATTATTGTTATCTATCTGATTTTTAGAGTTTAAATTAGGATTTTTTAGAAAGTTGTGAAATAACTGAATAAAACCATCCCATAAGCCTGAGATCAAGCAAGGAAAAGGAAAACTTAAAGGAAAGAGTATTTACTTTTGTGTTAATGATACTCAATCAAGATGTATTAGATATTCGCTATGAACTAGATGCTCAGCTTAGCCCCAGATGACACACTTGGGTGAGCTAGTGAGTGAAGGTGTGAATGGATAAAAGGCTGATCCTGAATTTCTAAAGCCATTCCAGTCTTCTATCAGCATGACAAATGGGAGAGGGAGGAAGCTGGTGGTACTTCAGGTTTGCCAACTGAGAAGTCACACGATTCCTCCAACCAGCTTTCCAGGGCGGCTCTCCAGATTTCTGTTTCTGCACAGATGTGTATGCTGACTGTTAGAACATTTCAGAGATCTGCCAGCTTTTGAGGGCCCAGCTCTGTCACCATGCCTCGGGAGCAGGTTTCTTAGCAGTGATGGCATACAGCGATAAGAACTACACCTGGTTTTTTCCTGTATCCCCTGCTGAAATCCTTGGTCTTTACCTATGGAACTTTTATATAGCTTCAGTGAAATGGGATGGAAACAGCATCTTTATCTCTGAGAAAACTGAACAAGCACTGATACCACCAACTGAGCTGTTAACTTTTATAACCCCTTTTTGTGCTAGATCTTTTTATCTGATCCCCTGCAGGATATATCTTAGCCTTAAGAGAAGATTAAACAAAGATGTCAACTTAAATAATGATTCTCTGACTAGCTAGAGCTAAATGGTCCAGAGAAATAGCACGTACTGTTTACTTCCCAAGGAGCCCCTGGGTTCACAATGTGAAATCTCTTACAGGGGTGTGCACCTCAAATTAGACAACCAGGGTTGAGTGTAATGTGGCAAAAGAACCTCTTTGGTTCATCAGGAAATGATCATATTCGGAATGGTCTTTCTCATCTTTAAAATGACAGAATTGGTCTAGAGGATGTGTTAAGATCTTTTCCAGCATAATACAGTGCATCTTTCTTTATGAAATTTGACATGCCCACATTCAAACTACACCTTGTTGTGCAATAGACTGTTTGAATGCTGTTGCCTTTTTTTTTCAACTTCAGACAGTTGTTTTGTATATGTAAATGCAATTATTGAAAATTAGTGGGTATTAGTCAAATAATGGAAACTTTAGTATTGGTAGGACCTTTAGACTCAATATCTATATCTATTTTGGCAAGTTTGGAGTTTGGGATATAAGATTTTCTTAAAACTGGGCACTACCACAAACCATTTAGGTTTCAGATGAAGGGAACAGATCCATTTTAGAATTATTTTTATGCAAACTCATGTCTAGTGCCCCCATGTATTCCATGGATGTGTGTTGGGTCTCTCCATTTTTTTTTTAAATTTTCATATTCTTTTTCATTATAGGTTACTACAAGATATTGAATATAGTTACCTGTGCTATACAATATAAACTTGTTGTTTATCTATTTTATATATAGTTGTTAGTATCTGCAAATCTCAAACTCTCAATTTATCCCTTCCTATCCCCTTCCCCCACTGGTAACCATAAGTTTGTTTTCTATGTCAGTGAGTCTGTTTCTGTTTTGTAAATAAGTTCATTTGTCTTTTTTTTTTTAATATTCCGCATATAATGATATCATATGGTACTTTTCTTTCCCTTTCTGGCTTATTTCACTTAGAATGACAATCTACAGTTCCATCCATGTTGCTGCAAATGGCATTATTTTATTATTTTTTATGGCTGAGTAGTATTCCACTGTATAACTATACCACAGTGTCTTTATTCAGTCATCTGTCAATGGACTTTTAGGTTGTTTTCATGTCTTGGCTATTTTATTTGTGCTGCTATAAACATTTGGTTGCATGTATCTTTTCAAATTAGAGTTTCCTCCAGATATATGCCCAGGAAGAGGATAGCTGGATCATATGGTGAGTCTTAGTCTTTTGAGGAATCTCCATAGAGTTTTCCATAACAGCTGCACCGAACTACATTCCCACCAACAGTGTAAGAAGGATTTCCTTTTCCCCACACCCTCTCCCAGCATTTATCGTTTGTGGACTTTTGAATGATGGCCATTCTGACTGGTGTGAGGTGATACCTCATGGTAATTTCGATTTGCATTTCTCTGATAATTAGTGATATTGAGCATTTTTTCATGTGCCTGTTTGCCATTTGTATGTCTTCATTGGAGAACTGCTTGCATCGGTCTTCTGTCCATTCTTTCCATTTGTTTATTTCAGTATTGACATAACCCATTTCCCCTCATGATTGTACAGTATAGTTTTGAACTTTACTATTGGAATTTTGTGGACAAAATTGACAACGTGGAATCATAAAATGGTATAAATTAAAAATCCACTTAAAATACCCTATCTTTCTCATTTTTCAAATTATAAAAATGAAGTTAGAAATACTAAATGGTTTGCTTAAGGCGGTGCTTTCCAAAAATTTTCATAACAATGCACAGATGGAAGATAATGATACTCATATGACAAAGTTGGGTAACCTTTTGAGCTATTAGTGGTTAAAGTTGATCAGGAGATCCAGTGACTGCAGGCATCTTCTGGCCTTCCTGAAGGCTGAAAGATTAAGATCTAAGCGTAGTTTTCACTCATTTATGACACATTCCATAATACACTGTTTGAAAAGCTCTATCCTAAATTCAGTTGGCAACAGAGTTACCAGTAGCTGAGTCTCCATTGGCTTAATGTAAAATGGCATTTATTGCTTCATGCAATATAGGAAAAGATGAGGCTTGGTGGTGTGTATCAGAACTTCCCCTGGAACATCTTCATGCCATAGTGCCAATTGTTTACTGTCTCACTGTTTGTGGGCTTGCATTCTCGGGAGGTTGATAATCTCATGATGGCAGCAAAATGGTTTCAGGAGTTCCAGGCTTCTCAGACTCCTGGGTGAAACTTCAACAAGAGTGAGAAACTCATTTCCAGGATTCCTATAGAAAATCTTCTGACATCTCAATGGGGGTCTGAATGGAACATGAACCAGTCAGTGTTTTCAGAGGAATGTAATACACTGATTGCCTTTAGAGTCAGTGTAAGCCTGAATAAAATGGAAAAAAGGCAACTCGGCAAAGTAAAGCTATGGTTACCAAAAGAAGGAGAATGGGTGTCTGGCACAAATGACAGATATTTTCTATTTTCTAAACCTTAGGTTTTCTGATTTCTTTATTACTTATATTTTTATTGAATTATATTCAGGACAGATGTAAAAACACTTTAAAATGACTAAATGGAAAGCTAGAACTGAAAAATACAATATTCAAAGTCACACATTTATTAGATGGAATTAATAGCATGTTGGACTTAATAGATCCTGTGATCAGTGAGCTTAAGGAAAAGCAAACAGGAGTCTTCTAACTGAAGCCCAGATGATTGAAAAAAAATGAGCAAAACCTGAGTAAGCTGTGAAATAATATCAAGTAGTATAACATGTGTCTATTTAGATTCTCAAAATGGGAGGAGAGATTAAAAGAGGCTGAAACTATATTAGAATAAACAATGGTAAAATGTTTTGAAAAAGGTGAAAACAGTTCCTTCTAGATCAAAGAATCTTTCTGACTCTCAAGCAGGATAATAAAAAAAATCACATCTAAGCATATCATGGTCACATTGCTGAAAGCCAAAGAAAATGAGACATTGAAAGCAGGCAGAGAGAAGAGAGATGTAAGAACAACAAAAAGAAGAAATGATGAGGAATGCCTGACTTCTTGTGAGAAACAATAAAGCATGTTTAAAATGCTATGGAGAAGAAAAGAAAAAAAAGATAAGAAAATACCTAAATCTAGAATTCTAGATGCAGAAGGAATATCTATGACGGTTAATTTTATGTGTCAACTTGACTGGGCTAAGGGATGCTCAGAAAGCTGATAGAACAGGATTTCTGGGTGTGTCTGTAAGGGTATTTCGGGGAGATACTAGCATTTGAATCAGCAGAATGAGTAATCACAGGACTTCTCAGCCTCCCCATATGCAAGAGCCAATCCCTTACATTAAATCTCAATAGAAATTGGGAAAATTACTCTCAACAAATCTGAGCAAAAAAGACAAAAGGAATTCTCTACATATAAGGAGAATAATACCTAACAGAATTTTTGATTTTTGGAAAGGCATAAAGAAGACTAGAAATATAAATATGTAGGTCTATAAAAATCATTATTTTTTCTATTCTTAACTGATTTAAATTACAGTTAACTGTTCAATGCAAAAATAAGAGCATTTATTTGGGGGCTTGTGATATATGAGGAAATACAAATTGTAGTGGTAGTAAATTGTTCACTTATAATTTTCTTAAATTGCAAGCGTCTTTTGGAAGAACATCAAAATAATAAACTACTTAGTAATAAATTGAACAAAAATCTGTATGTAACTTTCACCCTGAAGATTTTAAGGCATTGCTGAAGGAAATTAAAGAAACTATAAATGACTGGAGAAATAGGACTTGGTCACACTTAGAAAGACTTACTAATTTGTCTTTGAGTGCATTTTAAACAAAATCCTTTCTCCTTCTATGTTGGAATCTGCATTTGCTCTCAAAATAGAGCATGTATCTAACTACCATGAAATGTTATTAGAAATCTAAAGTTATTAGATTTATACAAAGTTTTCTAGCTCATCATCCCTGAAAATGTAGGGGGAAAAGGTGAAACTGAAGCTATATGATCATTGTGACCCCAGGTTAACATACCGTCTTTGCCCAGGAAGTATTATAAATTCCTGGTGGAAAGCCTTAGCTTTGGGCTTCCCTTAGTGATGTGAATTAGGTACTGTCATATCTCTTGAAGAAGCACTGGAAACTATGTCTATGAAGTTATTACAAGAGACTGGCTCCCATGTGCATAGAGCTTCTAAGGAAGGTGAACCTCACATCCACATTGGGGACTGTGTCTCCACTCACCTGAGCCGTCATCACTTAGTAGATCAAAGACAACGATTCTTGGCTATTGAGACAGATACAGGTTCTACTTTGACTGAGCAGGAGGACTCTACCCTGCTGACAAGTTCTTATCTGATTTAAATCCTTTTACATAGACTGTGTCCACCGAAAAAAAATGCACAACGTGAGAGTTGTGAGTTAAGTTCTTATTTAAAGCAAAATGAAGACTATAGGCGGGGAAACAGCCTCTTAGATCTGAGGAAATGCTCTCAAGAGGTGGGGTTGGGAGAGGTCAGTATACATATGATTTTCATGAAGAGGGTATGTGCAATCAAGCACACATTTTGGCAGAGAGTTGCTGCTAGTCACAGGAAAGTTGCTGTTAGTCACGAGGAGCAGATGTCTCCCTTAATGATTTTAGTGCTTTTCTAGATGCGAGAAGATGAGAAATTGGGCTCATAAAATCTCCTGAAAATGCTATCTGAAGGCCTCTTCTGCCAGTTTTTCCCAGAGAACAGAGTTCCTCATTCCTCATCTCTGCCCTGAACTCCTTTCATGGTGTGTTGAAGGTCAGTGACTGCAGTGGCTAGTGACCTAATCCTTGTAAATGCAGACGGCAAGTGACAATTTTTAGTTGGCAACTGGTACCAGGTGTGGCCTGTTCGGGTCTTGTGAGTCTGAAGGAGACATGAATGTGATAGCCCCCCTGGTAGACATCACTGTGTCAGTTCTCCAGCTGATGTATAAATTCAGTGCAATCCCAGTCAAACTCCCAGAAAGACTTCCTTGTGCAGAGGTTGTAAAGCTGATTCTGAAATTTATATGAAAATGCAAGTGACCTTGAACAGCCAAGAGCCAAAGTTGTCTTAATAAAGGAAAATATTCTTGCAGGATTCACAATACCAGATTTCAAGACCTATTATAAAGCTACAGTAATCAAGAGACGACCACATTGGCATACAGACAGAAAAAGAGATCAGTGCAATAGAATCGGGAATTCAGGAACTGCCATGACCCACACACGTCACTTGATTTTCTACAAAGGCCCCAAGATTATTCAGTAGGATTAAGGAACTCTTTTCACCTATGTTGCTTGAATAACTGTATATCTATATTAAAACAAACAAAAAAACTGACCTCTACCTTACCTCTCAACAAACATAAAAATTAAACAGAATCAAAAATATAAATGTAAAAGTTAAAACTATCAAGCTCTTAAAAAAAAAGCAAAATCACATATATATATATATATATATATCTGTATATAGATATATATATATATGCATAATTTTAGGGTAAGCAAAGATGTCTTGGATCATAAAAAACACAAATTATAAAAAAAAAATTGGTAAGTAAAAACTAAAAGTTCTGCTCATAGAAAGGCAAGCCACAAATTAGGAGGAAACCTTGTGTATAAGTTTCTTGTGTATGTTGCAGTTTTTAAAGAAAGAATACCTACAAGTCAATAATAAAAAGAAACATGATCCAGTGAGAGAAGGTCAAAGACTTAATGAAAAAGTTACAAAAGAAAATATACAAAAGAGAAATAAGCAAGTGAAAAGTACTTAATGTCATTGTCATCAAGGGAAGGCAAATAAAACTGCATGGCATGCCACCTTATAGCCGCCAGAATGGATAAAACTAAAACTAGTGCTAAAAACAAACAAGCAAAAAGCTGAGATTATCAGTGTTGTCTGCAAGCTAGAACTCTCCTATATTACTGGTGTGTAAAATGGTGCAGCCATTTTAGAAATATGTTTGGCAGATTCTTACAAAATTAAACATATACCTGATCTGTAATGCAGCAATTTCACTCCTAGTTTTTATTTTAAAAAATGAAAGCCTGTTTCCACTTAAAGACTTGTACATAGATGCTCATAGTATAGCAGCTTTACTCGTAATAGCCAAAGTTAGAATTGTCTCAAATGTTCATTAAAAGCAAAACAGGATAATAAGAATTATGCTATACTCATAATAGAAATACTATTCAGCAATAGAAAAGAATGAACTACCAATATACACAGATGAATCTTAAAAACCTGTGGGATAAAGGAAGCCAGACACAAAAGAGAGCTTACTGAATAATTTTCTATCTATGACATTCCTGAACAGTGAAAGCCAATATGTGGGGATGAAACTCAGGATAGTGCTTGGTTTTGGAGGAGAAGGTGGATTAACTGAGAAGGGATTTTGGGGGCAGTGATAGAAACCCTCCTTGTCTTAATTATGTTTGTCAAAGACAGTTGAACATTAAACTTAAAATCTGTACATTGTATAATATGGAAATTATTCCTCAATTAAAAAGAAGCTTTTGGAAATAATAGCATAATGCAGTTTTGAGTTCTGGCTTCATATTAAACAATTTTAACTTAATAGATATGTTACTTCCTATGGGGGATCTTTGATCAGTGATACAAACAGACTTTCTGTGCTTCAGATGTGCCATCTGTAAATCACCTATCTGAGACATATTGAAGATTGTATAAAGCAAGAAATGCTTTATACCAAGGAGTAGGAGCTTATCTATACAAATATTTTCTCCTCTTACTGTTTTTATTACCACCTTTATCATCAATTATAAATAGAGATTAGAATAACAAAACAATGTATTAAAGACTAAACTGTTTAAAAATCCGGGAGGCAAGTATATAGGTAGTTACGGAAATAGACACAGATATAGGTATTTCTATCAAGCTCAGGTCTAGGTGTTTACTCTGAATTCACATATGACCTTCTAGAAGTCTGTGAAACAACATCACTGAATCATATGTTAATTGTGTGTGTATTTATACGTGCATTTTGGGGGATAGAACTTCCATAGCTTCCTTGAGATTTCCGAAGAGGTTTTGTGACCTCTACCAAAAGATGAATTATATCTATTCATGGAATTATCTTTCACAACATTTTTTGTTCTAAGCAGTTACCCAGCTTTTGAAAGTAAAAGTGAAATGGCTCTAGAGAATGTCTGTGAAAGTTAGTATGTCATCTATAGAGCTCTTTGCATTTATCTCTTGGCCTTTGTTTAGCTTTTCCAATTCCTCTTGATTTCTTGGAGTGAAGGTAAATGAGGAGGGAGAAGGGAGGATTTCTCAATATTATTTTGGACTGAATAATCCTATGTGTTGTCGACCACATACCTAGAGACAATTAGGAAGTGTAGGTAGGAAGCATTTTTGAATGCTTATCGTCAAAACTATAGTGTTGTGTGATTTTAAAACTTAAATATGGTTTAATCACATAGCAACTGACTCTGATAAGGGAAATGAAATTAGATTTAGAGGTAAAAAAGGGTGTGACTAAACAAATCACATCTAAGTCACCAAAATGAAAAGTATCGGCATAGACAAGTCACCGCGTGAGAATGAAATTGCTCCCTTAATTTTCTATATGAAATACCTGTGGGAAGTACACAAGGATGGATATTTCTGTATTTGTAACAATATAAATACAGCCATATGTGAGAGAGACCAAAAATAACATAAAAAACACTAGAGATATATCTCTGTCTTACTAATGTCTGAGTGGCTCTGCAAGTTGTCAGGGGCCCAAACTCATTCTGTCTTATCTACTATGAGAAGTGCATTGCCCTCACCTGCAAGAATCAAGGTGGTGCACCACATGTCTTTATTCAAACCAGGAAGGAGGAGATGGGAAAGAAAGGGAACATTCTTTCACTTTAATGATGTAGCCGGAGGTTGTAGACATCCTCATGCTCATATCTCTTGACCAAAAGTTGGTTGCTTTATTCTTTTTGGCCAAGTGCGTGGTTAAATATTCTTCAGAAACAGGGAGTGTAGATATTGATGGGACAACACATTTGAAGCTGGAAAATCTCCAAAGAATCAGATACAAAACAACCCAGAAGATTCCTTTTCTTTCAAAGAAAGATTCCAGTTTCTTTCAAAGGATTGTATCATTCCTTGTACGTGGTAATGACATTATTGGGAGCCAAAGGATGTAATTTTTCTTTTCTATTTTGGCAAGAAGCTCTTAGAAGTAGTTAAAAGAATGAATTTGTGTTTTAATATTATTTAACTGTAGGAATAATTTGTGTTCATAAATAAGCATTTACATAAAAACCAAACATTCGCTGATATTAAAAAAAAAATAAAAATAAGTGGCAGAGTGAAAAAAAAATGAAATCCTTGCATGGTAGGTACTTGGGCAGTTGGAGTAAGTCTGATTCATTTGGGAGTGTATTAGGTAACACACCTGACTGCAAGTGAGAGAATCCAATTAGGGGTGCTTAAGAAAAAGGAAGATGGAGAGAAGATCAACATGGCGGGATTGGAAGGAAGTACAAAGTAAACGGTGGGAGAATGTTGTGGTGGAGAGGGAGACTCAGGTTGGATTGTGAAGTACCTTCTGAAGCTTGGTAGGGAGTTTGGATATTATTCTGTAGGCAACTGGGAGACATAGGTGAATCTAATGTTATTAGGTCTTCCTCAGCGGTATACTGAGAGGGAGGCAGGCAGAGTAGATGCAGTTCAACAAAGGACTATTAAACATGTAACTAACCTGGGAGAATTCTAATGCTTCCAAAGCAGAAAGAAAGAGATGCGGTTCATTTGATGATGAGAAAAGCATACAGGGCTAGGAGTCAAGAGAATAGTTATTCTCTCAAATGCCTGACCTTCAATCATTTATTTTGTCTTTTTTAGGATTTCAGTGTCACTGTGAGGGAATTGTTATATGTTTCACAGAGATGGCGTGGGAATATAATGAAAATATGCATAAAAATACATGAAAAGCTGCTAAGTGCCATTCAAGTCCTGTGTACGCAAATCATTTGAATCAGGGCTGGGATAACCATAACACAGCAGGTAGTAGATAATTAGATTAAAGTAGTTTTAGACTATTATGATCCTTGTATTTTAATTGTGATACTTGTTGTGAGACAGAGAACAATTGTAGGCCACTGTTTGATTCAGATGGTGGCAGTGTACAAATATTCAAAGCACATCGGCCATCATTCAGGTTCAGTTCCAAAGCATTCAATCTTTTCCTTGAACTCAATCGGTGTGCCCCGTCCCATAATGGATCTGTAAGTAGACTGACTGCCTCAAAATATCTCCTAGCAACTAGGATTTAAGGCCTTTAAATCCCTTGTATGCATTAAAAGTCAGACGATAGCCTGCCTTCGGGAACAAATTATCAAAGAGATTTATTACTATTCCATTTCTGTTACTGGAAGTGATAGGTCCAAAATGGATGAATAAATTCCATCAGGCAGAGGACAAACCCTTTTTTTCAAGAATCAGAAGTAAATATTTAAACTGGGGGTGGGGACACAGGGAATTCACTCCCTGCCTCTACCCCCCAAAGTAAAAATCAATGGAAGATATCTGACCCACATTCAGATTAAATTATAACTCTTTCCTCGGTTGGCTTTTGATGGTGAGAGAGGAAAGGGAAGATACCAAGTAGGAGATCAGGCAGAGAGAACAGAGTTTGTTATAGAAAACTAAGTGCATTAACTTCAAGCTCCCTAATGTTAAAAGCTGGTTCGAAATGGTTCTGATGTTGGTGGTAGAAATGGCTGCCTTGAAGAGAACAAGTTTATTTCCCTGCTCACCTTTTCCCCCTATTGCCCTTTTGTCCTTTTGGATGCAGAGCTTTGTAACATCTCAGACCTTCCCAAATAGAATGGCCTGCCCTGGGCTGAGATATGTTGATGGTCCACTGATGCTCTAGAGTAGGAGTTCTTGCTTTTTTCTGGAGCTCACACTCCTTTGAGAATCTAATGGATGCTACAGAGCAAAGCTTGCAAAATGTTTTAACTGGAGGATGAGCTTAGATACTGCTTGACCTACCCAGACTATTTAAATGAAATTGACTCCATTGTAAGCTCTTAAAACGTGGGAGATTTCCTGCAAATATCTCTATTTTTGGCTCTCCATGAAAAAAGAGAGCGTTGTTCCCACTGGAATAGTGCTGGCCATGGCAGCAGCTGACTGGAGGTGGCAGCTGAGTGGTAGAAGGTCCTTCAGAAGTTATGCATTCTTGGTATAGATGTTGCCCATCACTCTACTTTAAAATATCAACTTCATTCATTTACATTAATACCTTGTTGACAGACCAAGGTAGACATTTTAGTTTACAATCTCTTGCTTAGAGGTCCATCTACAGGAAATCCTACTGCTACTTCCTACTACTACTACTACTACTACTATTACTACTGCTGCTGCTGACGATGATGGTATTCAAACTTACATAGTATTCAGCATTTCCAGACGGTGTCCCAAGCATTTTGCACATCTAAATTTGCCTAATCTTCACAGCATCCCTGTGAGTAAGTTCTATTTCTAATCCCACTTTACAGCTGAGGACACTGAGGGGCAGAGAATTTAAATAACGTACCCAAGGTCACAGTGCTAAGATGTGGTGGAGTAAGGATCCAGGCACAGATATTTAGATTCTAGAAGTGGGGCTTTAAAAGTATCCTCTGAATTTTGCCCACCATTGCAGGCTAGATTGATAAATTCCCCACCCTTTGAGGGACCCCACAAAGATTTTGGGGGCATTGAGTTAAAGGACTGTCAGAAAATGCTTTAGAAATGGACCCTTCAAGTTCATCATGAAATAGGTAATTATGGAAACTGAAAATTGAGTTGTTTCAGTATCCTATGATATGATATTTGATTAAGTCATAATGTGAAAACTAAATTATTCAGCATTTATGCAATCCAGCAAATGATGGCTATGTAAATATTGCTTTAAAAAAGGAAGATGTTCAGTGAGTTAGTGCTGCTGAGTGTAAGAACACAGCTTCGGGGATTGTAAACCCTGCAGTATGTGATCTCAGTGGATGGTCACGCAGCCTTCTCCCCCATCCCAGGAGCTCACCCAGGACTGGCAGTGCAGGAAGAAGCAGAGTTCCTTCCTCGTGCGTGGAGATTACTGTGTCAGGCTCTTTGGGGTACAGTTGTTTCACAACCCACGTCAGCAAGGCTGTATCAGAATCAGGGCCACCTTCATCCCACAGCGCCCCATGGTTCATTAATGCTGTGCTGTTGCTGTTTAGAAACTATTAATACTTTTTTTTTTTAACAAAAGGCCCATATTTTTATTTTGTCCTGGACTCTACAAATTATCTAGGCAGTCCTGAACAGGAGGCAGCAGATCTTAGGGTATCACTTCCCAATGGGCAGGGAGCTCTATCTGTTCTGTTTACTGACTCTCCAGAAAACCCAGAACAGTGCCCCCTTGCAGTAAGTACTCAGTAAACATTTCTTAAAGGATGTAAAGAGTATAGGCTTAGGCCAGCGGAAGTTTTCTGTGAAAAGTCATACAGTAAATCTCTTTGGCCTTGCCAGTGAGAGGATCGCTGTTGCGGTTACTCAGCTCTGTTGTGGTAGCTCTGAGCAGCCATGACAACAGAGGAGCGGGTGAGCCCAGCGGTGTTCTAATAGAGCTGGGTCCATGTAAACAGATAGTGGGCTGGGTCTGGCCAACAGTCTATAGTTTGCTGAGCCCTGCTTTACAGTCTAACTCTAACTATGCCATTTACTTTGTGACTTTCGGCTAGTTGTTTAACCTCTCTGAGCTTTAGTTTTCAGTAAAACTGAAATAGTAGGAGTACTTTTCTCATGGGCTGGTTGTGAGGATTAAATGAAATAATGTATAAAAGGCACCTAGCACAGCTCAACATGGTGACTCCCTGCTACTGCAGCTGTTACTTCTATAGTCATTGCTGCTAATAGGTTGACTTCCAGAGCTAAGCATTCTGATAAACAGATAAGAGGCAATTTCATCAAATCCTTTCTGGGATCAGTCTTGAGAGAAGAATAGATATTCTGTAAACTATCCCAAGTAACTAACCTTTTTCTACCTTCCTCTGCAAATTCTTCACAGTAAGGAAGTAAAAATTTTAGCCTTCATAGAGGATCCATGTTCAGTGGAACTAGTCAACCAGGAGGCAAAAGATGCTGTTTATTTTCTGCAGTAGACCTACTGTCTTTGAACCTCCATTTCTCATCAGTAAAATCAAGGGGCTGCACTAGGGAAAAAAACAATGTCCAGTGGGGGAGTGCACAGCTCAAGTGGTAGAGGGCATGTTTAGTATGCATGAGATCCTGGGTTCAATCCCCAGTACTTCCTCTAAGAATAAATAAACAAACCTAATTACATCTTCCCACCAAAAAGAAAAAAAAAGAAAGAAAAAAAATGTCCAATGCCCTTTTTTAAATGGGCGAGGTCCCATAAAGTAGACATTAAGCACTTAGACTCTGGAACTATATTTGTATTTAAATCCTATCTGCACTTGTCTCTAGCTTGTGATGTTCAGTCACATCTCAGAAGGGCCACTGCCTTTCCAGCTCCTGGAGTAAACGATCTACCCACTTCCTTCTCAGTTGGTTGTCAGATTCTTCGTGCATAAAATAAGAATATCAACACATGGCCTGGACAATCCAATCAAGGCTTTGAATTAAAGCTGATGTGTTATAAAAGGGTTCTCAGGAATGTTCCCATTTCAGTTATCTCCTTTACCCACACCTTTTATTTGCTTCATTATTTTCAGGGAAGAACAAAACCCCAAATGGTGTAAAACAACCCTTGTACTCATTCAAAGTGTTTTACCATAAACCTTCTTTAACCCCCTTTAACAGAGGTACTGAGGATTGAACCCTGGACCTTGTGCATACCAAGCACATGCTCTACCACTGAACTATACTCCCTGCCCCCAATAAACCTTCTTAATGTGAAGGATGATGGAAAGAAGTTGTTTGGGTGAAATTTCTACTAGTAATGGCTTGCTTTCTCCCTTGAAGACAATGTTGATGGGAGCTGTGTAATTTTCTTGTAATTAACACAGGTTCTATGTCGATTCCACAGAGCCCACTCACCAGCTATAAGCTTTCATCCCCAAATGGATTACTGCAGATTTCCCCTGAAGGGATTTCTCTGTTTCCACTCTTGCTCCCCAATAGTCAGTTTCTCCACAGAGCTGCACAAGTAATCTTATAAAACTACAGATCAAACCCTGCTGCTCCCCTGGTTAAAGTGGTCCATTAACGCTTAGATAAAATGCACGTCTCTCACCAGGTCACAGGCCTGAAATAGGGATTCCTGCCTGAACTCCTCTGCCCCTCATTCATTGCACTGGCTTTTTCTCTGTTTCTCCTGTGCATCCTACTTACCTGCTCTAGAGCCCCTGCCTGACTAGTCCCTCTGTCTAGAACCACACTCCCCTGGAGATTTGCATTCTTGTCTCCTTTTTATTCTCCAGGAATCAGCTCAAACACCAGGTCACACTTATTACCCTAGGAAATTCTGTTTTTTGTTTTTTGGGTTTTTTTTTTCCATTAATTTATGATTTCCCCTGTTAGAAGGAAATCACTAGGAAAAAAGGACTGTTTTATTCCAGTGAGTCCCTAGAACACTGCCTGATGTATGTTAGATGTTCAATAAATGCATATTTATTGAGTGGGAAAATGACTGAATGGATAAGAATGATTTCTGTTTGTAGTTTGTTTAAAGGAATATCTTTACCTGCCCACCCTTCTTTCACTTCAGTATCAGAGAAAATGCTGGATGGTAACTGGAGTCCTTCTGTGGTTTTCTGTAGTTATGCTCTGGTAAGAAGTTCTGGGGGTTGTTATAGTGAGGTGGCCTATTTGAAGTAGTATGATACTAATTTTATCTGTGAGACAGTAGACTTCCTACACATGCACGTGCACACACACACACGCACTATAAGGGGCATCAAGTCCCTAAAGGAACGTGCTCAGGAACCATTAACTGAACACCTACTATGTCCTCAGGAATATTCAAAGCCCTGGAAATGCAAAGTTGAATAAGCATGATACTGATCCTTGAAGAATTTATCATCTGGTAGGGTATAGAGATGGTTTAATTAATAAGCAGCACTTAGATCAGTTCTCTGGTGGAGACTGTAAACATGGCTAAGAGGGTCTAAGATAGAGTGATTACCTTTCTCCAGGGAGTTTAAGAAGACTTGACTCAGTAGCTAGATCTCAAAAGTAGAATTTGCCAAACAGAAAAGAAGAGGGTGACATTTCAGGCAGAGGATCTGCCTATGTAAGGACTTGGAATTGTGAAAGTGGTTCATACATGAAATTTTTTCCCCCATTTCCCACATCTTACTTTAAGGTTCTAGCTACTGAGTGATGCAAATCACCCCTTCGTTAATTACTAGATTCTCTCTTTTTTGGAAGTCCTAATGGAGGGAGGCTTTTGAGGTGAGGGCAGGTTGGATGAGTGACCTAGAAGTTCTTCTGTGGAGGGCCTCTCTGCTGTCAAGAGTATGTTCTTAGAAGGTCATCACCATTTTGTTACATCATTGTCTGCATGTTGCTTACTGTATCTTCCAGTCTCATGCATAAAGGCATTTTCTGGGGTGATCTTGATCGCTCAAAATCAAGAATCTTTTTGGTAGAGAGCAACCAGGTATTTTAAGTAGCAGAATGAATCTCTTGAACAGCCATTAGAATCTGCTTACCCCATGCTAAATCACTTAGGACCCCCCTACCACATGCAGAGGGTAGTATCTAGAGAGTAAAGCTACTTTGGCTCTAATTTAGTTTCCGCTCCTTTCTCTTTCTCTCACAAGAGTATCATAAGAATTGAGCTATCAGTACAGTTTGCTCACATCTATTATATGAGTTTGTTTAGATACAGCTGAGCCTAGGTGGAGACCTAGCAGTAGCAAACAAATCTTATCACTGACTCACAATTAACTAAGGTAATCATTGCTTTTGCAAAACCTTTCCTGTTGTTGTAAACATATAAACTGCATTTCCCATGTTCACCTGGAGCCTCTTCCATAAAGTCCACCACAGTCTTGTGAACTTTGAAGTTTCTTTCATTGACCCTTGTCAGGGATTCCGTGCTGAATGGTTAATGTCTATTATGTTTTCATTCGCTGTTTCCTTTTTTTTTTCTTAGTTGGCTGACTTGCCATAAGAAATCACAGGGATTATTATTCAGTTACCTTCCTGGTCTTTCACCTTTGTGAGTTTCCCATGAATGAGCCATCCATATACTGGGCCTTGTGCAAAGCATTTTATTGAATTCTTACACTCCAATCCTCAAAGTGAGTTAGTATGTATTTGCATCGTACCTATTTCTCCAGTGGAAGCTACTCAGGCCCAGAAAATACAGTAGTGTATAAATCATATCCAGTGAGTGAGTGGCAGCCTGGTTCCAGAGTCCATTATTTAACCACTTTTATTTATTTGTTTATTTAGCCATTATTAAATCATTATTTAGCACACTGTTTCCTTGCCAGCTTCCCTTCCTAGATTTAAACCTTACTCCCTTTCTCTGTCCTCTCATTGCCCTGTTTCGAAGCTAGCTTCCTGACTGCTCACTCCACTTGTATCATGTCTTCTAGGGGCTTTGGAGGCTGGACAGAGGCATGCTTAAATCTAGATGGAGGGGACCAGGGAATGGGTGATCAGGTGGAAAAGATAGGCTTTATGCCAAAATTCAAAAACCTTCAGGCCTCGGATCTAAGTAGTTAATATAATAAACAAAAAAAACAGACAGGATATGCGAGCACTGGGAAGTCGTGTGAGCGAGGGCTGCTGTCAGGTGCACATCCCTGTTAGAAACGAAGCTGCTATTCAGCCCTGGACAAAGGGGCTCGTTGTGGCTAAATCGTCCAATTCTCCAAGGAAAGCCATAAATCCAGATTCTTACAAGAACGTTCCAGTTTTTAAAATGGTGGCCACTAACTTGAATCTGTTAAGACAGAGTGTAAACAAAAGAGTCCTGCAGGTGAGTTTGGACTGTGAGCTAGTAGTTTACCCCCCTGGATACTAGGGGGTAAGACTAGGAGTTTTTGCCACAACCCATCATAGTCATACTCTATTTCACAGATGTCTGTGCTGTAAACTCTGAGTTCATGATCGCCCCTCTGATAGCTTGTGAAGAATTAGAAGGAAAGGAAGATGACAAAGGAGTAGCTGAGGGATGACTAGGGTGTGGATCAGGCACATAATGCTGCAGGAGCAGAAAGGAAAGGATGTGGAAAGGTGGCATTCCACAGTGAATATTGCAAACCCCAACAGTTTGGTAAAAGCACTTTACAAGACGCGTTTCAGGTCTGTGTGAAGATTAATGAATGCACCCTGCAGTAGGTTCCAAATGAATGCGCTGGCGTTGGTCTCTTGCTGGGTTGGAGCCAGATGGAACAGGCGAAGCCCACAGTGTTAATGATCCGTTTGTGGTCACAGCCTTTCACGCACTCATTTGGTACCTCTTCCTGCTAGAACATTTGGCTAGCAGGCCAGCGCTGGTTAATCGGAATTCTGAAGCCCACGTTGGCTGCTTGATACGGTTTGCACTTTTTAAAGACTATTACTTAATTTGTGACCTAGCTGTCTTGAAAACATTCAAGCCATGTGGAGGAGCCTTGTGCTTCATATGATGGTTATAAACAAAGTGGGTATCTCGGAGAAAGGTGATGAGCTAGAAACCTGCAAGAACATCGGTGGAGGGACCCAACAGCACTGATCCTTTGCTGTTTTACTTGGGAAAGGTTCTGGTCAGCAATTTTGATTTCCAACAGTCCCAGAATGTTAGTCCCGCAAAGGACCCTTGGGATGCTCTGCTTGCTATGCTCATTTCATTTTGCTGATGAAGAGCTGAGACTTAGAGATTAACTAAGTCTCCATCAGCAAAGGCTGCATCTTGTTCTCCGCATTGCCAGGGCTGTGGTCAAGTGTCTGCTTTGGTTATAAATACCATCTGCACTGGAGTCTTGAAGACTAAAATCCAGACTCCCAGTTACCCGCTGAGTGGCTTCTTGGAGTCAAGCGCGCTGCTCTGTAAACTGAGGACCACTGTGATGACTACGTGCGAGAATCCATGAAACGCACTTAACACCAAGTGTGTGTCCAGACACATTAAGGCCACTTTCATGGGCTCAGTTCCCTCACCTGTGAAGTGAAGGGAGCTCAGACGAACCAATGTGTTGAAGGCAGCTTGCATTAAACCTGCCCCTTAGCTGATAATCAGTGAATGTTTAATTGATTATTAGGTTTTAATAACTTTATTTTCATTGGCTGTGTATGCATTTTTCTCAATGGGAATATCATCTATTCGGTGGTGGAGAGGCAGTTGTTCAAATTTAACTTTCAAATCGCTGGTACACTTCTGAGTGGGCACCTTTTCCTTTTCTAAGTGAGTGGGCAGCTGGATATTTGTGATTTCTTCCCCAAGGGCTGGGGCCACATTCACATATATCCTGGGCTAAAAGGGGATCAGAAATGATGCAGCCCAGCTCCTGTCTGCAGCCTCTAACATTCTCGCTCTCTCTGGATGTACTTTGAGTGGAAACCATTTTTGTCCAGACTTTTGATCTGACTTGATGTTAAACTAAGGACAGAAATGTGAAGAAAATACCTACTTATGTAATTTATTTATTTGAAAAACAGGCAATATGTTTATCTTCCTCTAAAGCATTACAAATCATAACTCCTAACAATCCTATCAGATGAGTATTGTTATTCACTTTTACTTGAAGCAGCAGTAGCATAGAAATGATAAGTCACTTTGTTTCTCTGTCTTGGAGGGAAGCAGCTCCATGACCTTGAGAGAGAGCTATGGGTGAGGGGAGGTCATGATCCCCCTCTAGAGGGATTTGGTCCAAAAGGAAAGGGTTGATGCTCAACTTAAAGGGACATCCACAAGAAGGCAAATTAAGGTCCTGGAGACAGAACATTTCAAGCATTGAGTCCAACCAGTGTGCTGTGCAAATTACTTTCTGGATGTGGGGAGGGAGGGCAGAGCTTAAACAGGGTGAGGGAGCCTGTCCTCACCTTCTCTGTCCTGTGAGCTGCACTCTTTATCTCCATCTGACTCAGTACAAAGTATGCCAGGCTCTCTCTCTCGCTTCCTTTCTAAGCTGCCTGAATTCTCTTCTTTTTCATTTTCCAAAGATGACCCTGCTGAAAAGGTGCCAGTCTTTAGATGGCGTTATCTTGTTAATCCTCCTAAATGCTCTGGGAGGCCAGACGGGGTTGCAGGGAAGGGTGTCCGGCCATCTGATGGGCCCCCTCAGCTGGAGAGCGGTCAGTGCTGAGCATAGGGCAGCATCTCCATCCTGACTCCAGGGTTGCTGTGTGGTCTCCGGCCCCAGAGAGCCTCCATCTCTGAATGGAGCAGGACCCTGCGGGGCCTTCCAGGGTTAGACCCCCTCCCCCATATCCTCTGCTGCAGCTCCTCTCTGAAGTACTCAGATAATAGTGTCTCATGCACATTTCCTGAGTGTTTCAAATGCTAAAAAACACCACCAAAGGGGAGAAATTAACTTCTTCATGATCCTGAGCACGTAGCCCCCAGACCTTCTGGCACCTAAGGGTTGATAGCATTGACCACCCTGTTACCTCTACATCAACCAATCAGAGAATTGTGCATGAGCTGATCACTTACCTGCGACTCCCCACCCCTCACCTGCCTTTAAACATGCTTTGCTGAAACGCTTTGAGGAGTTTGGGGTTTTCTTGGGCATGAGCCACCCTGTCCTCCTTGCTCGGCCCTGCTCTGGCCTCTGATGTTTCAGTTTGTTTGGCCTCACGGTGCAGTGGGCACATGGACTTGCTTTTGGTAACATCTCCACGACAATGAAGTTGAAAAATGGTTTAAAAAAAAAGAGAGCGAGCGAGAGCAAGAGAGAAAAGCTCTGATATATACTGCAGCATGATGAAATGACTAAATGAAGGCATGATAGGTATAATAATACACAGGAAGGAAAAAAAATGCTAGTCTGCTATTCAAGGGGAAAAATTCCAAAATACCAGGTTAAAGCCAGTGTGCTATTAAAACTCACCGTTTTTCTGGCTAGAAATGGAAGGATTCAGTATAGCAAAGTGTTACTTTTCAGAAGAAAGCATTTAGCTTGAATGAACCATGCTTGGCAATCACCTAAATTGCTGCATGAAATTACAAGAACTGGTCTTAAACATAAAACCATGTCATGAAACGTGGGGTTTCTCAGTGTAGGTAGAGGCTGCTGGAAATTGCCTTTTGCAAGTCAGCCCAAGTGACATCAGAAAGGATTATTTGCTTGTGACCAGAGTTGTAACCAGAAATTACATGCAACAAACAAATCTCTGTGAATTAGCAATGCTCGAACATTGAACAATGCTCACTCTTGAAAACCTCATGTGGGGAAAACAATGCTCCTACTGACTTTCTTTTTAAACCAAACAAAGTGATTTCTATTTTATTTTATTTTTCAGTTCAGCAAAACACATTCAGCTTGGGGTTTTTGCTATAAATTCAATAAAACCCAGAAAAATGTATTTATTTTATGACAATCTAAACAGAAACTGTGCATTGTATCACATTTCAAGTTGGTGAATGTACCTGAACCTATGGTCATAAAATCACATTCGCTTTTTGCTCTTGGATAATTCACTTTTTTTCAACAGAGGTACCTAACCAAGTATTCTAAAAATAAATTTTATTTTGTATTTAAATGTAACTGTAACTTATTCTACGTCCACTGAACTGGGCCTTTGACTTAGGGGTGACAGGAGGCCCCTTTACTGTTTTAACAGCAGTTGGTAATTTTCCATGCAGAGGGGAGATACGTGCTGATACTGGATGTTGTTCTCTGCTGCTTTCTGCCTGTTGTTTCAGGGAAACTCACCATGACTATTACTAAGCATTTGGAATTTGTTGCTGTCTTTTTTCCTTTTTTTTTTTTTTTTTTTTTTTTTTTTTGAGTCAGAAAAGAAAAGATGGTGGAAATTGCTTCTTTGTGGAAAACTGAAATACACCAATTGATACTAATTACAGGAACTTAAAAGCTCTACGTTGATGGTGTTATGTATTTTGACCCTATTGATTAGGCCCAACTCAGTATATTTGGTTGGCAAGGAGAATAGAAAACTAAAGCTTTTTTTTCCCCTCTATCAGCAAAACAGTCCAATAAGAGGAAAAGTATTCTCTCTGCCATAATTAAACCATGCCGTTACCACAGGACCTTGAAATGTTGTTAAAAATGTTGTGGAAGCGGTTAATGAGAAAATTTCGATTGGTATTCTAATGAGGAGTCTGGAGGCAGGGGTTAAGAATTGTATTTTTGTGAGAACTTAGTCTTGCAGACCCAGGGACAGAATGGAGTGGACACCTGGTTTGTTACAAACACCCCTTGTGGCTTTTCGTTAGTCCCAGTGGATAGACCCTGTTATGCCTCCACAACTCTCAAATGTCTCCAGCACTTATTTCGAGCCAAGGTTGTGTTAAAATATAATTTTTCAATAATGGTAAATTCAGACTCTCGTGCAGATGTAAAATTGTTACCGAATGCAAGTTCCTGCGCCCCACACACAGTGAAGCAAAACAAACCAAAGCATCAGAGTTAGGGGCAGGAAAGGTTTATTGCTAGGCCAAGCTGGGAGAACAGGTGGCTCATGCTCAAAGAACTTGAACTCCTTGATGGTTTTCTGAGAGAAGTTTTTATAGGCAAAATTTGGGGTGAGGGCTGCAGGGAGTGTGACCTTCTCCTGATTGGTTGGTGGTGAGGTAAGGGGGCGGTGCTCCAGGAATCTCCTGCCCAGCCTACAGTTATCATCTTCCCCCTGGGTGGGGGCTTTAGTTGCCATAGAAGAAGTCAAAGGAATTGTTTTGTATATTACTTGAGGAGGAACCAAGACCCGGCCCTATTGTTTCTTGACTGCTCCTCCTTTGTTTCTGCATTCCCTCCCTTTCCTGATAAGCAACTGTTTGAATCTGCCTTTTGGGACTGGGAAGATCAAGGAGGCTGAATAAAGCCTATTTCCTACAAACAAGAAATGGGGGACACCGAAAGGATTTGTACCCAAGGGAGCCCCACAGTGTCCTGCTCCATTTCAAAATAAGCCCATTAAAATTTATATTTAATTACTAATTATTAATGAAGGAGCCTGGGACATGTTATAACTAGTTCAGAGGAGACTCCAAAGAACAGACACACTTACGGATGAAGAATACAGAAACATACTTGCACATGGATGCAACATTGGTTTGGGGGAAGGGTAGCCAATGGAGCCTCCACCAGACAGAATATAGTTGCATGTCTTTAGACAAGACTGGTTTCCTTTTGCACTGTTATCTACAACTCACAGAGCTGTGACATAGCTTAAAGGCAGTGAAAGGAAAGAGCTGCCACAGAATCAGAAGCAGGTAACCTAGAAGGAAGGGTATTTATAAATAAGGCATAGTCTTCCATGGAAGCACATGGATTTATACCACCTTTGTATGGTGGAACCCGTAATTCATTCTGCTCATAAAAATGCATCTACAGTTTAACACAAAACCTTTCCAATGTGAACGCAGGGACTTGAACAAGAAAGCCAAAATGGGCATTCCCATGTTCCTTCCTGCCTTAAGCATCATTAAAGAAAGTCTGTCAGAGGCGTAACACTGCTGACCTTATTTTTCAATCTGAGGGCTTGTCAGTCAACCCTTGCTGCTCCCTAGAACCATCTGGGAAGCTTTAAAAAATCTGATGCCTCCACCCAACCCCAGAGATCCAGTTTCATTGTTCTGAGCTCACCCCCTGCATCTCATACTTTTAGAGCTTCTTAAGTAATGCATTATGAGGCCATTACCGAGAACTATTGCACTAAAAAGCTGGGTATGACATCTCAACCACTTCTGTGACGATTTATTCAAGGTTGTAAAACCAAAGACCTTTGGGGGCCAGGCTGATGATGTAAATGCATGAAGATTCTGTTTCTCCTACTCATTCAAATTAAAGTTGATTTTTTTCTGCTGACACAGGAAGATAGGATTATGAGTAAATTCAGTCTTTGGGCTGCTCTTTCCTGTCCCAAATCCTCTTGCTGTGTCTTTGACAAGCAACACCTCTCCTCTTTCATTCTCACTTTTCCTCCCCTCAGTCTTTTGCATATTAACTCCTTCAATCCCTTTAGATTAGAATTTCTCAAACTGTAGCGTGTGTCACAATCATATGGAGGACTTTGAATGCACCTGCTGCTGGGTCCCACTGCCAGACTTTTGGATCCAGTAGATGAGGGGTAAAGCCAGAACACATACATTTCTTGCAGGCTCCCGTGTGATGCCGAGGTTGCTCGTCTGGGCCCTTACTTTGAGAACCACTGCTGTAACTCTTAGCTGCTTGTCATTTCTTCCCTGATGGTTTGAAAACTGAATTAGCTCTCCACTGGAGTCTAGCTACACTACACCTCATTGATGGCAAAGATGGTTGTTTGTGCACCATCGTACCTTTAGCATTTGTATTAAATCATGTGCAAATAGGTACTGAATGGTGGGTATAATTTTTCTTGTTAAGCATTCAGCTTAAATTGTAAATCTTTCTCAGCACCTCCTTGTTTTCTATGAGTTATTTTTTTTCTCAATTCTCAATGTCTTAGTTTGCCTCCTAGCCATCCAAGGATCTTCTCTGTGATGCCTCAGCTTGGTTTAAGAATGGATTTGCAAATATTAACTACTATGTATAAAATAGATAAACAACAAGTTTCTTCTGTTATAGCACAGGGAACTATATTCACTGTCTTGTAGTAACCTATAATGAAAGACTATGAAAAATGAACATAAGTATGTACATGTATGACTCAAACATTATGCTGTACACCAGAAATTAACACATTGTAAAATGACTATACTTAAATTAACAAAAAAAAGGTTCCCTCTCCAAGTTGCATATTCTTTATCATCAAAGCTTTGCACCTTCTGCATCACGTGGAGCTTGTTAGAAATGCAGAATCTCAGGCCCCACTCGGGGCTCACTGGGTCTGAATCACTATGTCAAGGTCCCTAGGTGAGGAGTGCAGAGGACTGCTCTTCGTAATTCAGGAAACAGTCTTCTCTTATTAACCTAAATGTGTCCTCAGCCTATCCCATATTAATATTTAGAAAAAACTTGAGATAGTTGTCTCTTGTTTTCTCGGCTGAGTGCCTATCGAGTCTTATCACATTTGTGTTGTGCTCTTGGCAGCTGATAACTGCTTCCTGTACCCTTCCTGGGAGATTAGCGTTTCTGTTTTAACAGGGTCTTTCCAGGCCCCGTCTAAAAGAATTAAGGAAACAGAAATCTTAAAGATTGTGACAGATTCATGGAGAAGAAAGACTCACCAGGGAGCTTTAAATCATATATGTATTTTATTGAAGACAGCCATTTCTGAGTGGTTCGGATACAATCACTTATTCTTATATTCCATCTTCATCTTTTTGCTCAATTGTCATCTTTCTGGTCTGTCTTCTCTTTCCTCCTTCCCTTCCATGGCCTTTTCCCCTCTTCCTCTCATATTGTTAGACATTTGTACATTATTTTATAATGTAAAGCAAGTCATTTGGAGTCTCAACTTCCATATGATGGAGGCCAAAGACCACACATGCTCATTGACCACATAAGTAACTGAGGCCAGAAGAATGCAGCCTTCTGATGCCCGGTCCAGTGATCTTTTCTCTATTAACAAAGAGTTTGACCTAAGCTCACAATGAGTCACTGCTGAATGTGTGTCCTTATGAAATGGGACTGTCTTGAAATAGGACTGCATAGGAGTGCATGTTTTAGGTGATTGCAGAAGATGACACACCACCACAGTGTGTAAAATGTCTCATTTTAATTACTACCTCTTGAATGAAGTATATGCGTAAAAGTGCCTGTCCCTTTATTGTAAACACACTGCCTTGATCTAAGAGAAAATGAACAAGTTCTAAATTTTAGTATCTCCCTTACAAAACTGTGACTTCCATCCAACCCAGTTAATTGCAGAAGGCTAATTCATTTAATTTCTCTCGATTCCCTGCCAAGATACACAGTGGCTGCTAAAAGAGTGTTGTGTGGCAGGCTCCCCTAGACAGGAGCCTCTTTAAGGTACAGACTGGACTTAATCTTTAACATATTTCCTATTCCTGGGCTAGCCTGGTACTTAGTACCTGCTCCGTAACTGTCTTCATGAAAATTGCTACAGGATCAATGGCTAAGATAGAGGACTAGAATATACTCTAAGAATTGTAATTGTGAGGTTCTTTATGAGTTATTTTTCAGACTATCCCAAACCAAGAGTGAGGCCAGATAATCATTAACTTACCTTTTTAACCCAGTGAAGTACACCCCTCACCCTTGGGGTTTGTAACACCTAAGTATTTTTGACTTCTGTTCGTTTGTTGTTTTCTTGTTTTACAATGAAAAATGCTTTGTTGGGATAGCAAGATAGCATATTGGCTATTACTGCTGTTATCATTATGCTCAGTGACAGCTGGTTTATTGTGAAAAGGCAACCAATTCCCAAACTTACAGTTAGGTTTTGTTACAAAGATCGTTTATTTTGAACTTGAACCAATTAAAAGTAATATTAAAATTTATAGTTAGTCCAGTCAAAGAAAGCATACCTAATCTACCACACGACCAGACTCATCACTGATGCTTTGATAGCCGCTCTACCCTTTTGTTAGTCAGAGTTCTCCAGAGTAAGAAATAGAACCAATTAGATTTGAATGAACATGTGTGTGTGTGTGTGTGTGTGTGTGTGTCTGTATGTATGTATAGCAATTTATTATAAGGAATTGGCTCACGTAGTTATGGAGGCTGAGGAATCCCATGAACAACCATCTGTAGGCTGCAGGCTCTGAAAAGCTGGTGGTGTGGTTCCAGTCGAAGTCCAGAGGCCTGAGAATCAGGGGAGCTGATGGTGTAAGTCCCAGTCTCAGTCTAAGGGTAGGAGAAAAACCATGTCCCAGCCCAAGTAGTGAGGCAGAGAGAGTGAATTCTCTCTTCCTCTGCCTTTTTGTTCTATTCAGGCCCTCGACAGATTGGATGAGGCCCACTCACATTGGGTACATTGGGGAGGGCGATTTGCTTTATTCAGTCCACTGGTTCCAGTGTTAATCTCACCCAGGGACATTCTCACAGACACATTCAGAAATAATGTTTAATCTCAGCACCCCAGGGCCTAGTCAATTGATGCAGAAAAGGAACTGTCACAACCCTGGAGTCCAGTTTTAACCTCATATTTTCTCCCTCATAAAGACTTTGGCCTGCCACACTAAGCTGGATAAGTGATTCTAGAATGTTAGACTTTATGGACCAGACAATTTTCTAACAAAAATGTGTGAACTAAAAAGAGATTTCCAATGCTTTATTTTGCCAAGACCATTTAAAGCGAAATCTATTTCTGTCAACTATCCACATTATTTTGTAAAAGATGAATGTCTCTTACTGGCCACATTTGATCAAGATGGCCATTCTGAACCAATCAGTAGTGACCTGTGGTATGGTCATAGGGTATGACTCTAGCTGTCTGGATCTGTATCTAGACATGAAGCAGAAAGGGCCGTTCCTATACATGTTGAGTATTTTCATTGCATTGTCTATTCTTACAGTTTTCTTTCAATAATATATTAAGTAAGAAGGTTTGATAGAGAATAAGATGAGGGCAGAAGAAAACAGACAGGAAGGTGTTGGCGTGTTTTATATTTTTCATAGTTAATTAGTTAAGAAAGATGGTTGTGACACCTATTTGTTATATTTTGAGTCTATTTCTTCCACAGGCCACTGTAAGACTACACAATAAATAATGATTTTTCAAGATAATAAAAATTCGGTCATATATTATTACTGAAGAAAAACACTTTTTGCTCTGATATCTTGTCTTTTTAATATTTGCCTTTCACATGTTACTAAATATCATTTTGATTTTTAAATTAAGTTTACAGTAGCATTTATACATTATGGGGAGTTTGAATTAGCATAAAAAAGTATTCTTAGCAGTTATGAGATGCATGAAAGATACATTTAAGCTAACATGCAAAATGATAAGGTCATGTTTGATAGAAGATGTCTTAAAGCAATTTCTGAATAAAAATATTAATTTATTAAGTATTGGGCCCTTGGTTTTTGTTTTGTTTTTAATTTAATTTTATCATGGCTAAACTAAATCTAAGATAAAAATTAAAATTTGATAAAACCCAAACTCTATGATTTGTTCTTATTTGAGGAAATCATTGCTCAGATAGATGAAAACA
Source organism: Camelus bactrianus (assembly GCF_048773025.1). NCBI lineage: Eukaryota > Metazoa > Chordata > Mammalia > Artiodactyla > Camelidae > Camelus > Camelus bactrianus. Next base: position 8,146,843 of record NC_133555.1, on the reverse strand, counting down.
TATGATTAATTATTAACTGAATAGTATTTTTATATTCTAAAAAGCAATACCTATGGGTTCGTCACCAGTTGTGGGTTCTGGCCGGCAGAAGTCCCACTGAGACGGAATGAATTACTCGAGACTGTGGAAAAAGTCAAGAGAGCGAGAGGGAGTCGGGAGCCAACTCCACGAAACTCTCAAATGCTCCCACATTTATTATGTACAGTCAAAGGAGAAATCACTGACAGTTGTGTGATGGAATGAAGGAATTTAGGGAAAGACAGGGTGGGATCAAGATTTGTAGAGTTGGCTCAAGGTCAGAAGACCCTTTGTTTTGGTAAATCATGTTCCTGTTGGCATTTGCGAGCCTTACAGCTTATCAGGGCGGAACATCTGAGAAGCAGCTGCTTAACATTTTTCTTAGACTCAGGCGGCTGTGCCTGTCTTAGGTCCCCCCCTCTGGGGGTCTTACCCGTCATTGGCTAACCAGCCTTCTCACCTCTGAGTCTGCAGCTTTTTATAACTTGTTTACCGTTCCAGCCCAAGACTCATTCCTTTGGGGGCCTACAGTTTACCTTTAGGGAAGTCATGGGAAGAGGGGAGCAAGATACATTCTTATAGATCTGTTAGGGCAGACCACCAGACCAGCCAGGTCCTTGCTTTGGGGATAGAAGACTGTCTAACAGCAGGCACGCCCAGCGTTTATAGCCGAGGGCCTGGGTGCTTGCTTTGCAAGGAACTGAGTGCTGTCTAAAATCTCAACTATGCAAGCGAGGCAGTTACTAAGCACATTTGCTCTTCTTTAAGGAGACAATCTGGGGTCTGTTACAATTTGTTAACCCAATCATGGGCTTGCACAAATGCCATTGTTTTAATTAATTTTGTTAAGCTTCTTAAAAGACCATCTTGTTTCCTTTTTTCTACTTTTCTTTCTTAATATGTTCATTGATTATTTAGTGTATAGATTTTTTGATTCATTTATTTATTGATCTGACAAACATTTATTGAGCACCTGTTTACATGGGTCTTGGTGTTAAGGACATAATGATGAGTAAAGTTATGATTCCTGCTATCAGGCAGTCATCATCCAGTTGGAAGACAAGTGTATGAGCAAATTCAGAAGGTTTGGTAAGAGCCGCAATGCAGCTTAAGATTGAATCAGCAAGAATGTTAGGAGAGAAGGACTGAAATATAATTGGAACTCAGGGAGCTCTCAGGTCTTTGCTGAATGGGTTGGATACAAACTGAGTCATTTGAAAGCAAATATGACACATCAAACACAATTATCATTTAACTTTTGGGTAGCCCTAAGATTAGAAATTTCAATATTATTGAAACTTTATTGCTTTGGTCTCTGGAAAATAATGTCAGGTCCAATATAGATTATTTCAGTAGTTCCTTTTTACCCCGAAGAATTTAATCATTCTAGTATCTACTTTGGTATGAATATCAAATATTGTATGCTAATGCTTTAGTTTTTCAACATAGCTAAGAAAACATACCACAGATTCACTCACAACTTGTAATAACCTATAATGGAAAATAATCTGGGAAATTATATATATATTACATATATGTATAAGTGGATCACTTTGCTGTACACTTGGGACTAACACAACATTGTAAATCAACTATACTTCAATTAAAAAGAAATGAATGGAGGTAAGAAGGTAGGATATCAAGCACTCCTAAAGTGAAAGAGAAGGTGAGGAATAGCTACCTGAGAACTTCATGCCTTTTCAGCTCCACTCCCTTAAGACCCAGCTGAACACTGTTTCCATGGTGCACAGGCCTCTCCAGACTCCATGGCTTCTGGTGTGGGTGCCTGTGTGTGCACACCTGTGTCTGTGTGTATGAGAGACAAAGAAAGCCTGACTTAATTTACATTCATCGAAGCCAAATAACTACTGTTGTGAAATGCCAGTTGAGTTATGGTTAGTTTTTCCAGCTGGCAGCCAGCTTGACCAAGCACATGGTCATCTCTGGACTGTTTCTCCTGGTTCTAGAAACAGTGACCCACGCCCTTCCCTATAAAACCTGAGTGTTGGCTCGGGGCCGGGGACAGGGGAGCTGGTGACCACAAGGGAACTTCACCAGCCTGAGTTTCTTCTAAGGGCTGGAGAGTCCCATCAGAAATGGGTGTGTTTGCTTTGTTTAAAAGAAAAAAAACAAAAGAAAAAAGCTAAATTATCATTTAATTGGAAAGCCAGAATAATTTTGCAGTTTACATCCTCATTAGTCATAAAAGGACTTAACCCATCTTTTATGCTGAGAGGCAAAGTTGAATCTATCTCCAGTAGCCAAACTTAGTAAAAAGTAACACGTGGAGCCAGTACATCAGGACCAGTTGGCAAGTCTTTGGTCTCTGAAGGCAGAATGTTGCAGTTAAATATGACTTCTGTCCTTGTGTGTGATACTTGGCATATCATGCTCCCTGGGTATTAGTTTCATCATTTGGTAAATGTGGTTTTCTGTTTCGGGGGGAGGATTACAACACAACTATGTTGAATAGCTGCCAAATGAATGAGCTCTCAACCAGCCTCCTAGATTCAAATCCTGACTCCTCTACTGATGAGCCGGGGGGACCACAGGCAACATATGTAATTCATGTGGTGACTTTGTGCTTCATCTGGTGCATCTGCAAAATTGAAATAACCCTGGTACCTCTTTGAGGGCTGTCGTGAGAGGTAAATATGGTGGAAGAAATAAAGCACTGATACAGAGGCTGGCAGTGCCTGGCACATGGCAAGAGCTTGGGAAAGTGTTTACAGTAAGTGTTTACTATTATAGAGTGCTTTGTAAATTCTACAGCACTGTGCACATGTGCTGATACTTAAACAAAGGTTTCTCGAAGCACAGAATGATGTGTTTTGAGTTAATCTGCAAAGCTCCTACAATTGACGGCTTGCTAATGGTTTAGTCTGTAATTTCTGTCTCCTTATATAAAGACCAGTTAAGTAGAAATGGTCTAGAAATGAGCTCTCCTGAGGGACTAAGCAGTTTTATGAAAAAGCTTTTATCACCATTGCCAGATTTGCAGGTAAGGAGAATGCATTCGATTCTAGGGATTTTAACTTGGCACCTTTCGCGGACACTAAATTTAGCCTGAAAGAAAAAAGAAGAAAAGCATCTGTTCTTTTTGTGCTAGCAGAGGTAGCAGAGAGTGGTTCTCTCTGGCATCCTTAAATTTACTTAAGCTCTTTTTCGTCCCCTAGGCAGGTAGGAGGTAAGATAATTGATGAGGCTTTGTGGTTCCATGCGTTTGGGTGTTTCTAGAGCAAGGATGAAACATTGGAAATAAAACTTGTTCTAAAGTATAGCTTTTAAAAGAGAATAAGGCAGAAACTGCCAGATTTTTTTCAGCTATTATTTTATTCTATCTAAATCTAATCTTTCTTACAGTGCTAAACAGATATTTTATATGACTTTATGATCAAATCGAGAATATTTCATAAAACCCTCTTTTGAGCTTCATACCTCTTCTGTCTTATTAGTGAAGTGAATTGTTTCTAAATTGTTAAAAATAGGAGACCTCAGTGAATTGTGATGTTTTTCCTCTATCCCCTTCACTTAGACATTTTCCTGTGTCATAAATACTGATGGATGTGGTAATATTAACAAATCTATTTTGATGATAATTTATTTGCAGGTAGGCATTTTCTGTTTGGAACTTCATGGTATTCCTTTTACCAAAATTTTCTTAAGAAGGCTGGAGTGTTTCTGTTTTTGTTTTTGTTTTTGTTTTCTGTTTTTGTTATTTTTTTAAACTCTGCTACTCTAAATGTGAACATCAACCAGCAGCATCAGGACCAACATCACCTGGTAGGTTTTTAGAAATGCAGAATTTTAGCCTGACCCTAGACCTCCTGAATCAGAATCCACATTTTAAAACATACCTACCAAATTCTTGCACACATTAACATTTTAGAAATGCTACCTTGAAACATCAGAATTCTATCTTCCACAAGCTTTCAAGATGTGCCTCATCAAGCCATGGTGGATGATGGACTAGATCAGTATTTCCAAAATTAAATTTGACAATAGGTGTTGCAAGAAACATGGCATATTAGTTTCCTGTTTATTGCTATAACAAATTACATTAAAAGTAGTGGCTCAAAGTAATACAGAACAAGATGTGTTACTTTATAGTCCTGGAGGTCCGAAGTCCAAAATGGGGCTGCATTGTCTAAAACCCAGGTGTCTGCAAGGCTGTAATCCCTCTGGAGATAAGAGGAGAATTGGATTCCTTGCATTCCCCATATTCTAGAGGCTGACCCCATTCCTTGGCTCATGGCCACCTTCCATCGTCAAAGACAGTAGTGTAGCATCTTCAAATCTCTCTCTGACTCTGATTCTTCTGCGTCTGTCTTTCACGTATGAGGACCCTGTGATTGCTGTGGGCCCACTAGATAATCCAGCATCATCTCTCCATCTCAAGGTCAGCTGCTTACATCTTAAATTCCATCTACAGCCTTATTTTTCCATTGCTATAAAATAGAACATAATCAAAATGTCTGGGATTGAAGGATTGGTTCTCTCTGAGGTGCCATTATCCTAGGATCTCTGAACTAGTCAATTTGGGCAAAAGTGATTAAACATGATTAAGAACATGTCTTTTCTGCATGACTTCTAAAAATCTTTAATATATTTGAGTCTCATTATGAAACACTGGGAGTGAGATAAACTGCAGTGATCCCCAAAGGTACTTGGTCACAGGACTCTTATCAGCATCTCCCAGAAGAGGGCGTTTTCATTTGGGAAATGTGGACCAGAGCACTTTATATTCTTCCTTTATTAATCAACACATACTGGAACTCTGGGCTTGGAGATTTAGGACTAAGTTTTCATAACTGGACCTAATCTCAGATTAATTATAGGCAAATCTCTTTACTCTTCTGTTTCAATTTTGATTGGTTTATTGGGAAATGTATATTACATCCTTAATCTATCACTTAACTCTTTATGTAGCCTTGATTTTAATCTCTCTGATTCCAAGTTCTGAGTTGTGTGAAATGTTAAGAACGTTTAACATTTGGATGTCGTAGAGTCAGATAGTTTGGGTTAGATGCTCATACTGTAGCCATGTGACCGAGAAAAAGGTTCTTTTCCTCAAACCTCTTGTGCTTCAGTTTTCACGTCTGTTGAATGAAGGCAAGAGTGTTGCCAGCCTCATCAAAGTGTGAACTTAAATTAGATAATGCACATGAGATACTAGATGCAAAGCCTGGCACACACTGAGTACTCAGTAAAAGTTTGGATGAGGTTTTCATTTTTCAGTTATTATGATTATTATTAATAGAAAATAAATATAAAAACCAAATTCTTATGCAAACAAATAAATAGTATAAGAAAGATAAGTCCCATGGTTCATGGGGTCTTGATTTAGTGGATATAAAATAGTACTTTTGACTCTAAAAAATTGAAGGAATTCTAAGTTAAGTTTTACTGTTAAATGCACACCAGGCAGAAGAATTTGCAAAGGCATTTGGTTGAATAAATAAGAGTTGAATTTAAAGGCTTTGGGGCATTATTTGGCAGCAGTACTTTTGTCAAGAGTATCATTTCAGTTGAGTTCCGTACAGACGTAGCCTACTTGAGCCAAATCACTGAAAGAGTCTTTGAAGTTCTACGCACGGATTTTTACTGGCAGTTAAAAACTTCACAAAGAAGAATTATTGATACACATAAAACACTTCAGCAGTTTTTTATAAAAGAAATAAATGGGGTTCCTGACCTGATTTTTATTTTATAATTCTAATAAAACCAATTTTATATGAAAGCTGATTCTAGCAACATACTAATCAAACCAATTCAAATTAGGTCTTGTAATTATAAGTTCTGTCTATGCTTTTGTAAAGTGATAGTTCAAATCTAACTGGAACTGTGGTGTCAGTATCTTTCCTGAGAAAGGAAAACAGAATCAGGAATCATAATTTGTCTCTATCGCATCCTAATAACTCAATTAGGTTGTGGTAGAAAAATGAGCTTTAAAGGAAATTGAGAAAAGCACACTGATTTCCCAGGTTTAATTAGCTAAGTAGAAATCACAATACTCACAATCACAGATACACATAGTTACAAAATACTGATTTCCAAAGTACCAGAGTGTTTGGCTTTGAGAGTGAGGAGTGTATGGTATGTGTATGATGTATGTGTGGTGTGTGTGTTGCTAAATAAAAATTAGCACTTGCCGTCTGCCTAGTCTACAAGGATTGGATCACGTTGGCACTTGCCTGTAACACTGCTTGGATTAAATCATGAACCGCTGCAAGGAGACAGGGTGGAGGCCAGGAACAAGGCACTCTGTGCTCTGGGAAAACTGGCTGAACAGGCCTTCAGTTAGTGAGATATTTTCAGAAGAAGATTTTAGGACCCCAATTCTTGCATCCCCTCGTATCTATAAAAGCAGTAAAATCATTAATGGTGACATCTGTTCCTCGTGACTAGCAGCGAGCCTCTGCCTAAACATGTGCTTGACTGCATGTACCCGCCTTCACTGAAATCATATATGGTACTGAGTTTCTCCCTGCCTATTTGGAACAGTTTCTCAGAGCTTTCTGGGATGGTGTCTCCTGGGCTATGGTCTCCATTTTGCCCCAGATAAAACCTTCAACTCTCACGTTGTGTGATTTTATTTCAGTCAACAGTGTGATATGTACCTGTGTAGTGTGTGCGGGGTGTGTGTGATGTGTGTGTGTGTATGTGTGTACATGTGCTCTCTCTTGGATCTGCATACTGCTGCATAGGACAGATGCTAACCATCACAATGGATAGATAAATTTTAAAATATCAGCACTACATCACATAGTTAATAGGATGGGATGGGTTATCTGCTTTGAACAGGGAGCTCTAGTTTGGGAAACCAGGTGAATTTACAAGTTGTGACCCCTTCTGTCTCTCTATTGCAATCAATATTTAATCAGCTCTCAGTACAGCACTGACTAGGAAACCTAGGGCTGGCTTTTCAGGTTCTAACTCAGGTTTACTCCAAGTCATGGCCATTGTTATAATCCGTTTATTATAATGTAATGGGATATTTGTGTTATATAATGAGACCTACTTTTGAAATCAGACTTAATTTACCTCCTGGCTGGTCTTGAGAAAAACACCTTCTCACCTTTTCCTTCTTTTAAGAAACAGAACTATTGTTTACCTTTGATGCATGCTATTTGAAACTCAAAGTAAATACATTTTTAACAACTCTTTCATCTACATGACAATGGAAACAATTTTCATTTATAATCATGAAATGAGATGAATACTAGTAATGGGAAAAATGCTGGTGGCAAGAATCATATTTTATTCTATTTTGTATGTATATGCATGATTATAGTAAAACTATAAATAAATAGATATACAAATAAAAATTACAGCATAGAATGGAAAAATAGTAAGAGTTGACAACTTTTAAATACATTGTCTTTTTTAAAAAGGGGAAAACTACTATACCTTCATATTGGTCGAAGTAACAAATAACATAACAATAATAACATAACATCACAATTTCTGTTTGGAGACTTTAGCTTCTGCCAATTTTTCAACTGTTTTGTAAAAATTTCTTTGCATATTATTTTGCATATTATATTGCATATTTGCATATTACAGAATTTCTTTGCATATCTATGTTCAGCAGACAATTTAGCCAGATCTGTTCATCTATATTTGTTCAAAATTGATTACAGAATCTCTTTTATTAATTTTATTTCAAAAAGCTTTTCTTTTTCTTCCCAAGAAGCAATAGATACACAAATAGTAAAACTCTTAAAGATAACCATCAGTTTGGTCAAAACTCATGAAATTCCTATTTCATCATAAATTCCAGGGATTACTGTAACATCCATGTCTTTATTTCTTTGAGATTAATTTTTCAAATGTCTCCACATTTGGAAACTTCCCCCTAGAATATCTTTGTCAAAAATTAATCATAAATGTCTATTCTGTTTTGTAATTACTTCTGAAATTTTCTTTTTCTGTACATTTAGATAAAATGGTGACAGATACTAATCATTGACCTCAATCCATTGCTTTAGGACAATTAACAGAATTAAAGTGTTTAGCATCATGTTTCTTCATCTTCCCAGTCACTGCGCTATCACGGATTACTGCAGATGTACTATTTAAATCTAAGAATATGCTCAAGGAGTTGGACGCTTGAGCTATGCCTGGCGTGAGCTTGGATAATTTCTAACTGTAGTAAACTTACTCTTGAAATGAGTATGTGTAACTGAATCTGCGTGTGTCAGAGGTCAGCTGCGTAATTTGGGATTCTCTGAGCTGACTTCCATGTAGAATGCAATGTTTGTTAAAGAATAAATGATAAAAATGGTGCTAGTTTGAAGCTTATGTATGTATTACTAAAACCCTACGGAACCTGCAGTTTAGAAGTTAGACCAGGGGTCAGGAAACTTTGACCTTCAGGCCATATTTTTTCAGCTGCCTATTTCTATAAACAGTTTCTTAAATGATCTTTTTTTTTATTTGTTTGTTTTACATATTGTCTGGGGGAATTGGTTGTTTTCATGCTACAACAGAGTTGAGTAGCCATATATAACATGACTTGCAAAATCTTTACCATCTGGTCCTTTCAAGGAAAAGTTTGCTAAACCCTGACTTAGAGCAACCCAAGGTTTTTGAAGAGGAGTATTTTTTTCCCTGCCATTGCCTAGAATTGCTAGGCTGTGGTTGTAATACCAAGCAGATAACTTGTAGTTGTTTCTTGTTAAGATTCCCTACAGATTGTGTTCCTCTTATTACCTGACTGTTTGCGCCACCCCCATGCAGTATGCCTCTGATTCAGCCTGTGGTGTTCTTGTGTTACTGTATCTAATGAAGGTCATACATGAGCATCAAATAGGGTCTGTGCATAATAAACCTTCCATGATGATTAGTGTGCTTTCTCTTCCAAGAACACACGGTCATAAAGTGTAAGGCGAGGTGGTCCAAAAACATATGGTAGTAGCAGAACTCAGGGTAAAGCGTTACATGAGACAGTGTGCCTACATTCCCAACACCCATATTAACTCCTGTACCCGAGAGGGCCAGGCAGGACTGAGTGTGTGTTCTACAGCTGCGGAAATTTTAGATGCCCTTAACTTTCACATAGTACACTGCTTTTTCATTTAAAAATTTTTAAATTTTTTTCATGTATTCCCATCCTTCTACTTAACATCTTTCCTTACGGAATTTTCTTCTTCCCGTTTATCTCGGAATAATTCCTGAAGCTCAAGGATGATTTTAGTGTGAATACAGCATTTGGAGCTTAAGTCTATATGGTCTCTTTAGCAGGTAATATGAGTTGAATCCACGCTGTGTATGAATATAGAAAATCTCTTTAGATGTGGGTGATCATATGCATTCATTTGATTCTTTTAATTCACAACACTGTCAAAAAGGTAGCTATCCAGATCTGATCCTAGTGTCTAATTAAGGTATCTGAATGGCACAAAACGTGTACCTTCCCCTCCAGGGAAGGAAGTTTGCCAAGCTAGCTTGATGCTCAGAACTCACATAATCACAAAGGTGATTGCTTGCTTCAACCTAAATTAAACCCCATATTCATTGTTATAAGGTTACGTGCATTTTCTTAATATTTTGCATTAAACATTTAACATCTGGTTGATTAGACTGTATTTTGTGTAATCACATTTCAAGATGTAATTTGGCATTGTTGGGACAATTGATTAACCTGAGTTTTGTGTGATTGCTGACTTATACTCTGGTTAGAAAATTTCATTCTTTCACATTCTCTCCTTGGGAGTGTTGCTCTGACATAAACTGGAAACTGTTTATCAGAAGCAATCAAATTCAGGCCCAGCTGCTTCAAAAGCATTGGTTTTATTTTTATACATGAAACCTAGCTTTCTCATTAATTTTTATTTTTTTAATTCAATTTCAGTAACTCTTGGCATATACAATGATAAAGGTGAATATGATTGATGCCTTACCCTCTCTTATTACTTTTTTCTTTTTGTGTGTGACCTGAAACATAAAGCATTAAAATTTGGCCATGTTTTATTTAGTTGTCCAGGTCTCTTTCTAGGATTTGAGTTCATCTGCATGCATGTCTCTTCTGTTCTTCTTTTAAAACTTGAAAGTGGTTGATCAAATTTATATTGAGGTCCTTAAAGGTGTCAATTTATTTTTTCCTCTTTTGAATAGTCTGGGTTTAGGAATGAAAGCTCTTTCATTTCTATTATCATATCACAACAGAAATAAATATGTCACAAAAGGCAAGTATATTTGCAAGTATGTTGAGAAAAAATGTCATCCTGGCTTGATACTAACAACACCTTAGAACAGGACTTCAGCTTTACCAGGTGCAACTTTGAGTAAAACTTGGGAGGTTCTTGTAGAAGACTCTGTCTCCCGATTCCTGGATAGAAGGCTCGCACCCCATGTGAACCAGCATGGTTGAAAATGTGGAAGAAGGGGAATACAGTTGATTTTCAGAATAATTCTGTAAAAATAAGCCCATGTCTGATTTGCGAATGATACACTTGCTTGTCCGGAGAGATGGGCTGCAGTGAATTCTTCAAACTCTTAAGTAACCTAAGAACTCAGGAAATGTTGATTTCCCAAACTTGATGGCCCGGTTTGTGGCTTGACTTCTTGTGGGAATGCTCTCAAGAAATCAGAACGAGGGTGAGCGGGACTTCTCCAAGGGCAGATCAGTAAATTGGAAGATGGGGGAATCCATTTTAAATGTCTTATTCTATCCAAGATGCTTGGAAAACTCAATGAACTCTTGACTCCTGAGTGTTGAAAGTTTAGTCATCTCCCCGGACACGGGAAGTGTCCATGCAGAGCTACCTGCTTTAGTCATGTAGATCAAGACTGTGACGTGATCCAGCATCTTCCTTTATCTCTTGTGCTTAAAGCATTATCTTCTTTAAGTGTAAAGCTTTAAATACTATGCTCTTCAGTGAGGGTTGGGGAGAATTTCCCCTGAGCTTGCGAAAAATGGTCAGGGTGACATAATTCTAAAATGGTGAGGGTAACATATTTCTAAAGCATTAAGTGCAGGATTCATTTGTGTCCACTTTTTTGGTTTGAGACATACACACTGATAAATAGGTTCAAAGATTAAAGGCTCCTTTAACAATGATCACTGCTCAAATTCCTTAAAAATGGCTTTTATTGATATGTGTACTCTTTCCAGTCTGAAGAGCATAATATTTTGCTGCTATTTGTACTGATATATCTTAGCAGAGATATCCAGGGGCAGTGGGAAGAGAGCTGCAGGGGAAAAAAAAAAGATGCTGAAAAATAGCCGAATTCTAAAATTTAATTTAATTTATCTTTTAGGATGCAGAGGGCATGATTTCAATGACAGGTGGTCTTGTAAGTCTAATTTTGATATCCAGTATGGCAAACTGTCCAAATGGATACTGTCAATCATTTGAAAGTGATGCCTTCTTTATATATATATATTTTTACAAAGCTGAATTGTGTGTTTAAACATCCCATCAACCATGCAGAATGAGCCTTGGGATCTGAGTACAGATAATCCCTTTCCTAAGGACAGGATAAAGACTCAATCATTTTTATCCCCAAAGGATATACAAAGTGGGAGAGATTTGTTTTTTGGAGAGATTGAATTAAAATGTCTGGCACTAATTTATTAAGTGAAAAGATATTTTATAAAAGAGTTAACAAAAATGTTCACCATTTAGAAAAGTTTGATAGCGTACAAGGTCATAGGAGTTCAAAGCATTTCATTTTCTCTGGTGTATTGACTCATTGAGAGAAATGTGATGGAGGAAAGAGTTGGGGTGGGAGGTGGGGAAAATCGCACCAGAATTCCTGAGAACTGGTAGAGGAAGACCTCTGAGCTGAGGGTCAGCTGTTCTCATTTTTTGTCCAGGTCCTGTCTTTAGCGATGGAGTGCTGGAAAAATCAATGTAACTTCCAAGTTTCTCTCTCCTCATCTACAAAACGAACTAGTACCTCCACCTGTCCCCACCTCCTGTAGTACTTGGTGGTGTTCAAATAAGAATGGAGAAATTTTAAAAAGTCTTTGGAACCCATAAAAGGAGTCATTATAGGGGAAAGCTATAATTTTAGCGAAAGAACCAGTGAAGAATGACATAAATCACTTATTAATTTATTCAGGAAAACTAATAGTGTGAGCATTTTTTAAATTACTGTAGTATATAGCACTGCAAGAAATGCACACACAGATTACTAGAAAATTCATATCTTTAGAACCACTACCCGAGAAATATAATGAAATAGTTTATACACACACATACACACACACACACACACACACACACGTGTATAGATGATATATATAGATCTACACCTGACCTAAACTCCCACTGAATTTGAATTCTCTGGATGAATTCCCACACAGACATGATAGCCTATTATCCTCTAATTTTCAGTATTTAAAATGAATCATAAAATAGGCCTGCTCCATTTCCCCCACACACATCCAAGTGAGAACTTGACTGAATGCAAACAGTGGTTTGGGAATTTCAGTCATGTTTTAGATTTATGAGTTGACCTCCTTTTTATTGTCCAGGGAATGCGTAGTGAGACGTCCTTACAGAGTCACCGCTTGGAGACAAGTGACAGTTGATTCTGACTACCGAGGCTGCTCAAGCCACAGGGAAAACCGGTGGCAGTAAAGAATCAGCCAACTTCTTAGTTCTTGTTCAGGGAAGGGAACAGCTTGCCTTCCAAACGCTTCCTGAATCAGAGCACATTCTTGATTAACCCGCTCACGACCTGCCAAGATACCAGCTGTTGAGAATAACTTGATGTTTCATACTGGGATTTTGGTTGTAAACTAAACTCAAAGCATCCTCAGAGGCCATCTCAATTTTGAAAGAAAATTAAGAAGAAAAGGTGTCTCATTAGTATGTATCCCCATGAGAATGAATAAGATATTTGTCTTTCATGTTGGTTTCTTTATCCCTAGCAACTAAACAAGTTCTTGAGACCTGGCAGATGCTTAGTAAATTTTCTTTTTAATGAATGAAGGCATGAAGGCGTGAACATAAACTGACAAAGAGAATAACTCGGAGCGTAACATCACCGGCTGAAAGAGTATCAAATCAGAAATAATAATTTAAAAAACCTTAATTTCAGAGCATCAGCTCGGCCATTTTCCCTTTCTAGACCATTGTCACCATCTTTAAAGTGAATGAGTTGTACCGTTGTTTCATTTCTTAAGTCCTAAAATCAAGTCAGCCAGAATATGCCTGGCTCTGTTCAAGATTGCTTTAAACCTTCATGTCTCCCAAAGTAGGATGCAGATTCTTCTCAGGCACAGTGGTGCCACTGAAATTGCTGAACATGTTTAACTGAGATTTGAGGCCCAACATTTCTTGGCTGAAAGATGTGATGGATTAACCTTTTATTAGCAGGTGCAGACAGCACGTAGTTCTGCTCTCAGTGAGAGACATCGTGCTCATTGGCAGGGACAAAGGAGAACGTTTTTCACCCAAGCATATAGTTTCTGATGGTTTGTCTCATAAAGTCTTGTACAATCCAACCCAACCCCATCCATCTAACTGCTGCTTTTTATTACACTTTGCTGCAGGCAAGCTCATCTCTCCAAAATCCCCTGAATACTCTCTACTTTCTGGCTGCTGAGCATTTTCTCTGAGTGTTCATCTCTTCTTATTTCCTGCCTTCCTCCTTTCCTTCCTCTTCCCTCTCAATCCAGAAAGGATATTGGGTATGTGGAAGATTATGCAGACAGTTAGTGGCTAAGAAAAATCAAGAACCCTGAACTTCCAATCCCCAGGCTTCCAACAAATTGCCTTCATCACCAAAATCTTTGCCCACATTGGTACCATTTCCCATTTCCATGTGGTTACTTACTCTTTTTCACTTTGTCTCCCTCTCCCATCCAACTATCTTGCCCACAAATCCAAGCAGGTGGCGATCGGTCCCTTCTCCTCAGCATCCCTGCTCTATGCTCCACTCCCACCACAGTTGTGATTCCTGGGCTTTGCTCTGCTTTGTACTTTTCCTTGAATATTTTACACTGTCAGGGCTTTTGTCTTCCTTTTATAATGGGCTGGAAACTCTTTTAATGCAAGGTTAAATTAGGATTGTGTTCAACTGCAAATAACAGAAAACCAACTGCTGGTCGTTAAATAAAAACGTCGTTTGTGTTCTCACATATCAGAAAGTTCAGAGGTATGTGGCTGCTGGCACTACTGCTTCCAGTCAATGATGCGTAACACACAGGACTCTCATTCTTTCCATCTTTCTGGTTTACCATTTTTAGTGTGTGTCAGTCTTCATCATTTTCCCTGTGGCCGGATGGGGCCCAGAGACAGTAAGAGCTCTAGACATAGCACCCACAAGGCTGACGGAAGAGGTGTGCCAGTCTCTTTCTTTTTCTCTCACTCTTCCAAACAGAGCAAGTTTTTCCAGAACTCTCCTCAGCAACTCCTACCTGTTTCACGGGTATCATGGTCATTTCTACCTCGAAAAGAGGCTGAGAGACTGGAAAGGGAGCTGATCTCTTGGTCTGTGGTCAGTGATAGGCTATTGCTTGGGGCTGGACATCTCACCACTCTGAGCAAAACTAGAGACCCATTAGCCAAGGAGGGAGGGAGGATAGCGCAGTCTTCTCCATCATGACTTTTCCAGTTGGACCTCTGTCCTCCTTCCATTAAATATCCTTTCGCTGACCCCCTGCACAGTGTGCAAGGTCCCATCTGAGACTAAATTTCTTCCATAAAGCCTTTGGTGATTCCTCTAAGATTTGTCATGTTCATCTTTTTCTGCTTATGTAACATTTATCCCCCTCCCACCTTGATTTGTGAGGCATATTTTGAAAGATGAAAATCCTGGCACTCCCCTGCCACTCATTAACTTTGTGATTTGGGATGAGTTACTTCAAAATGCCTCTGTTTCCACCTGTTCAAATGGGAATGCTAGCAAAGCTGCCTCATAGAGTTGTGTGACCATTGACTGTGTTCATAGATACAAAACACTTAGGGTGGTTTCTGACACATACACAAAACTCAGTGCCAGTCCTTCCACTGTGATTAATAACTCTCTGGACCTCAGTTTCTCCATTTGTAATGGAGAATTGGACAAGGTCATTTCTGAGGCTCTTATACTGTCTTCATATACTCCTTCACACACACACAAATCCTAGAGAGTCTTTAACATATTAGCATCTACATAAATATTTGCTAAATCAAATTGGCATATCTAAGTAATAGAGCAAGTCATCAGTGGAACTGTATTGCTTACAAGCACTGGCAGGATTGAGTTGCAAACTTTCAGTGCTTTCGTATTGCTTCTGCTTCTTAGATGGGAAAGAATCCATAATCATTTGGGAGAGAAAAGTATTTTGAATGGAAACAATCTGTGCTCTGACTCCTAGAGTTTCTCTTGCAGTTATAGATTGCTCACTACCACAGGCAGACAGAAAACTGACCAGTTTTCAGCTCCAAATTGAGAAGCAGATTGATTTCTGGGGCTCCGCAATTCTCTCCATTACCTCTGGTTTGTATGTCCTCAGGCCGCTGACAGTGGGCTTTTTCTGTCAAAGCTGACACGCTATGAATGGAGCTGTCCTGCCTGAAACATGACGCTTTGTTTGCAATGTTTATGATGATACTGTCCAATTTTTCCTACATGTTTGTGCCCCATATAAATGGGAATTCATTGGCAGCTGCAATACTGACTGGTGCTGTCAAACTCCAATTTGTTTTCACAAATGCAGTGCCCCTCAAAAGTTAGATTCTTAAGCTCTTGATGCTGAATTAGAGTTTTCCCAGAGGTAGGTTGCTCGTCTGCTGTGACGACTAAATGACATCAGACGTGTAACAAAGAGCAAGCTGAATCCCCTGTGAGGGACTAAGCTAGAGCACAAGCTATAGAAAGTTTGCATCCAGTAGGGCTTAGATGAAAAAAATGGTTACATGTCAGAGTTCGGTGTGCTGAGTTACCGTTACTGAGAAATAAGCTAGCCGATATCCGAATACCAGGTGTGCGGACCACTTCATTTCTTGCTGGCCTACTCATAAGACCTGGATTATTTTCTCACAGTGACACATCGCTGGCGTAACAAGCTTGTCTGAATTGAACGCTTGGCTGAAGTCATCTATGTGTAATACACATACATTTTTAAACCTGCTGCGTTCTCTTATGGTCCTGAGGCAAATGAAGTGACTGTCTTTCCAGCGGGTACCACTCAAGCCTTCCAAGAGTAGAAGATCAAAACAGCATGTTCATCTCTCATCCTCTGCTTTTCAGTCTTCTTTCCTCTTTACATTTTAGCTTTATGAACACGTTCGTTCCCATTACCATGTTAATAGCCAGTTTCTCTCTCCTTTGCGCTGTTCGATTTTGCTCACCTGTGAGCAGTTCTCCGTAAGAGAGGGTGAGCATCTCAATTCTGCAATCACAAAACTCCATGCATCGGTTCCCCCAGTGTGCGCTTGGCTGAGCCCTAAATCTGCAAGTGCAGACCGCCCCTCCACTAATCATGTCGCCAAATGGAGTTTGCTCTAATTTGCTTAATCACTCAGCTGTAATTGAATCCTGATGGGAAGTGGGGTTTGCATCCAGAATTATTTCCCTTCTCCTGTGGAGAAGGTGGTAAAGTAGCCATTTCTTCTCCACAGCAGCCCCAGAACAGTTTGCAGATGGTTTCATCCCTCTGTGCCCCACGATGTTTTCCAGGCTCGGAGGCATTATGGCATTGAGACTGTAGTTGCCACTACCAGGGGATATTTCTCCTGTTGGTCTCTCTCTGCATCACTGTAAACCTTGTAACAAAGCATAATGGTCCATCTCCTCCTTCCTTCTCTCTATCTCACCATCCTAAGAGCTTCCTAAAAAATTTTGGCTAGACTATCCATGTATAAATTCTACTTCTACCTAAATTGACTACAACCAACTCGGAGATGCCCAAGTGAATATTTCTCAAAATCTGATCCCCTGACCACCTGCATTAGTGTCACCTAGAGCAGTGATCTCAAAATGTGGTCCCCTGACCAGAAGAATCAGCATTACCTGGGAACTTGTTAAAAATGCACATTCACAGGTGACACCAAAACCTACTGAATGAGAACCTCTGGAGGTTGAAACCAGAAATTTGTGTTTTCAAACAAGTCCTCCAGGTGAACTAATGCATGAGCATCCCTGACCAAAAGTTCTTGTTAAAAATTCAGATTCCCAGGTCTGCTCCTCCATTTACTAAATAAGAATTTATTAGAGATAAGACCTGGACAGGTAGGTAGGTATAGGTAGATTAGATAGATAGATAGATAGATAGATAGATAGATAGATGCATATACATACATATACATCAATTTAAACTTTATTTTGAAATAAATTTATATTTACAGAAAAGTTACAAAGGTAGCATCCCCATATACCCTCTCCCAGTTCCCCCAAACGTTAATACTTTAAATAACTAGTGTATATTTATCAAAACAGAAATTAACTATGTAAAAATACTATTAACTATAGACTTTATTCAGATTTCACTAATTTTTCCATGAATGTCCTTTTTCCGTCTCAGGATCCAGTCCTCAGTTTCTCAGTCTTTTATTTCATGACCTTGACAGTTTTGAAGAATACAAATCAGGTATTTTGTAGAATGTCCTTCAGTTTGGATATCTGTGATACTTTCTCATGATTAGACGAAGATGAAAGTTTTAAGTTTTGGGGAAGAATGAAATACAGATGGGGCACCTTTATCATCACATCGTATCAGGGGCACATTAAATCCACATGACTTAGTACTGGTGGTGTTAGCTTAGTGGTCCAGTTCAAGTAGTGTCTGCTGGGTGTCTCCACTGTTACTCTTTTGCCTTTTTCACATTCTTTAGGAGTGAGTCTACATCCAGACTACACTCAAGGGCCAACAAACTAATCTCCACCTCTTCAAAAGAAGAGTATCAAAGAAGTTTAGGCATATGTTTAAACCACTGGAATAACTAGTAAATATTTTGGGAGGACATACTTTCAAGCTATGGAAATGTTCAGTGTCTGCTTACAGCTTCCCACACTAATTTCAGCACGCATCAGTGGACCTTCCATGCAACAGTTTTTCCTATAGTGTTCCAATGTTGCTGTTCCATCTCCATCATATCTTCTGTATTTATTAGTTGGTATTGTTCTGTGAGGAATTTGCATTCCATCTTTCTTATCTGTATTGATTGATTTGGCTATTTATTTTTACCAGTACAGGTTGATGAGTGTCTGTTGTATTCCGTGGATAATCATTCAGTACCATCATGATTTTGTTGTTAGTATTGTTCTAGCTTTGCCCATTGGATGCTCTTTTAGATCAGCTCTCATGTCTTCCCTCCTCCACCCCCATTATTTTGTTTTGTTTTGTTTTGTTTTTTCCTTTGTGAACTTCTTACTTCCTGACATTACAAGTTGATCCAGGTTCATCTTGTAGGTCTCCTGCCCCAGGTTTAGAATCAGCCATTTCTCCACAGAGACTTGGTTCTTTCTGTTGAAAGAAGGTGTTTCAAAGTCACCATCTAGGTGTGCTTATTGCTCAGAAGTGTCATGACTTCTAGGCTCTCTCAGTGGATAGTTTTAGGATACATATGCCAGCCCCCATATGCAAGCATCTCTCTCACTGTGAAACCTGAGTTTACACTGATATATCTGACTCTAACTCATACTACATGTTTCATTATATGTTTGTGTATAAATTCTAACAGTGAGAAACCTGGCTCTCATTACCTACAATTTATTTATTGTTTTATTCAGATTGAATGTGGAAAGCAGTTCTAGTATTGCTAACTTGTATCCCTGTGAAAAATGTACAAATCAGAGAACCATTTTCTATATGATTCTCCTTGTCTTCATTCTTAGTTTCCAGTCACGTGCTATTTTTAAGTTACTTAGGCCAACTCCTTCTCTACTCACTCCTTTCAGTAAAATTCTCTTATACATTTGTAATGTGGTTCAGTTCGTTTGTCACAACCCGCCTTCCATTGTAGCATCCCTTGATATCCTGGTTGGTCCTTCTAAAAATTTGCATGCAGTAAAGTCCAGCTATTGGGATGTGTTGTTGTTAATGTTTTAACAAGAGCATGGAGTCATGTATCTTTCATTACAGTACCATACAGAACGTTTCTACTACCCCCAAAACATCCTTGCATAGACAACCCTTGTTCTCTCTCCTAACGCCTGGCACCCATCAATCTCCTTTCCACCCTGATGGTTTTGCTTTTTCTAGAATGTCAAATGAATAGAAATACACGATATGTAGTCATTGGGGCTTGACTTTTTCACTTAGCAATATTCATTTAAGGTTCATTTATGTTCTTCTGTGAATCAGTAGCTCCTTTTTGTTGCTGAGTATTATCCTATTGCATCAATGGACCACAGTTTGTTTATCCACTCACCTGTTGACACATGTCTTCATTGTTTCCAGTTTTAGTGATCTTGAATGAAGTTTCTGTAGACATTTGTGAGCACATTTGTGTGAATGTAATTTTTCACATCACTTGGATAAACACCTAAGATTGGAACTGCTGCTTGGTATGTTAACTCTGTATTTAATATTTGGAAAATGCCAAAGTGTTTTCCAAAGTGGTCATTCCCACCAGCAGTGAGCGAGCATTTCTGTTGCTCTGCATCATCTTCAGCATTTAGTATTGTTAGGTTTTATTTTTAAGCTATTTTAATACGTATGTAGTAATATATTATTGCGGTCATAGTTAGCATTTCCCTAATGACTGACATTGAACAGTTTTATTGCCTATCTGCCATCTCTACATCTTTTTTACACATGTATCTATTCAGAAGTTTTGCTCATTTTGAGTTTTTTTTTTTTTAATTGCTGAGTTTAAGAGTTCTTCATATATTCTGGATGTAAGTCCTTTACTAGGTATATGATTTTCTCCTAGTTTCTAGTTTGTGTTTTCATGTCTTTAATTCTTTCATAGAACAGAAGTTTTAAATTTTCATAAAATCTCATCATTTTTTTCTTTATGGCTTGTGTTTTTGTTGTCATATCTAAAAGCTTATTGCCAAATCTTAGGTCATGCAGATTTCCCATTTTCTTTTAAAGTTTTTCTAGTTTCACATTTTCTACTTACATTTATCATTCATTTGGAATTAATTTTTGTACAGATTTTTGTATATAATTTTTGTAAGAGGTATATGTCAAAATTCATTATTTCTGCAATTGGATGTCCAGTTGTTTCAGCATCGTTTGTGGAAAAGACCATGCTTTCTCCATTGATTGTCTTTGCCCCTCTGTCAACAATTAGTTGACTATATTTGTATCAGTCTATTTCTGGACCTTGTTTCTGTTTTATTGATCTAAACGTCTATCCTTTTACCAGTCCCACACTGTTTTGATGATGCAGCTTGATAGTAAGTATTGAACTTGGGTAGTGTGACTTCTCCAATTTTGTTCTTGTTTTTCAGAGTTCTTTTGACTCTTTTAGTTCTTTTGCCTTTCTGTAGAAATGTTAGAATTAGTTGTTGGTGTATATATATATGTATACACATATATATATATTTTTAAAAAGCTTCCTGGGATTTTTTTATTGAGATTGCATTGAATCTATAGGTAAAATTGGGGAGAATTTATTTAATTTAAAAAATTTCCTTTCAGCCATGTTTTATAGTTTTTGAAATAAAGATAATAAACATGTTTTGTTAGATTTATGCATAAATACTACATTTTTGGAGGTATTGCTTAACTAACTTTTATCTCTTTCTCTTTCATTTTTGCTCTGACAAGGACATCTAGTACAATGCTAAATAGGAGTTTTAAAAGAGGACAAAATTATAATGTCATTTTTACTGTTAAGTATGTTGCTCGTTGTAGGCTTTTTGTAGACGCCTATTCTTAGGCTAAGGAAGGTCTCTTCTAATCCTGGTTTATGGATTTCATCATAATTGTATATTGAATTTTGTGAAGTGCTTTTTCTGCATGTATTAAGATGATTATCTGCTTTTTCTTATTGAGTCTGATGATACGTGAATTACAATGATTGGTTTTTAAATAATGAATCAGTTTTGCATTCCTTGGGTGAAATCCACTTGGTTGTGATATATTATTCATTTTCTATGTATTGCTGGGTTTGTTTTGTTAGTAAATTTTTAAGGAGTTTTTCTAAGTATATTCATAAATGGTATTGGTCTTTTTTTGTAATTATTCATCTCATTTGGGTATTAGGGTAATACTGATTATGTAAAATGAATTATTTTCTCTCTTCTTTGATGTTTTGGAAGAGCTTTTACAGATTATGATTTAATTCTTCCTTAACTGTTTGATAAAATTTATCAGTCAAACCATCTGAGCCTGATTCTTTTTTTGGAAGACTTTTGTTTGTTTGTTTGTTTTTTACACTGTGAATTTGGTATCTTCAGTCCATATAGGACTATTCAGATTATCTATTCTTCCTTCAGTTTTGATAATTTGTATCTTTCAAGGAGTTTGTCCATTTCATTTAAGTTGTTGAATTTATTGGCATAAAGATTTTAATAATTTTCATTTATTACCTTTTACTGTCCGTGAATCAGTAAGGTTAACCCCTCTTTTATTCTTGACATGGTCATTTGTGACCTTCCTTTTTGGCCAGCCTTGGCTAGGGATTTATCAGTTTTATTGCTCTTTTCAAAGAAGCAGGCTTTGATTTCATTGGTTTAGTCTGTTATTTTTCTGCTTTCAGTTTCCTTGACTTTTGTTCTAAGTGTTATCACACCTTTCTTTCTGCCTTTTTTGGCGGGGAAATTTACTTAACTCTTCTTCCTCTTATTTCTGTAAGTAGGCACTTAAGTTGCTGACTCTGGAAGTTTCTTCTTTTCTAACATAAGCAGTTGATGATACCTATTTCCCTGTAAACATCAGTTTAGCTATATATTCAGAGATGTTGCAATTTCATTTTCATTTAGTTAGAAATATTTTTAAATTTCCCTTGACACTTCCTCTTTGACCCATGGGTTATTTAGAAGTGTGCTGTTTAATTCCCAAACGCTTGGAGCTGTTCCTGTTAACTTCCTGTTATTGATTTCTAGTTTGATTGTGTTATGGTCTGAGAGCATAATGCTCTTTTTAATTTAGGTGTTGTTTTCTCTTTTATGACCCAGAATATGGTCTAGCTTAATGAATGTTTCATTTTCACTTGAAAAGAATGTGTACTCTTCTGTTGTCCTGGGGGTTGTTCTATAAATTTGAATTAGGTCATGTTTGTTGGGAGTGTTGCTGGACTTTTTTACTTTATACCTATGACCATTGATGATTTCAAGCACACTGAAGGTTGAGAGCCATTTATAGAGAGCTGACACCAATTGAGATTAAAATGTAATCGAGGGTCACCTTTGGATTAGAGTTTGTACTTTTCTCTTTTTGTGGAGGACTGGTAGCACCCAGCCCACTGTCCATGCTCTGAGTGTTAGCTTGTTGATTACGGGTACCTCCACATTACAAATAGAACAGTTTTCCTCTTGTCCCCAGCCCAGGTCTTCTGTCCATTGGGGCCTTTCTTACAAATGCCCTCTCTACCCCTTTTGCCTACATTAGCCTTTCTTCAGGTGTGTTTTATACAATACTAGATCCAGGAGCTTCTACTAAGCAAGAGTTGGGGTAGTGAAGAGTGTATCTGTTGCTTAGTAAATGGCTGCATATTTCCCTGTCTTGAAATTCATAAGCCAGTTAATACACTAACATTTCTGAGAAGTCTGGTGTAAACACATCTATTTATGTATTTAATACTTTCTCTTCTAACATGAAATGAGTAATGCTGACTACATTATAAGGTTTTTAAGATCAAATAACATACATAAAACACATAATTTGTGGGTTGGGCACATGGTATGTGGTCAATAAAAGTTTATTACTGTGATTTATAATAGTTGATCTTTGTTGTGGTTTTATTTTTAGATTTATTCCATTGGCTGTGAGCTTCAGAAGTTGGGGTGTGTGTAAAGGGGAAAAAAATCTGGGAATGCAATTACCAGAAAAGTTTCAGAAGTTGACATGAGCTTTACCTGTTCGAGTATTTTTTTTTTAATTGTAGTTGACTGATTGTGGGTTTCTTGTAGTGTATTGCATTCATTTTAAAGACCTCCCACCCAGGTTTGTCTAACTAAACTTGCCTCCCCAGAATCAGTATCATAGGTATTCCTGGGTATAACTGGCCATTTACAAGTTCATTACAAAGAGAATGAGGCTGTGCAGTACCATGGAAGGTGCACCAAGTATGAACAACATCTCAGGGTTCAGCATAATGTCCTAAGCCTTCCTCGTTCAGCATTGTCACCAAAGAAGTGCTGTGCACTCAGAATTCACAACTTCCTCCTCCCCAGCTACTTTCCCTGATCCATTTGGTGTCTCGATGGGAACTTTATTGACACTCTGCTTTCTTTTCTTAAATAGGTGGGCTCTGCATTGCCCAGTCCGTGAGAATCCCCCAAGAGCGCAAAGACAGGACCATTGACTTTGATAGAATCATCAAACAGCTCCTGGACACCCCCAACTCCAGGGCCGTCGTGATTTTTGCCAACGATGAGGACATAAAGTAAGGATGACTGGTGAAATTTGTTAATATGCACGTTGCGATTTAGGAGACAGAAAGATCGGGATGCTGGCAGAGAAAAGGGAAAAGATAGCCCAGAATCAACTCTATACTTACATAGTGGCAAAGTCTGTACATACCTTCCCCGCAACGGAAATAGTTCGAGCAAACCCTGGAAGCAGCAGCATGTGGCTGTCATGTACTTTCCCCCCATTAGCAAAATTAATGTATTCAATTACTTGTAAAAAAAGAAAACCACTAGACCTTACAAAGGTTCTTTTATTAAAAAAATATATCCAAATGTAACAGACTGTTGTCTAAAGAATGGTTCTTCTTAATGTAAAAGAAAAATGCCTTATAATTCTGGCTGTATCACTTTTGCTTTGAACTCAGGATGTTCAAAACCAATTCAAAACCAAGCTTGTCATTTCTCTACATTCTCCAATCCACTTTTTCTTCTTTCTTTCCTTACCTTGATCCTCCTTGGAGTCAAAAATCTGATTGTAATCTTGAGGATCCTTTTTAGCTCACTTCTTGCATTCTTGGCCCAGCCATGTAGAGCTAACTTTTGAAATGTTTCTAGAACACAAATATGCCCTGCATCCTTTTCTGACCACTGTCATCTTGGTCCAGAACTCTTATTATTATTTGTTTAGAATAGTCATTATGCTTGATTTAAAAAAAAATATGCTGTTAAAAAAAACTAGATGAAAAAAATTTGCATTCATCCTGTCCCCTTGCTAACAAGTTCTCCTCTCCAGATATAATAACTAATAACCAGTTTCTTGTATATTTTTCTAGAGAGCATCTGTATATTTTTACACAAATGGTAGAACACTGTGTATTATCTTGTTCTACCCCCTGCTGACTTTCACTTACCATTTTATCAGGGAGGTCTCTGAATGTCAGAACCTGCAGATCTATTCAAGTCTTTTCAACAGCCATGCAGAATTTCATTTTATATATGTGCTGTAAATTATCTAACTGCTCCCTTACTGGCTGACATTTAAGTATGATTACAGACTTTTGCAATTATAAAAAATGTTGCAAAAAATTTCTTTTCCATAAATCTGTGTGCCCAGATATATAATATTAATATACATGTATTTTACAATGTAGGGATATAGAATGTTCACATATTGCAGATATAGAATAGCATCCAAATAAATTACTTTATATAAGTATTTAAAACATAAATTCCTAGAAAAGAAGTTTCCAGAACAAAGATGTGTCCCTTCTTAAGTATGAATATTGTCTTCCAAAGAGGTGGGGCCAGTTGACACCTCGTTGATGTGAAAGAGCTGTATAGATTTTTTAAATCTTCGTCTTATAGTTCAAAACAATGTATTATTTAACTCGTGGGTCAGTACCTTCTATTCAGGGTAAAGATGAAGGACCCAGGCCTTCATTATGCCCCCTTGGGTTAGTTGCATGGCCATCGTCACCAGCCTCCCAGTCTCGTGTCTCTGCCCTCCACGTGCATCCTACGTGATGCGTCTGAATCCACCCATCTCCCTAGTTAGGACTATTAAATGGGAAGAGTATTAAACCTGAAGTTAGGACACCTGAGGGCTTTTGTCGCTTAGGTTTTGGACGAATCTCTCCCAAAACCTTGCTTCCCCACTCTTTGAGACCTCAGTTCTCCCATCAATAAAATGAAAATCCTTTTGAGCTCTTTCTGGCTTGATCTGGACTTGTCCTACCATTCTAGCCTTATTTCACTCCATGCTCCTTCATGGTTTGTGTACTGCAGGTGAGGAGCCATATGTATTTCCTCCACCAAGGTCTTTGTGCATCATTTTCCCACCTACCTGGAACACTTTCCTTCCCCGTTCCATCACCCCAGTGCCATCTCTAATGTTGCTTCTAGGGGAAGATTTCTCTCAACAGTGTAGCTTTGGCAAGTCCTTCATAATAACTCAATTTCATAGTTTATGTCCCTGATGTAATTTTACATCCTTTGGTCATTTAATTCGTGTCTATATTCTCCACTAGTCTGTAAGCATCATTAAGACAGAGATGATGCCCCTTTTTTACTTCCTTCCCTATCCTTGGTCCTTATCATAGTGCTCAGTGCGTGGTAGAGGCTCAGTGAATGTCACTGAATGAATGAATGAAATGCCTAGTCTGCTGGCCACTATTTAAAACTTTTAATACAGGCTTCTCTCTCTGAACCTAATGATGATTTAAAATATGGTCCTATTGTAGCATTTAGACCTCATATCTGCTCACTCAATTTTCCACCTGAAATGCATGAATCTGGTCCTCCAAAACGTCCTAATCATTCCTCCATCATGGCCTTTGTTCATGTTTCTTCTCCCCTTCCTGTTGAAATTGTGTCTGTTTCAGACATTCCCTTCTCCATGAAATTGTTTCTGATCACCCCTTAAGTCTATCATTTCTCTCCTTACAAAATGCTGATTCTGTTGCTCTTAGGGCATTTTCTTCCACACTTTGTGGTTTAGGTATTTAAGGGATTTTATTTTTTAAATATTACTCTTGTCTTTTTGCTCCAGGTTTTTTCAATTCATACCTTTCTTAAATGTCTTAAAATTTTTTCAGACATATTTTGCACATTTTGAATATGTAATACATTGATAAGCTGTGGCCCCATGTTTATTGAAAAATACATTGTACATGGCACATAAAAGCTTTTGTAAATCACTATGATGACTAATTGGTTGTAATACCTCTCACTTGCAGGTCGTGTGAGGTTTTGATTTGGGATGTAGATATGCATATACTCCACTCAATAGCTATGCTTATTATTTTCTGCACGAGAGTTTGTGTGTTGAATATTGTTGGGTACTGTGTGTGACTCACAGAACTGATAACAGTAATAGTTTTTGAGCACAGCAATAAAAGTCAAGTGCATGTATAAGTTTCTTCCAAAACATCATCTTAAGCACACTGATGTCTGAAGAGTTCTGATAACCCACAATGTTATGTTATTTCTTTTTTCACAAGATTAACACTGTAGATGGGAAATTTTGAGATTTCTTAGAACATTAACTTCAGATACTTTGCTGGAGACTGGCAGTGAGAAGACATTAATATCTAGATTTTGAAGCTAAGATAAGTGCGAAATCAGTCATGGATACTGATAATTTGAATTTTAGACAAGAGTAGATTCTTTTCCTGAAACACTTTATTCTGATTATAAAAGTAATACCTGGCTATTGTGATCCTTTGAAAAATACGGAAACAGTTTTGTTCGTGTTACATTTCAATAAAAGGAATCCTTATGTTTACTCTGCCCCCTGATTATCTAGAAAAATGAAAAGTTAGAGAGAATAATCACAAACAATGATTGTAAGTAATTCCCTTTTAAACATGCTATCCCAGCACCAGAGATAACCATGGCTTCTTTCCATCCTTTTCAAATCTTATCAGCAGTTTCTCAATGAATTGTTATTAGCACTGTGTATTATCCTTATTTTTCTGTGCTCTCATAGAATCCTATACTTTTAGCTATGTGTATATTCATACATACAAGGCCAGCTTTTATTATGTAAGAATTGAATCATCTTTTGCAGGGTTTTTTTGGACTTTTGTTTCTTAACAGTACCTTGTGGAAATCAAACTAAGTATATTTATAGTTGCTCTCTAATCCGTCCTTTGTATGCACTCTCGTTTCTTTCACCAGTTCCCTATTGCTCTGCATTCAGGTGTCTCTAGTAATGAACATACAAGATTGACAACATCACTTTTCATAGCCTTTGGATAGATTAGTAGAAATGCTATCCCTAAGCCAAGAGTAGAAATAATTGATTGTGTTTTATTTTTATGAGAATAATAAATGCACATACTTTTTTAAAAAAACAAAAGAAGACTAAAACACTTTGCTGCAACTCATTGGTCTCCTACCCCAGCCCTCCATACTCTCTGGCTCTGTTCTCCTTGAGTGATTCTTTTAATTCTTTAAGTTAATGCTTCTGCTCTTTTCTGCATGGTGTACCTATACTGCAGGTTGGAAATTTAATTAAAAGTATTATCTATTAATTCCTCCTATGTTAGGTCAAATTTGGCTCATCTATATACCTCCTTTATCTTTCCAGCATTATCCTATCAGATTTTCATTTACTTAAAAGCAGAGTTTACATTATTATGATCATGTAAATATTATGTACTACAGCATCAAGTATTTTTTCTGTGATATGATATGATTTGGGGGGGAAACTTTTTTGTTTTTCATGGAGTTAATGTGACAAAAATTTTACTTGACTAGTTATCTTTAATATTTTATTACTAATGTCCTAAGTCTATCATTTTCCCATTTGTTCATATACATAAAATAATCTGTGTGGGCCATAATTTTTTCCAACACCTCCCTCCTGAAATTTCCATCTTTCTGTCCTAAACTAGACTTGTCTCTGTCATTTTAAGATTTTCTTTTTCTTCCTCTCTCTCTTTCTCTTTAATTTTTATTCATGGTTTATTTTCTTTTTTTGCTGGAGCACACCCTCCAATAATTTTCTAAGAAAGGATAAACTAAAGAAAAAACATCATTTTGTGTTTCATGCCTAAAAATATTATTTTGACCCCACACCTAATTACTAGTTGGAAATGTAAGGTGGAGCCTCACATTTATTTTTAAATACACCATACCTGGCACATAAATGATTTATATCAAGTATCTATGGTGACTAATGAGCTACAGAACATGTAACTCGCAGGGAATTTGAGATTCTGAGTTTGGATACAAAAATCTGTAAGATCCACTGGGTATTTTTATGTCAAGTCTATTTGTTAGATATTCTGTGTATTTTGAACATTAGAATGCTAGAATTCTAGATTTACAAATAATTTTTCCTCAAAATTTGGGAGGCATTACTCCATTATCCATTATCTTTTTTTTTTCCATCTCTTGAAAGGTTGATAATATTCTGCTTCTTAATTCTCTCCAGGTGTCCCAATTTTTTTCTTAAAGCTTCATTCTCCTTTTTTCCCCAGAAACCTTAGTTTTGTGACATACTTGATTTGGTGACACTTCATTTAGGCTGTTATATTGCTTTGAAAAAATGATATGTATCAGTGGATGAGAAAGCTCATTTTTGCCAACCCATGCCAAAACTCATAAGACAAAATAAAGCAAAACAAACACAGTGACCGATATAATAAGTAAATTTAATAGCTTATTCTGACTCACGTTTTCCTCCTTTTTAATGTATGTGAATGACCACCTTATTAGTTATTTATAATTCTCCTTTTATCTTTTGACTTTTCATACTTGGCCTATATTCCTCAAGCTGCTTTACTGACTTGTCTTATTGGTTTACAAAATCTCTTTATATATTAAGGATATAAATCCTTTGGCTTACTATCAATTGCTTACTTTTGGAGAAGGAGTAGCTTGCTTTTCTTTGGCTTGACTCCTAATATGTATCTGTTCAACAGCTGCTCTTTATCATTAATATACCTTTTTGTGTTCCTTTCCACAGGCAGATCCTTGCAGCAGCCAAAAGAGCTGACCAAGTGGGCCATTTTCTCTGGGTGGGATCAGACAGCTGGGGATCCAAAATAAACCCACTGCACCAGCATGAAGATATTGCAGAAGGAGCCATCACCATTCAGCCCAAGCGAGCAACTGTGGAAGGTACGAGTTTTGTCAGTGGTGGGACGTGTCACGATTGTGGTTGGTGCATTGTTGGGTGGCTGGAGCATGAGTCTTTTTGAGGGTTTGGTGTTTTTACATAATTTATGCAGGATGGTTTCTAACTTGCAGCCATGAAATACAAATAGGGCCCCCTATCTAGACTGTTCTTTTAGTTGATATTCGTCTTTTGAACAGATCGTGTCATTTTCACAATAATTTCACAATTGGCATATATCCTTTGTTTTATTACCTGAGAAAAGATCACTACCATTAATAAGAGGTGAAATAGTAACATAATCCAAGCGTGTGTAAGTGAGCCGCACCTTCGGAGAGAGCATTTTCTTTTTGTAATTTATCCATTACTTCCATAGCAGGGTAGGTACAGGGATTCTCTCCTCCTATCACCTCTCGGGGTCTCTTCCAGCCCCTAAGGTTACGTAGCATAACGCCTCTCACAGGTGCCAGCATCGCCTTGCCTTCCTGGGTCTCTTTTGTTCTTGCTTTCTTTCTCTCTTTCGCTTACCTTCCAGAGTGGCTACCCCTTTTCTTCTCCTTTGCCTTCCTTGCTGCTATGAAGGTTCTTTGACAGGTAGAAGGAGGAGAGGGCGTTTATTCGCATCCTTCTGATCTAACAAAAGTTGCTGATTACAATTTATGTTCTCCTTTAATTTGAAGAAAAAAGTTATTTCTAAAAGAAGACACTGTAAAGAAAAGGCACTCCCCCGCTGGTATCCAGCTTTGTGTTCCTTTTCTGATGGGGCCAGGTCTCCAAAGATTCCCTAAAACGTGTGGCACGTTAAAAAGAATGCTATCTTGTCACTCAAAAAAGAATCAATATTTGCATTTCTTTCTATTCTGTCTCTATGCCGGTCGAATTAATTATTCTCCCCAGCAGGCTGCATGGTCTTTGTGGACCTTTTAAACAAGCCAGGTTGTGGTTCTGTCACTGTTCCCTTTCTCTGTTATCTCGGGGAGATAAAGATCCCATGAATCACCCATGTGTTCATTGGGAGGCTTTGAATTAATTTCATTCCCCACTGCTTGTCCAGAGAAGAGTGCCTGTCTTACAACCCAGACCAATACATCTGCAGATGAGCTGCAAGAATAAAAGACATTTTAACTATTTCCACTCCTTTCCCCTCAGAGCTGTGTAAAGGTATCAGAAAATAGCTGATGACTGTGGAACATGAGAAGCACCGAAAGCACAGTACAGACTAGATGGCTCGTGATGAGGTAATATGCAGGTTTCTCTAGGGTGGCGACGCTGTGATTGGGGAACACTCCTGAAAGGAGATGAAACAGGAGGTGATGAATCAGAGCTCATCAGATAGTGAGAAGAAGCCCCTCTACTCCCAACCCAGGAGGTGGAAACAGACGTGTAAAGGAACAGGGCATGTTGGGCGCAAGTAACTCATCTGCAGCCCAGTCCATCCTCGTAGACATCCTAAAATTCTTCCAGCTCTTTCAAAGTGTCCCGTTTATAGACATTGGGAAAATCCTGTCTCCTAGAGTTGCTGTCACTGCACTGTTTGCCTGACTGACTCCTTTCTATCCTTTGGATCTCTATTCAGATATTACTTTTCCTTGGAAGCCATTGCAAACATGTCACCCCAGCCAAGTCTGGTTAGGGGCTCCTTCTGTTGCTTCTGCGGCATCCCACACCTCCCTACCATTGTTGTGCCTCTTTACTTGTCTCTATCTGGAATCCATTATGCATCCTTGTACCACCAGCTCCTAGGTCTTGGCCTGGATATGGCAGGATGCTTAAACAGGTTTTTAAATGGTTGGATGTCTGGATGGATGGGGAAATTACAGACCACAGAAGGGCCTGGCACCAAATATAGCTGAAAAGTGGGCCAGAGCTGGATGGTGAAGGGTCTTGAAAGCTACACTAAGGAATTCGTATTTTATTCTGAAAATCTTGGCAGCATCTGAGGATTTAAATGGTAACAGGGAATTAGAAGGCTCATTCAGATGACTTTATGGACAGGTGAAGTGTAAGATTTGGGCGAGAATCAAAGCAAAGCAACAAATTACAGTGTCTCTACTGAGGTCCTCTCTTCCTGAGCTGTAGACACCATATAGACATGTGAGCAACTCCATGGCTACTAGCCCCAGGTTCAAGATATTTTTGGAAATTACTAAGTATCTAAAACATTTTATAAATGCTTGAAACAGAAGATTTTTTCATGAATATATAGGCATACACAGAGTTATTAAATTAGACACAAAACAGCATCCCGAATCTGCAAAAAATGATGATCTCAAAAATGAAGTGGAGGAAAAATGCTATTATCGATGAAAATACTATTAAAATGTGATAGAGAAGTAACTCATCATGCCAAACTCCATTCTACCCAAGTAGAAAATTAGGATTTTCATTCGGCTCTTTAGAAATTGTGTGGCTTCTGTCTGCCGTCATACTGTCTTGTGCATTGATACAAAGAGGAGCCAAGATATGTTCACCAACGTAGAGGAAGCAACCACAAGATTGTGGCTGCACATTTAGAGCTGCACATTCCTAAGGCAGTGAAAAAAGAAATACATTTCACTGCATTAGAGTTTCTGAACAAAGCAATGAAGTGCCTCAAAATAAACTATAAATAGAACACTGAGCATCATCTGTCTGGGCAAGAAAGTTTTCCTCTCCTGTCTAATTTTTTTCTTTTTTTTTTTTCCTCTTTGGTGGATGTTCCGTATTGTGTTCTACTGGGGTGAAACATCATCCAAACTCTAACAACACTGCTACAGTCCTGTATCTTTGACTGCGTTGTGTAATTCTTTGCCTTCAAATGTAAATAGGGAAAAAGCCAATCAGTGATCAGCAGGGTTTTTTTCTTTAGATTCAGATTGAACATGTTCAGCCAACATCTACATTTTTGGCTCTTCTTCTCTGTATCTGCATGAACAATTAATAAGAATTTGCCTTCGGCCAAAGTGCTAGCAAGTGCATTTCCCCTGTGAAAGCAGTCTTCATCTACTTTTATCTTCTATCTTTGTTTATTCTCCACTTATAGGAAGCAGGGCCTCAGTGTTTGCTGGCCCAGCGTGTCATTTCCCCTCTTTCAATTTGATGGTGATAGGAACTGTGCCCAGGAAAGGTCGACGGTGGCCCCGCTGGCTGCCCAGCCTTCACGGGAGATCTCAGAACGTCTCCAGTCTTGGCAGCACTGCTCTAGCTCCTGAGCCAAAAGACTTCTGTAAATTTTAGTTTCTCTGCATTGTCTCATGAGCCAAGGGATCCCCGGCATTGTCCTCTCTCCTGTTGCCACATTAACAAGGACTCCCAGTCGTCGTTTCCAGCCCCCAACAAGTCCTCAGAGCAAAGAACGTCCAAATCACATTCAACCCTTTGCCCTCCAAAGTGCTCTGCTTCTCTGGGAGTAGGCTGTCCTAGGCATCCTCTCCGTATAGCCAGCAAGGATCATGGGCCAGCGTATTTTCATCTTCGACATAATCGTTAACATTAGGGAGCGAGTATAATGACGGGTGCATTTTCAAAGCTGATGGCTCTGACTATTGGTGATGATTCTCAAATGTCTATAGAGCAGCTTGGTTACCAAATTAAATCTGTGGGATGTGTAAGAAAAGACAAAAAGGGCTCTGGACCTGGCATTAAAATGTTGGTTATTTCATGCATTTTTACTCAAGACTGAAACAAAGTATTTTTATTTAAAAAAAAAATCAAAGCTATGAAGAGCTGAACTAGAATATTTCTGACTCCCATTTAGATACACCCTACTTTAGTCTTCCTTGATTACCTGGAGTGTTCCACACATGTCGCAAAGTTACGGCAGGGACACAGGAGAAAATGCCAAGAAATAAAATATTGCCTTAAACCACAGTGCTATTTCTAAGCAATGCTATAATTAATAATAGGCCTATAATCTTGTTTAAGGAGAGAGAAATGGGAATAGTGCATGTTCAGTGTTACGGCAATTTTTTTCATTGAGTCCTTCACAAATATTCATAAGCTCTAGCTGGGAATCAGCCACTGATCTAAACACTGAGATACAGCAAGTGATAATCTCCATCGGGTCCCTGCTCTCCTGGAACTGCCCTCGTAATGTGGAGGTGACAGGTGAGAAACAAGAATATAAATAAGAAAATATCGTATTAGGATAATTAAAGTGTACTTCCTTGAGGACCAGCTTGTAAATCATCGAGATACAAATGAAACAGGAAAATGTTGTGTTTTTTTGTAGGAGATCAAATCTTTTTTTTTGAAGACTTCTTGCTTTTTCTAGAGTTAGTCTACTCTACAAAACCAAACTCATTTCTCCTGCAATCCAAAGAGTACCACATTCCCTCTTTACAATAAACACACATCATACTCACAGGTAGATCTAGAATCTGACCCTTCAGGGCAGCACCTAGGACCCATGGGTTCTCTGGCATTATCCATCTTTTTTTCCTGAAACTTTGGCATTTGCTAAAAGGCCTTGCATATAGTAAGTCCTAAAAAACCAAATTTGTCTTCTTTGTCTACTATATCTGAATTTATCTACAATACCTAAATGTGCAAAAGACTATCTGTATAAATTTGAAGTTTTCTTAGGATGGGGGAAATATTCATCCTGAATGGATTTTCTCTCTGACTTTATATTCTGAGGTATTCAGTCAAACAATACACTTAGGTCTTTACTTCTGGATCTCACCAGAAATTTCAAAGATGAATTTGCAGACTTTCCCTTTTGCTTTCCTTAAGAGTATCTCTTGCCTTCTTTGTTCCTCTCCATTGGAGAGACTTCCCATGCAGGACTGGCAGGATGGCTCAATTAAGTGATTTGTAGAGATGTTACCAACAGACATGGGAAGCCTCAGCCTTGACTCCTCAGAAAGTAGAAAGATGCTGCCTCTGTCTGTTTTAGACATTCCAGTTGGAACTTCCTTCTAGACTGTACTGTTTCTACTAATAGAACAGGCTGAGGAAGGGAGGACGAGCAGATCACACGGGTGAGAAAAGATTATCTGTATGAAGAATAACGCCATCCTATTTTTAATCTTGTGATATTTAAATTAGAGATTATTGGCTTTGAGCAAGTGGTAAGAAATGTAAACAGAGATCTGCAACCGAGATAACTAAGGAAATGTGAGAACAATTAACACTGAGGTGCTTTATATGTAGAGAGAGAGTCTCAGATTTTGAGCCATGCTGTCTCCTGTCTCATAGGATAGATGCTCTTGACTGACCAAATATTTCCTAACCAGAAAATACATAAGCCAACAAGAAAATATCCATCCGTTTGCAAGATATGATGCCCCAGTACACTGAGCACCCAAGGCTAACTAGGCTGGTCTCTAGTATGCTCCACAGGTTGAATGTTTGGCTACCAAAAATTAGCTATTTTTGATTTGAGTTCTCTTTATTCTAGTAATATGCTACCATAACTATTCAATGTAATTAAAAATTATATGAACCGAGAAATGAGTGGAGGGAGAGACAGTAAAAGAGAGAAAAATGCTATTTCAAAATAAAAGAAATTTGAATTATTTGCAAAGATTTGGTAAAAGTTTGTCACTATTAGTTGTTGGCAACACAATAGTAAATTTTGACGAGAAATAATAAACACTAAAAAATTGCATTTAGGTCACTGTACAACTATTATTAAATTTTCATTTCACTTGAAAGACTGCAAAACTGAATTTTATTATAGTTGTTTTTTTTTTTCAAGATGACAACAGGGAGGGCTGTCAGGTGATGTATGTGCACAGAAAACTACTTAATCTCATACATCGGAAGAGCAACAAGTGACTATATATGAGTTAAAACATTTAATACATTTATGTATTTTCAACAATTTATTGCTAGGTATAGATTTTTGATTTACTGAATCATTGTGCAACCTAATTATATTTAGGCATAAAGCTTCTAAGGTACTTTCATTTGGGCTTTCCTTTTCTAGGACTTTATTTTCTCAGCTGTAGATGAAAGGTTTCAACTAGGTTATCCCTAAAGTATCTTCTAGGAGGAATATCCTAAGGGTGATCATCTGTTATTTCTGTCTACCCAGCATCTTCTCCCTCTTCTTGTCACAGCCTCCACATTTTCACCCAGGGAACCCCACAGTCTACTGTCAGCCGATGAGATTCAGGTGAGACTGAGTCAGACTCTTGTCTCTGGGAGCAGACACAGAGCTCATATCACCACAAAAAAGACTGTTTCTGGGCTAGCACAGGACCCAAGGCAGACCACAGTTATGTTACCTAACCCCTAAATGTTTACTATAACTTTCAAGAAAGAGGAACCCTTTTTCTGGAACTTACTAAGTTGAAAGTTTTAAACTCAGAGCTGCTGAAGCCTGCTTTCATAAGACAGCCTGCCTGAAAACATCAAAGACCTGAATGCTGGAAAGGACACCAAATTCCAGGACAACATTGGAGATGCTGAGCTTTCCTAAGCCTGGAGTCTGGATCTGGACTTCTTTATAAATTTACTGACTTCTATTATTTGTGTAAGTAAGCTTCTGTCATTTGCCACTCAAATGACTTAATGGATATGGTTGAATATTAGGATAGCCTTCTTGGAGCCATCTTGTTTCATCTTTTATCTCTTCTGAGTTACATTCTTTCCAAGTGTTATTGACCTCACATAGATTTCCCCCCTTCCTTTTTCTCTCCTGTGTATCCCTTTCCCATGAAATCTATACATTCTTCAAGTCTCATCTACCCTATGATAAGTTTCTTCCTTTATCACCTCAGCCTTGTTCCAAATCTCATCTTCTCATCATACAGCATCTCTGTTTATGAAATGTCTTCACCTAGAATCAGTTATTCTATGTATATATCATGGGAATACTTACTAGAATCTAAGTGATGGGTTCAGGTATTCTTGGGAAATGCAGATGAACTGTCATGTCACCCTCCAGAAATCTGATCATTTGAGAATTGAGCAGACCCTTGAGAGAGAACTCTTTCTAAAAGAAGATGAACAAAATGAGCCTCTTCCAGTAAGAGAGTCTTGGTTGTCAGAAGGAAGAAACCAGCGTCCTTCTTCCCAGGGCCAGCTCCCTTGAGTTCATACGTGAATTCCACAGAGACCAAGTTGACTGGACGTAGAAATGGGTTTCCATCAGCATAACTAAGCTACACTGTGGTAACAAGTAAGCTCCTGATAGACTGACACGACAAACCCGCTTTGCTCACCAATGCAGAGTCTGCTGTCACCCGGGAGACACTCCTGGGCAGTTGGCCTCCACGCACCTGTTCAGCCTTCCAGGCTGTTCACAGCTTGTGGAACCTCAGTGTCAGTACATCCCGTGCAGCATTGCCAAAAAGAGAGAGTGCCCAGTTCACAAGGAACTCTTAAATGCTTTTGCCTTGAAGGTATACACATCATTTCTATTCTCATTTCACTGACCAGTGCAAGTTTTCTCTTCAAGGGAGACTGTGCCTAGAAGTAAAGGAGAGCTACGTTTTTGTGAGCCTCCTTCGTGTCCACTTGGCTCCATTTGGCTGAAAACTTGGTCTGCCATTAGGACATGAATGGCAATGCTCTGGAACCTTTGAATACCACAACATATGAAGAGAATGGTGTTCTCCCTGACTTTGTTCCAGAGCTCTGAGCAGCTTTATCACAACGAGCAGGACGTTGGCAGCCGTGCAGAGGGGATTCCGGTGTTAGAGGAAGACATGGCGCAGAGGCCTGGGCAGTGCCTCTGTGCCCAGAAGATGTCTAGCAGAAAACTGTGATTCCTAGAAAAGAGGAAGATTTCCTACCCATGAAGTGGCTCACAGGAGGGTGTAAATAATGTGACCCTGAGCATTCCTGCAAACTGCAAGACTTGGGGAAATTCCAAAGCTTTTCTACCATTTTCAAGTTGGCATTTTTTCTTGATTTAGCATTCACTTGATTGTTGTAAATCTTTGACCATTTTCCAGAATTCTGGCGAAGTTGATTTTGACAGTTTCTGCCTGTTTTCAGTACTTCTTTTGAGGAACGGAAGTTTAGAGCTGCCTACGCTGCCATTTCGCTGACATCACGCCTGACAGGTGCTATAAAGAAAGAAGAAGTCGAGCACAGGAAGGGACATCATCAGTGGTGGCGGGGACTGGGGGTATTGCAGTCTTAAACAGAGTGATCAGAGTAGGCCTCGTTAAGAAGCCAACTTTTGACAAATGACTTAAGAAAGTGAAGAGACCTTCCAAATATATATCTGGGGGAGGAGTGTACCGAGCATAGAAAGCAGTGCGAGGGTGCCAGGGCAGGAGAATCCCTGGTGTATGTGAGAAACAAGGAAGTGGATGAGGCTGGAACAGAGTGAGAAAGAAGGAGATAAAATCAAGACACAATGGGAGAGATGGACTGAATAAGACCTTGAAGGCCATTATAACGATTTTACCATTTATTATGAGTAAAGTAGAAGACTTTTGCAATGTTTGAGCACAGGAATAATTTGATTTGTCCCACAAGTTGAAAAGGATAATACTGGATGTTAGGTTGTCCGTAGAATACAGGATAAAGTCGAGGATGCTATTATAATAAACCAAGTGAGAGATGGTAATAGCGTGAAACCTGGTGGTCGCAATGAAAGTTATGAGAAGTATGGATTTAAAATATAATTTGAAAGTAAAGCCAGTAGGGTTTTGGACGTAAAAAGAGATAAGTCAAAAATGATTGCAAAGTTCTTTGCTTGAGCAACTAGAGGAATGGAAGGGCCTTTAGCTGATGGGAAGAACTGTCAGTAGAGCAGCTGATAGGTGAACAAGCAACAAGGCCAAATTTGGATGTACTGAGCTGGAAATATTAGGTATCCAAGTTAAGATATGATGTAGGCAGCTGGGAATGTGAGCCTGGAATTTATAGAAAGCTTTTGGAAACAATTTAATTTCATGGAGTCGTTGAAATATAGTTGGCATTTAAAGAAGTAATACAGAGAATAATAGGGGATCAAAGAGTGATTGCTAGAACATTCCATCATTAAGAGGCTGGGAAGAAGAGAAACTAGATGGACCAGTGAGGTCATATAAAAATAACATGAGCATGGTTTCGTGGAACCAGGTTAAGAAAATATTTCAGAATACAGGGATTTCATAAGCATCGTCAAAATAGTACCACTTAGTCAGAAAGAAGTACTGAAAATTGACCATTTAGTTTGGCAATGTGGAATTCATTGGTGATTTTTTTACAAACGGTTACATTTGAGTGGTGTTGGCAAAGCTTGTTGGAAGTCAGTTTAAGAGAGAATTGGAGGAGTGTGTCTTTGTTGAATATCCCCTAGGACTCCTTCCACCTCCCAGTTTTCATACTGCAGACCTTGGGGAAGGAGGACACGATCACCTAGATCTTTTGAGTGTCTTCGAAGGATGTTCCATTGTAAATGGCAAAAGAGCATAAATATATGGGACAAATAATGACTCTGTCCTCCAGAATATCAAGCGAATTTTGCAGAATAGGACATGTCATGACACAGAGCAAAAGCCTTAGAGGAATTTAACAAGGCAGGTATTTACTGACTTAGCAACACGATACTGTGTACTTCTAGGCATTTGTTTCATACAGTTGGCTTACTTACATTTTGGCTTATAGAAAATATGTGGGGGGGGGGTGTGATACAGTAGCCACCAACTGTATTGCTAGCTACAGAGACAGTGAATTTAGGTATGAGTCTACCTGACGTCAGTTCTTATGTTGTGCTGTCAGCTAGCTAGGGTGCTAAGTAGACGTGGGAAAGTGATTTTTCTGCCACTCCAGTTTTCTCATATAGAAAGTGAATGAATAGGATTAAATTATGAGTGAGAAATTTTATAGCCCTAATGTTCTCTGATTATCTATTGCGAAAAAAAAGAGTGTGTTTGTGTGTGTATGTGTGTGCAATGTAGACAAAAAGAACTAGAAAATCTGTTGCCAACAGGAATGAGTAAGAAAGTAAAGAGAAGAAATCACAGGCATAACGAAGTTCTGGGGACCCGAGTAAAATAGATGAAAAAAAAATGAAAGCACCCTTTTTGGTTTTACTCATGTAGAGGACAATTAGAAAACAATGGAATTATTAAAAGAGAGATTGAAGAAGAAGAAAAACATGAAAGGGAACCAGGGAGAGATGAAGTATAAAATAGGAAGCTGAGAGAAAGGAAGAAATAGACAAACTGAGTGTGGAGGGGAAGAAAATCACATATACATTGACACTTTGAAAAGCACTATCCTTGAAATTGGCGTGTCCAAAACCCTCTTTTTTCTCTTTTCAGACCAAAAGCTGTTTTTCCTTTTTTAACTTATCACAGGAAAAGGAAACCATTTTTATTGGTGTTCACCATTTAGGAGCGTGTTGACTTGGTCCATCACCTGGAACAAGCCAGTTAGATCAAGACTGAGAGCAAGGCTTCCCTTCTTTGCCAGGAGAGGGTCATCCCAGGAGTCCACAGAATCACCTGTGGGCTGTGGAGAACTGTACCTACGCAGTTAAGCAATGTCATTAGTTTGCACTGAGTGTGGATAATAATACAGAGGTGCTTGAAACTGTTAAATACAGAGCAGACTTTGAAAGCAGAGCAGTCGTGAGAATTTAAAGGGCCATTAACTTAGCTGAAAGGATGGCTGGAAGGAAAATCATTTATAAAAATTGGGAGGTTGAAGGGCTTCTTTAATGTTCTTCAACAAAAA
Organism: Camelus bactrianus; assembly: GCF_048773025.1. Lineage (NCBI taxonomy): Eukaryota > Metazoa > Chordata > Mammalia > Artiodactyla > Camelidae > Camelus > Camelus bactrianus. The sequence goes on along the minus strand of NC_133555.1, from coordinate 8,107,182 downwards.
TTAGATGTTTGATCATCTCTTCTTATTTGGATAAGGGGAAAAAAGCTTCTAAATCAGTTTTTCCCTCCAGGCTCAGTGTATTCATGATGTTAGGTGTGTGCTACTATGTTAACTAGAATTTTAAACTTAAAATGACCTTTTTCTAAAGTAGAAACTTTTTTCTTCCCTTCAACAATTGTAAAACAGGGTGTTCTGTACACTGCCTATTTGTAATTTTGACTTAGAAAATTGTATCTTTAACCTCTCAATACTCCATCCTCTTTAATATTGCTACAAGATCTGACTGATTTTCCTTATTCACCATTTAGACAAAAATACCAGTTTCTCTTACTGGATTTTAGGAGATTATGACACAAGACAACCTGTTTGAGTTTTTGAAGTTCCTTATTTAACACAAATCCAACACACTTTAGTTGAGTACAGCCCAGAAATCCTAATAAATTGTAGCGATAAGAGAGAAGATTCCACCGCTTTATTAAAGGTACTCATGATGTCTGTGGGGAATCAGGTTAAAAAAAAATCAGACCATCATGATACCAGAGGATGAGTTGTGATAGGAGGGGTTTGTGTGAACACCAACAGTTAAAGGGAATTAGCCAACAAAAGTAGGTGACAAGAGTTAATCCCAAAGAACTAACAGTAGTTGCCCTAGTAAATAAAGAGTTAAGGGGTTCCATTTGGCAAGAATAGAATTCACGAGGGGCTGAAAGTAGCAAACAGTATGTCAACATATTAGAAGAAGCTGGAGGTTTTGAATGAGTATGAATGAGGGATGGAGGGATTGACAGGGACCAAATCATAATCAACCCCCAGTCATGTTTTCTTGAGGACCCATAACAAAATGGACCAATCTGAACCTTTGGAATTTTGGTTCTCGGATTTGATATCAAGGCAGAGCTGAGACTGGTCTTTTCTTAGATTTCTAATGAACACCAGAATTTAAACTAAGAGAACCAGAATGCCTATGGTGCAGCAAAAGGATCCAAGACTGATTTGATATTTGAAAGTATTTAGGTCCAGCCTTCCTGAAGCTACTAGTAAATTTTACACAAAAGCCAGCAAGCTTGCTTAACTTACCATGGCCAAAGATAAGTGAGATTGACCTATGGTACAACATTCTTGTCTTCTCACGGTTCTGTAGATTTACTTCCTGATTTAAAAACTAATTTCTTTTTGTATCCTGTTTTTTTTTTAATATTAAACCTTTTTATTGGAATATGATTCGCATAGATGAGAATATGTAGATCATAAGTGCACCACTCCGTGACTTTTATATATGTTTACCTGAAGGTAACCACCACACAAATCAACACAAAAATATTTCTATCACACCATATAAATTCTACTGGTTCCACTTCCTGTCACTAATCCTCCCATACTCAAAGAGATTACTTTTGTCTTCTCTTTCATTTCATATATAGAATTATTTATCTCACAGTGGATCAATTTTGCCTATTTTTGAGCTTCGTAGAATCACACATGTACATGTGGACTCAGACTCTATGTGTGTGTGTGTCTGATTTCCACCACTCAGTGTAATGTTTTAGAGGTGGGTCCTCACTGCTGCATATAATGGTGGTTTCTTCTTTTTATTTCTGTGTAACATTCCAGTGTACAAATATACCACAAAGTGTTTATGCACTGATGCATCATAAGCATTTGTTTTATGATGCTCTGCCAGTGTAGCTCCTGATATTTCCTATTTCAAGCTGAAAGATTGTATTAAGAAACAAATATCTGTATTATCTTATATTACTTTTTGAAGAACATGTCTTACTGGGTAAATTCATATTCTTGCACATTTTTCAGCTAATGTACCATTTTAACAAAGTATCCTACTGCTTTTTTCCATCATCATATGTCTCACTGTCATTGAGCCCCCTTGATGAGTTTTTGATGCAGTCATAAAGAAAAGTAACAAAGAAATGCAATATATATGGATAGAAAGACACGGGAAAGTCAGGGATTGCAGAAAATTATGGCTGTATAATGTTAGAAAAAAGATTATTTATGATCTAAGCCTGAGTTGTCTCACAGATATTATAGAGTTCGTGAGGTCCTGAGATTAATGATGAAATTAGCAGGTTTTAAATTTAGATGAAATTTCTATTTGTAGTTCTACCTATAAACTCAGTTGCCTAATGATCTGTGTGTATACATAGGAATATACGTCAAGTAGTGAGTCCATTTATTTGGTGAATTTGATGAATATAGAAACTAACCTCTGACCAGTCCCAAAATTAGAGTAATTAGTCACATAATTTCCTTCTTAGTAAACAATTTTTTTCCTATTTATGATCTCTCTGCTATATTTTTTCCTGTCTTTACACACCATATCATAGTAGAACAAAATTCTCTTTTCCTATTTTAGTACATAGTTTAACACTCTCCAGTTTGTGACAGTTGTTTTTTTAAATCAAATACCAGTTTGCCAAAAGCCAAATCCTCTGACTCTGACATTTGAAACATTAATTTATTCTAAATTCAGGGAATTTGCTTTTTAGGAATAAATTGAGCATTTAAAATTTGTCCAATTTTTAAAAAAGGTTTTATGGAATTTCTTATATATATATGCCAACTGAAGCCCAGCAGGTTGGCATTTTTCCAATACTTTTGGGTAGCATGGGATTTCAAAAAAACGTTCTTGCCTTGAGTTGATTGTTTTAACTATCAGCATCATTCATGAAGATGCTGGTGACTCATGCTATGGTTAGGTTATATCTGTCCTCCTTATGTCAGTGTCAAGGTGAATGTCCTCTAGCAAGTTAATGTTTGATTCCAAGAAAAACTCAACATTAGGGTCAATAGTGAAATAAAAATAGAGTTCTCTTGAAATACTGTGTAAAAAATAATAAAAGGGTGTATATGAATTTTTTTTAAATTCCTCCACTGATAGTGTTTTTAAATCATTCTATGGAAATATTTATCGTAACAATGATGATGACCACAGGAATGACGTTATTAGTGGACCTGTTAAACCCTAGTAATACACCAGGTATCAGGAAATACAGTCTTGAGAGTAAGAACTAGTTTTATCCTCACCTTATATATGAAAAAAATGGATGCATCAATTAGATAAATTGCCCAAAGCCAAACAAGGTAATATCCGCTTTTCTATAAGAATCTCTACTTATTGAGTCATTTAAGTATTTGTAGCATAAAAACTTAATGTGGACATTTTTATCCTTCCAAATAATGCAGCAGTGAAAACTTTGGGGTTCCTGGGCTTTTCTCTCTTCTTCATTAGTTTATATATTTTTTTCTCTCTTGGCAATGAAGAACTTTGCCTAAACCAGTTCATAGGTGAGAAAAGGCACAGAAACCAGGGTGGAGCATGTATTCCATCCTAAGGAGTCATCTCTTAGGGAAGTACAGTCAACCCTCCACACCCAACATCGAATAGAATCTGCAGGTGCAGAACCCGTGGATACGCAGGGCTTACTGTGTCTTTAGTGAAATGAAATCCCAGTTGTCTGAGGAAAATAAACTACCCCTTCTATCCTCCCCAAAGCGTGAGTACACCTGATTCTTAGAAAAGTGAAAACGCATTGAAATTAGATTTCAGTGACAGCCACAGTAATTTAAGCATGTCAACATCTGTTGAACAACCGTATGCCAAAAAAAAAAAATCACTTTTTTTGAAGGGAAAGCAACAGCTTAATCATGCAGATTCATACGAGGAAGTCTCCTTAAAAGTTCAAATGATAATTATTGGATCAGAATCTCTTTTCTTTCAAGGTTGGGCTAATTTTGTCTTTGAATACTTATTTGAGGTAACTGCAGGTGAATTACGATGACATTCTTTTTACCTGCAAATAGTGATGCATTATAGGGACTCTAGCCTTTTTCCTTTAAAGATCTCAACATTCAAGGTATTTTCAGGAGATATTTTTGTCAGTTAATGACCGAATCATTAGATAATGAGGTCTGATTAAATGCTCTGTATCAAGGGAGAAAGAAAGAGACACTGAGGAGTAAAGGACATTTAGACAGAGGGACTGGGACTGAGGTCCCGGAGACAGGTTGACTGAGAGGGGTTTGAGAGAAGATGAGGGGTGGGGCCAAGGAGGATGACTACCAAGGGGGAGATGGAAAGAGATACAGGAAGAGAGAGAGGAGATGGAGAGAGATAAGCATAGAGAAAGAGACAGACTGAAAAGAAAGAGACATGGAGACGGAAAAAGTAAAGACCAGCTCCAGGTTCATGGCCTTGTGCTCAAGATCATGTAGGGTGGGGCCTGGGGACAGAGGGGAGAGTGGCGTGTAAGTCTGCTTGGAAAGAAGGACAGGCTTTCTAGATGAATTTACGTCATGCATTCTTGTGTCCTGTGCTATTTCATAAAAATGCAACTGACACTGCACGTACCCTGATCATGTGGTTCCGTTGAGAAGTCTCTGAAGAAAGATCTGATGTAACAGAAACTATTGAGTTATATGCTCCACACTGTTTCTAATCCCTTGCTGCTAGGTCACCTCTTAGTGTTTTAGCTTCATTTTGTGTCAATTCACCAGGTGACTGTGTTTTGGTCCATGAGATGTGAGCAACAGCACAGCCCTTTGCACCTGAACCACCTCCACGCCCTATAAGCAGATGTGGTGCCTGAAGTTGCCTGCTTTGCCCTGTGAGTCAATAAGCCAACATACTAAAGACACCAGAGTAGAAATTTACAATAAACCTGGGTCTCTGATGACATCCTGGAGCCTTAACACTGGCCCTAGACTTCAGCTTTCAGAACACTTGTTAGGAAAAATACACCCTAACCATTGGTCCTGTTCACCACTAGTTCTATTACTTTTTGCTAAACACATTCCTCTGTGATAAGAATTTTACAAGGTATAAAAAGCTACATGGTAAACCCCTCATGGGTCAGGTTTATGATTTCTTCCTGTGATGCCTAGAATTGGGGTCTTTTACATGGTAGAAACACTGGGAAGTTTTTGTGGGGATGGGTACGTATGATGTCTGTGTGATGTTTTGGTGTGTCTACGTTGTATTGCATCAGGCCTGCTAGTCTCTTTGTAGATTGTCTTCCTTCTGAGCATAAATTAAAGTTCACTGGGAGTTAGCTTTGATGAAGAACCTAAAATAAAACCAGATCCCAGACCCCCTTATATTTATAACCTGGCCTGTGTTGAGGATGTTAGCTCTGTGACATTAATATTAATCACATCCCACCTTCTGCTGCAAAAGACATTATCAAAGGATCAGAACCAAGGCCACGAGTCACTAGAGGAATATTCTGATGACAAATTCTCCCCTAGACTTTGTTACTTTGCTACCGTGTCTGCTTGGAGAGGAACAGGTTCCCAAGGTGCTCATTGGAAGTGGCACAGCTAGACTGAAAACTTCCATCCATCATCTGACAAGCAGGTCCCTTCAACCGTGCTTCCCCGTAAGTTACTTTACTCTGCCACCGACCCACACTGGGCCTTGGGGAAGCTACTTGACCCGCGATGGGCAAGACTGCATGGCCAGTAATTGAGAAAGTGCAGACTGATTTATTCTTTCTGCTGGGGTGTGTGCAGCCACCTACCAGCCGGCGTCTCTTCTCCTTGTCCTGCTTTGAGAAACTGAGACAGGATTTTCAGAATAAAGCCAGGTGAATCAATGAGAACATAGTTTCTGAAAGGGTGATGTGTATATCATCAATAAAGTTATTTCAGGTGTACATAAATGAGCACTTAAAAGATTTAAACATCATGTAGTTTAATGTAGTTTAAAAATACATCTAGCATATCACAGTCATGATTTCATGTGTTGTGTGTATTTATGTTTCCCTTTAACATGTGTTTATGTGAGTATTGCATGCATGTATGTATATGCACATACATGTATGTACTTCCCTTTAAACTATGGTTATTTCAGTAAGTCTTGTTTTAGAGAAGTATATTAATTATTCAGTGGTACAGATAGTGCATGGATTTAGCACAAATTTTAAAGGTGGTGCAAGAATGACTAGTGTTTGGGAAACACTGAATAGTCCCAATACTAACCCTAAGGATACCACTGGGAGGAGGAAATGTAATTATACAACACATTACCCAGTCAGAGGTTGAGACATGAAGAATGCACTTCAGGTAGATGGAATCTTTCCTAAATGAACCCAAAGGGTCTCATAAATTGCACTTTACAGTCAGTTTGTCAAATACCTATTGAATTTCTGCTATTTGGAAGCCATTATCTTAATCCTGTGAGAGGCAGAAAAATGCCTAAGATACACTTGATGTTTTCCATGATTCTATAATGATATAAGGAATTGCATGAAACCCTCCATTGACTTTTGTCCCACTGGAAAGAAAAACCCAAGTTTCCATTCTGATTTATGAGAGCTGCACGCTGACCTCCCTCCTCATCTCTTAGCCTTTGGCAATTTTCTCCTTTGTACCAGCCACACTCGCTTCCCTTTCTTTCCTCCACTGCTCCGTGTGTGTTTCCACTTTAGGGCTTGGGGACAAGATGGTCCATCTACCTGGAATCTTCATTCTCTTATTTCTATAGGGCTGATTTCTCCCAGTCATTTAGCTCTTACCTAAATTGTCGCCTCTTCAGAGAGGTCCCTCCTGAACACCCCACCTGAAGTGTCTCTTTCTACACTGAGCCCCTGTAAAAAGCTTACTTTTTATCTTACTTATTTCCTTGATTTTCTTCACAACACTTACCACTAACAGAAAATTACCTTATATATTCACTTGCCTGTTACTCACCTTCCCCAGTAGAACAAGAACTCTACAAGATCAGGGACTGTTGCTGTCTTAGTTAATACTGTCTTCCCTCTGAACTGAAATTTTAAAAATAAGTTCTGGTACACATTAGGTGCTCAATACATATTTTAAGTGAATGAATACAAAGCAGGCATGATGTCTGAAGGTGAAACAAGAGAAATACTATGTAGTGGAGTGAGTACGTCTGATGAGGCAATCAGGAAGCATTTCATGATGGAGAAGGAACTTGGCAGAATTTTGACAGGCTGAGTTGGAAGAATGGGGTGTTTTCTTGAAGAGAAGAATTATATAATCAAAAGTCCAGGGCGGGAAATGAGACAGATTTTGGGGAGATTCTGAAAATGCAGGAGAAACAGGGACTCCAGGTGGATACACTACTAGTTAAGTCATGTGTTACAAGAGAAAATATCTAAAAGCATGATGCATTTTCCCCTCCTGCAGACATCTAACCCATCTCTATGAGTTAGCAGCATGGATTTTACAGCCGGAAGTCCCAGAAGCCCTGCAGCTTGAATTGTAGATGAATTGGCCTCATTTTTCCACATTCTTCCAGGGACTTTGGCTGTGTCATAGAGCCGGGTGCCTCATGTTGTGGTCCTGTCTTTTGCTTCATAATTTTTGTATGGTGTAAGAGGAGTCTCTTGCCTCTCTGAGCCTCAGTTTCCCCATATGGAAAAGTACAGAGGTAGCTTTATAAGGACTTCCCCTATTCTGGAATCCAAGAATTAGGGAAGAATCAAGGAATTAAATTTCAGGAATATTTTGTGAAGGTTCCCATGCAGTATGACACTAGCAAGTAGACCAACCCAAAGCGATACCATTAGGTATGTCTAGAAAAAGATGTTAAAATCAAAGGAGGTAAGAGATGATGGTGATTCAGACTAGGGTGGTATCATAGGTAAAGGTAGAAAGTGGTCAGATTATAAATGTATTTTGAAGGTATATCTGATAGGAATTTACCTTCTGTCTAGAGCAGACTGCAAATCTTTGTGGCAGTAAGCAAAATAGCAGTGACACCATGACACAGTGAAAGTGAAGGTAAACACAGTGTTTCATGAGTTACTGCTGCTCTGAGTTGGTACAAATATTTGGAGCTTTCATGGCTCCTTTCCACTCATTATATAACATGGTCCTCCCAACACTTTGTGTGTGGTGGGGAGTTGGGGAGGATACAAAGTTCATCTAATTTCTAGAGAAAGAAACAGAATTAAGATCACACAGGTTAACAGTGATGGTCAGACGTGAATTGCTGCTTCCTGTTTCCACACAGTCTCTTGAGACAGAAGGAGCAATGCTGTGGTCAAAGACATTCTGTCTTAAGAGAAGCGAGTCTTTTTTCATCGTATCAAGTAGTCTTTCTAAGTAGCATACATAAGCTTTGAAATAGTGGATTTATGTCTTTGTCTAATTTCCCTCTGGGTCATCTGTGAATCTATAACAGAATCAATAACAACCAAGTTTTGAAAGATCTTTTCCTTCAATTAAGAACTCATTTCTCTCACATGAATCTTAAAATGTGGTGAGCAGCCATGGCTGGTACTTAGGGAATCTGAACAGCTTATGCCTACCTGGAATAAGTTTGCCTTTTGAATTTCACTATCATGGATGCTTTATGAAAACATCTGTATTGCTTAGAATCACTGCTCCATGGGTATTAAACCTGGTAAACTCTCTCCATTTGAGATCATAATTGTAGAAATAACAATTGGTTATTGTCCCCTGAACAAGCCTATAAAACTGAGTATTGAAACCAGCAAATTGTCTCTGTTTGATTTCATGATTGTAGAGATAAAATCTGGCCTATCAGCTTGGCCCTCTACCAGCTGAACAGAACTTGCCGTAATTTCATAGAGACTCTCCAGGCCAGTAGAGCTCCCCATAATCAACACCCTGTAATATTATCTTCTCACATCTATATCTTTCAGAAAAACATCAGGATTTACAAGATAACATTTTAAAAATCAAAAATTCTCAAGCCCCAGAAAGTTGTATGTAGCAATAATTTGATAATGTAAGTTAGACCATAAAAGCCATATCTCAAACATGGGCTAGGCTGGGAGGTTGTTAAATATTTGGAATCTCTCCAGAGAAATCCATTTCATCTTTTATTAATTGCTAGATGAACAGTGATTGTTCAAAGGTCACTTGGGTAGCATCTAGACCTACAACAGACGAGGAAGCAATTAAAATGTCAAAAAGCAGGGCAGTTGGTAGATGCCAATTCTTAAGCTTCATTTCTAACTTGCTACCTTTCCCTTTATCAACTGGGCGCCAGTCATATGAGGAATGGATCTTGTTAGTAACTACAGTAATTGGCCACAGGGTGTAAGCTTTCAGCCGAAATGGGCATTTCATGTAAGTATGGTGTCTTGGGTTTACTGGTCTCTGATGGATCTGTAACACCTGCTGTTGAGTTAGGAGAACGTTCATTTCCATAGGGCACTGTCAGAGTTTTATGATGGCCTTCTGGAGTCTCTGAGTTCCAGCCTCTTAGAATCAGCTGGGACAACAATGAAGCAGACTGCACCTCTAAAATTAGCATGCCTGGTGTGTAGGTTCCATGTTTTAAAGGAATTGACTTAAAGGAGAAAAAAGCTACCTCATAGCAAGGAACAAGTCCAGTCATATATCAGTAGGGATGGGAGAGGTGAATTGATGCGCTTTGCTGAGCACTTCCTTGGGGCTTGGAAGAATGAGCTATGGGAGTCATTCTTCCTAAATAACTAGTTAAATTTGCTCAACTACCTCAAAGAACACACTCTGTCAATACGTGATGCTTCCGGTGACTGCTGACTGTTACGTCCATTTGAGCAGCAAAAGAGGAAAAATATAAGCCAGAAAATAATAACTTTTTGGCTCTAAGGATCATTAACCAAAAGTCGAGATACTTGTAAAGCTGAGAAATAACCTTCCTAAAGATAATTTTAAGTATTCAGGAAGAAGGTAATATGCTTATGTTTCTTCTAACATTCAAACATTCAAGACACCTGCCTTATATGCTGAATAAGTTGTCTCACATTAGTCACTAGGATAGTCTTTGATCTTCCTTTTATAAAATACTAAGCTCCTTCTGAGAAGGAATGACATCACACTCATCACTTACATCTTTTGTATGCCTTCCAGTGTTCAGAGTATTCTACCTTCTCCATAAACACCTGTTATTTTCCATTCATATCTCCTCCTGGTTAGAAGGGAGACATCCCCAGAAATGAGAGCCCTTATCTTTAACCATAATATTACATCAGCTTCAGGTCAGCCACTCATACTAATTTATTCCAGAGAAGGGAAAAATAAGCATCCACAATGAGCAACAGAATTAGTAACTGCCAGTCTCGGACCAAGAGCTTTAAGTGAAATCTAAGTTCCGTCCCCAGAGCCCACCTGACTTGTCTCTAAAATGAGCTCAAGCAGCTCAAGGATGGAAGCTGCATGCCTGCATCAAATCTTGCCCAGCCGTGAAGACCAGTATTTGCTGGTTCTTCTCTGTGTACCTGGCACCAGCAAAGGCAGCCTGAAGCTCCCACAGCTTTCTGCATCTGAGAAGAAACATAATCAAACATAACTAAAGGCTGGGAATGAAGGAAGATCATCCCAAAAGATGTTTCCCTTTGCTCTTAAGCCTTGTTAATTTGGACACAACTCCTGGCTTGGGGAAGAGAGCTTTGGAGGACTCACTTACTAAAATGATATGCAGTTTCTCTGAACAAAAGCCAAGAGCCATAGTCAATGGATGGAATGGAAGAGAACATCTCAGATTTGAGAGCGCTTCAAGGTGTTACATTATGAATGAAAATTCAATAGGTCTAATTTCAAGCAATCATAGAATCTCATTTAAAGGAAATTGTGAGTTTGAGCAGGGGTTGTAGAGATAAGGTTACAAATAATGGTAACATTTAAGTCATGCTTTCCTTGTTTACTTAACAAATATTTATTCAACACTTACTATGTGTTAGGCCATTGCAAAGGCTCTTAAAATAGTATCTGTCTCTTACTGGAGTTGACAATCTAGTAAATAGAGGTAAACCTTCATAAGCAGTATACTCTGCATATTGACTAGATCACCAAAACTGCCTTGGCCAGAAGTTTTTGTCTTTTTGAATCAATTTCATTCAAAGAGCCCTTGGCAGGGTATAAAAGATTCCTCTGCCCCAACAGTGAACTCATTGTCTGATTTAGAAGGCCAATATTTATCGATTGCTTACTATGTGTTTTACATGTGTTTAATTATTGCTGAAGCCTTTTGTACAGGACTCCCTACTGAGGGAACTAAAACCTAGAAGTTTAATCACTGGCTGAAGTTTTCATTGCAAATGACAGGCAGACCTGGGATTGGAGTTGAGAAGCATTGCTCTGAACCATCAATCTACTGTCTCTGCCATTGAGGAGACAAGACTATAGGCACAGAATGTAAACGTGTAGCTCATACAGACAAGAGGACCATTCAGAAACAACAGGTGACACCAGCACCAAGCTTGCCTCAGTAATAAATATGTGTGAGTGTGGGAGGTGAGAGAAGCAGCCACTCCTTTATTGCACCCCACTTTCTTGAATTCAGAGCCCCCAAATCAAATCCCTGCAGAGTCTGTTTCCTTACACCCTGAGGGGCACTGAATCAATTGTTTGCTTTAAGTGACACTGCAGTGACACCAGGACCCAGAGATGATATTTTCCCTGACTCCCTTAGGTGATGATTTTCAAGACAAACTGTAAGTTTTATTCCTTCTGGCTTCAGTTGCTTTTCTTAGGTGGGCCCTCACTCCAGACCTCCAAACTTGCCAACAAACACCAAGAGTGTTTAGATCCTAGATGCCTCAATCGGGTGCAAAGGATGCCGTCTGCATGCTGCCCATCCATCCTTTCAGGTCCAAGTCCCTGATAGACATCATCACAACTTTTCCCACTGGCATGAAGAGATGTAATTGTATTTTCTACCTCAAGAGTTTATTGAGGGCAGAACCTATTCTGCTCAAGTCTGTCCACCCTATACTAGGGATTCTCATTCATTAGCCCTTCTCAAAACCTGCAGAATGTTAAGTTAAAGCAGATTCCTGGGCCCTGCCACAGAGCAGCCCACTCTGCATATCTGTGCTGGGGCCAAAGAATTATAATTCTAGTAAATTCTCAGGTGAGGCTGATGCTACTGGGTCAGGTATCATACTTCGAGAACCACTGCTGTTTAATTGGTATTATCATGGTTGAGATCACAGGTTCCAGAGCCAGATTGTCTGTGTCGAAGCCCTACCACTTATGCGGTCTGTGGCTTTGGACAAGTTATTAGACTTCTGGGCGCCTGCAATCCCTCAGATGTAAAATGTGGTAGCAGTAATGCCCCTGTGGGTTATTGTATTAAGTAAGTTCAAATATGTTAAGTGTTTTAAAGAACTCAACAGATTCATTAAACTTAGCAGGTTCATTAAAACGTGTTGACTCGTATTATTTATTCATGGTGGTCAGTGCACACGGTATTTGCCCAAATGCTTAGTTTATTGGAATTAACATCCGACCCAATGATAATGTATCTGATGGTGGCTTCCTTCAGCAGCAGGAGGCACTAAGGTACGAGAGGTTACAGCAGTTGACGGCTCTTTTAAGAGGCTACCTTTAGCTGCAGTGTTTATTCACAGACTATGTTACCAGTCATTTGAGTTTTTTGATTATCAAGTTGATGCACAAACAGAGGCAGGTTGTTCTACCATTACTGATGCTCAGAAGAAAACCAAACACTGGTCATAAGGAAGAAAGTCTCAACTGCTGAAACTTCTACAGCATTGCCTCTTGTTCAAGGGACAGCAAGATACTTCTTTTCAGAAACGCTGGGAGAGCTTGGCAATAATGGTGTTGTCACCAAAAAAAAAAAAAAAAAAAAAAAAAAAGTTTTATGACTGGTGTTTCTCTTGATGGTGATTGAAATCTGTCACCTGAAACTCTGCTGTGTTCATCATTCCTTCCTGTGTCTACAGCGATGCAGTTGCCATGATAGTCCTTCTAAGCACCTCAGCTGTATCCCTTTCCAAGCTACAAATTGTATACAACAGGTAGGGAATGAGAGACTTGGGGATTTGATGCCCTGATGCAGAGGCTACAGCTAAAAGGGTGACTATTTGAACTTAAAATCAGAACACTCAGCTCAGCAAAGGCTCCTTTTCTCTGACTTGTGAGCTTTTATATGTATATACAATTTTAGTTGTACATTTATCAAAGCATATTTATTAAAAATAAGAAAAATTCAGAAAATGGGGAGTGATGAAAAATCCAGGATGTGTGATTGTCATAGAGAGATTGTAAAAGTGGCATTTGAATTCTGCATCATAAATATCCAAGTGTGCATTTGATCTAAGCTCACATGATACGGGCTTGCCCATAAACTAATGATGATGATTTTCCACTTGTAACTTGTAGCCTGTGTCTCAGGTCTTCATGATTCTTCTGACTTTCTGATGACCAGCAGAACTTATTTGCAGCCTAATTTTAGGCACAGTGTCTAACACACAATAAGTAGTTGAATAAATGTCACTATTTGATACAGCACATGGCTGGTCATTCTAATGGATAAAGATCATCTCTGCTTTCAGATGGTACCCATCTTTCATTCCTGTAGCCATTGAGTGAAGCTGAGACCTGCAGGAGGCTAAGTTAAAATGTGTTCATACACAGAGAGTCTCAAAAATAAATCAAGTTCAATTTAGAAGATGTATTTAAACCTTAAAAAATATCAGTGTATTAATGTAAGGTACACTTGCAGCTTTTGAGCAGAATGTAAAGGCATTAAAATTAGCAATATCAATGCAGAGGAGTAATTATAAACTATCAATCAATCCATACTCCCTTCCCATGAGTAGACTGACCTGACCGCATATTGCAAAAGCTACAAGTTAATAGTGAGCCACTAATATAGCCATTTATGCACCTAGCAGACGTGTGGCAAAGACCGTCATTAGGTTTTATTTGAATTAAATGATGGTGACCATAGTGAGGGAAAACATTCTTATAATATGGTTTTTAATCACTGATGGTTTCTGTGTCTAGATGATTTTAGTACTGTGGAAGCACTGATTTCTGACTTTAATAATATATTTGTCTGCAATTAGTTTTAACGTATCAACTTGGATGTGCTCCAGCATGACCCATAATGGTTCTAAGAACCCAACACAGTTTTCTGAATGCTGGATTTGGGGACCTTCAAGAGTGATCAGAACATCTTCATGTTTCAATCTCTATAGGAAGTAGATGGCATGACTCTCTTCTTTTGAACTAAAGCCAAAAATTGAAATACTAACAAATGCCATGGATTTCATTGGGATTTCTCCCAATGTTTGATTTCTCCAGTGAATCATTTTCTTGTGAGAAAATCATAATCTGTGGAGATGCAAAGAGAACAATTACTCCCAGGAATGTCTAGACACAACTGCCAACGGTGTGGGAGCAAAAGAGAGAACTGTGTTTTCATGGCTTTCTCCTCTGGAATTGGGTAATTATAAGATTCATATTTGCCTTCATCTCCCTATTCTTGTTCTGTTATTAAGTGAGTGATAAGGGTGCCCAATGATAAATGTATTGCCAGTGAGCTCAAGGCAGAGTATATGTATTTCCTTTTTAAAAATATCTTTCCCTATTTTTTGTGATTTTACCATTTAAGCTGCGTCCTTTATATCTAATCTGATGCTTTCTAGTAAGGCATGAATTCTAGATGTGTTCTGGCACCAAGAAAGACTGTCAGTCAAACACATGAAATCTGCAACCTGTGTGACAGCCCCTTACGCCTACTTTGGGACTTTTGACTTCAGCTCAGATCTAGGGAGATCCTTTGCCAGCCCTCGCCTCTCTAAAAGAAACTAGATAGACAAAATGGTCAGGCAGATGGGTTACAATGAAAAAGCACTGTATTAAAAATAAACAGAGCATCCACCAGGGAAAAACGCCCTTGAGGAACTTTGAGTGTTTTAAGCTTCCCCAGTTTTCAATCAATCCAGGTCACTTAGTGAAATCGATAAAATGTCATCTAAGTTCCAAAGAAGCCTTCAAGTATCTTTAGAGAGAAGGGTGCCTCTGCAATTTAAATGGAGTGTTGTTGCCACAGTGTGATCATCACATGTTGAGAAATATTTCAAGGCTGCCCCTTTGAGTTTATGACAACATTGCTAGACTTCTGTCACGCCATCCATTTTCCAGTGTCAATGGATATTTGGAGCTTACTACCAGCCACAGGTTAACCCCACGGTGGGATCCTTTCACTCTGCAAAACCTTGTTGGGTCACCTGGGATACCTGCCAACATACCAACAACATTTGCTTGGGAATGAATCATTTTAACTTGGGAAAATATTCTCTGCAGAGCCAGGAATAAAATTTGAATGAAATCATCTCTCCCAGGCCCATTCAGATTACTACGCAATGAGTTCTACTTTCAAGGAAGTGTGCCAACCATGGCATATTTTTGCCAAAGTTGCTTGGAGATCTGTCACATCCAAATGTCCCAACAGCCCATTTTGTTGAAGGGCTTCCACCAGTATTACCTTTGCCCAAATATGAACCAGAGATAAAGGAATAAAAAAACAGAAACAAAAAAATCCCACAATACTTCCTTGTCTTATATTTTCCTAACTTTATATCTGCAACATTTTTATCACTTACCCCACTCTTTTTGGGCATCCTAGGTTGGAAATCCTAATCTGAGTCCTAGTCCTCCCTTCTCCAACACATGCACTTGGTTACAAAGTCCTCAAAATGCTTCTTTGATATTGTCCCTTGAATTTATTCTTTCTTTTCCATTTCTTCCAACTTAATCCTGGACTTACAGCTAATAATTACTGTGGGTGTACCACAGAGCATCGTGCTGAATGCTTTTCATACATACTTGCACTTAATCTTTATAATAACCCTGGGAGGCCATTATTCTTATTTTATGGAAGAAAAAAATGGAGTCTCTGGTTGATCAGGTGACCTCGTCATCAAGTCACCCTGCTAGTAAGTCTGTGATTCTAAGTCATGGCCATGGGCTTCTAGACGGCCCCTGAGCTCCACGTCCTCGGCTCTCTAGTCTAAACTTCCAGATACCAACCTTTTAAGCAGTGACTTTTAACAGCCTGGTTAACCTGTTTGCTTTGGAACTTCCTTTTGTTCC
Organism: Camelus bactrianus; assembly: GCF_048773025.1. Lineage (NCBI taxonomy): Eukaryota > Metazoa > Chordata > Mammalia > Artiodactyla > Camelidae > Camelus > Camelus bactrianus. The sequence goes on along the minus strand of NC_133555.1, from coordinate 8,091,339 downwards.
TTCTTTTTGAGTTAAATTTTCTATTTTATGTCACATTCTAGGCCACATTACCAAGGACTCCATTTTATATCTTGAGACTTAGATCTTCATTATTTGTTAATGCCAGTCATTGTCTCCAACTAAGTTAGGCTCTTTGTTGACATGTCCCAGCCACACCAGGACCTCCATTTCCACTCTCACCTGTAACTCACTCCTTTTCTTTTTTTTCTTCTATTCCTTTCCACTGGTTTCTTGCTTATATTTGTTCACATATTACCAGAAATATTTTCTCTTCCATTTTTCCTTCAAGTCCCAGTTAAATATGAATACTACCGTCAGTCATTCCTCATTCATTAGCTCTATTAGTTAGGGGAACAGCAGCTGCTTTATCAAGTTATATTGGCAAAATTAAGTTATTATACTTACAAAGTTGCAAATATAATAGAAGCATATGTCCACGATCAGCAGGTGGATTTTGTTCATGCAGTCATTCAAGGATCCTCATTCCTCTCGTCACATGGCTCCTTCAGCCCTCAGAGAGTGGTCCTCATCCCAGCAGCATCCCCATCACCTGGGAACTTATTAGAGACGCAAATGATAGCACTGCATCCTTGATATACTGCTTCAGAAACTGCAGAGACAGGGCCCAGATATCTGTGTTTGCACAACCCCAGATGGTTCTGAGGCACACTAAAGTCTGAGAATCACTACTCTACAGCCCAACAGCAGTTTATATCCAGCCTGTGGAAATTCAGAGAATGGAAACAAGATAGACATGGTTCTTAAAAGCACTGCCCCAGAAGGAATGCACATCACCTCCATTCATTTCTTATTGGTGAGCACTAATTAAATGGCCCTGCGTAACGCAAGGAAAATGTAACTTGCTGTCCCTGTAGTCCTCATCTAAATAATGTATAGGTAGGCAAATGTGAATGTGGTCCTTTAAAAGAACTGTCTTCCATCCCCTGATTTTCATGAAGCACACTTCAGAATGCAGTCTGACAGGTTCTTCAAGTCTGTTTCAGTGCCTCTGTCAGCTCAGCTCCTCACCGTGAACATTTCTATTTCTTTTTCCTCTTCGTGGTCGTTTGATTTTCTTCATCGTTTTACTTGGTTACAGCTTGACATAAATTTCTTTATTCATTAACAGACTGTCCAGCGTACACATTCAGTTACAGGTTGCTGTAACATGTCAACTTATTTTCTGTTATCATAGAGTGGCCCAGCTGATGAGTTTGTCATGCAGAACTCCGGACATAACAGCTAGCTGTTCCTCCAGCACAGTGAGAACATTTCTCAATGTGAATCTGTCTTCTCCGTGCGTATTCTGCTCCAACTATCATTGGCACTCAAGTCCTGGAGGTATTCATGGATAGGTGGGAATATTGCTTAACTCATGGTACCAAAATAGATGAAGTACAACTTTTCTGTGTGCCCTGGTTCTGTGCAGCTTAGTAAGTCACATTCATTACCATGACTAGAGATGGCCCACAGGGGACACTTGATAGTTTAAAGAAAGATCCAGCCATTATGAAACCAGATATATTATTTATCCTCCAGCAAGGAGCAACCTTCCATTTTCCCTGAAACAAAATTCAAAAAAAGTTTGTTTTGGGTTTTTTTTTTTTTTTTTTGCCAATTCTATATGTAATTAAGAATGTAGATGAAATAATTGAATATCTACTTATATTCTTTACTAAATTTGTTCTATATACAAATTTAATCTATAGATAATATGACTTATTAGTCTAGAATTATTCTTCTTTTTCTTTTCATCAAATAATTACGTTCAAATGCTTCCTAAGCATCTTTGAGCCCAAGTTCTTTGTCATCTCTAGAGCTACTTTTTGAAACATAGTTTTCCAGAGCAGTATTATCTTGACTTCCACCTACATTGTTGGAAATACCATCCTAATTCAATCTGTGTATGGGTGTGTTGCTAGAATTGTTGATTCGAGTACAAGTACTCTATCATAGAACAGAAGGACAGTGTCATTGTGTGTTGTTTAAAGTTTGCTTCCTGTTTTAAGTGTGCATGATGTTCCTCTACAGTATAAACCATGTACTTCATTGCTTTCTAAAATGACTTAGAAAAGGTTCTTTTTAAGGTTGCTAATACTTATCACTTTCAGTTCATACCACCAAAAGTAACACATATTGAATATTACATTTCTTTGTAATATTTTTGGCTCTTTCTTCTTAATTTTAAATGTAATTTGATGATACCCTAAACTAGCTTTGATTAACATTGTTACAGGTTAGAGTCTTCCCCAGTAGTGTTCTGATACTCCATAGTAAACCAGAGAATGTCCAGGGATGTGAATGATTTTATAAGGATTCAATTACAAGCAAATTCCCTCTGGTTTAAGGCATGAAAGTGAAATGTGTGTGTGTGTGTGTGTGTGTGTGTGTGTGTGTGTGTGTGTGTGTGTGTATGTATATGATCAAATGATTAAGTTCAAGGAGTAATTTCTGAGGTCTGTAGGTCATACAACTAAATCCTCATCACTGAAGACCCATAACCCCATTTATTCTTATCAACCTATGAGATGGGCATTTATCTTCCTGTCTGTCATGAGGATGCTGAAACTTAAGTGATGTTCACGGTTCCCATCGGTAAATGATGAAGCCAGGACTCAAAACTCAGGTTGGTCTCACTCTAAAGTGATATTTATCTGTTCTTCTCCCGAAAAGATTTTAATGCAAACAGGCTCCTTGTTTCCATCACAGGAAAGTGATGTTTCCTCCAACTGTCACTGGCTATCAGAGCAGATAGAAGACATTCATCTTGTGTCCCAGAAAACTCATGGACTACATTCTGTTTTCTTGCCCCCTTCCGGTTCCTTTTCCCCAACATTCCATGGTTCCCTTATCAACTGACCCAGCCTCTGTCCATCATCATAAAGATAACGTCTTTGTATTCTTGCAACCCTACTGAAGCTGTGAATCACGCTGTCCAAACAGGCACACATAAGTAACAAGGAACCTCATTTTCCTTTGCACAAGTCCTTAAAGAATACACAAGGAGGTGCAGTTCATGGCACTCAAGGACACTACTTGCCCTCTGTTCTTGTCAGTTTTCTTTCACCTCAGACACTTCAGAACTTCTGAATTACAGAGACTTTTCCAAAATTATCCTTCCTCCCCCGTACCATAACACTTACTTCTCTCACTTCTCCTTAACCTGAGATCTCAAACTTACAGAAGATGTGTTTTCTTTCCCAGGGTGCTACAGAAATACTGAGACAATATTGAAAAGTCATAGATTCCACATAGCATCTGAGTGCCTGGCATCTTTTGAAATAAAATCAAAATGTCTTGCTGCACTGCCCTTTTCCCTGGCTGGTGACAGAGCTGAATAGCTTCTTGCTGCAAAGGATACCATCTTTGGTCAGGACATGCACCCCGAGGGCATCAAAGTCCATGTCCTTTGTGGTCTTTCTGATGCTCAAGCCCGATAGGTCACTGTGTGTCCTAGCTTTTGTACTCTCATTTTCCCCAATAATAGAGGGGAATATTCTCTGTGTTCATGTCTTTATCAAAAGTGGAAAATTGAAAGTCTGACCAAGAGGATTGCAGAAAGAAAATTAGTTCTTTTTGGCTATGAAATAATATCCCATGCCATCCAAGAAGCTGGTGCTCAGACTGTTTGACTCATGTCGGTTTCCTGCCTGGCCCCTGTGGGCATGAAAATATGACATCAAATATAAATCTGTATAATGTTTCGCCACATCCTTCCCCTCTTTCTGTCACTTTCCTCCTCCTTTGATCCAGTCTTCCTTCATTCCATTCTAAGATGATGCATTAGAAACTCTCTGTGGAGGGCTAGAAGGTGAAAAGCAGGTTAGCAATTTAGGGATGCTCTTTGGAGAGTTGGGGGAAGGGGGCATGTCCTTAAAGATCACCAGGAGTAAAAAGGAGAGACCTTTCATATGTGGAGGATTATGATTCCAGAGTTCATGTGATGGTAAGGCAAGAGAGGACAATTTCAGGTTATTAGCAGAAATCCACACACCAGAATGCATGAATTGAGTCCCAGGACTCACAGTTACTTGATTAATAACAAATATTCTTAAAACTAAGGAATTAAATGATCATCTGGATCAGAGTGTCCTAAGTATTGTTCATAGAACTTTAGTGTTCAAAACTCTATTGAAAGAATTCCATGGCCAAATAAATCTGGAAAATTTATAAAAGATTTTAAGACTATAAAGGCTCTGAAAGGTCCTACAATAAATAAACCAATTTAACTTTAATCCAGTACTTTAACACTTTATTTCACCATGGAATCCTGTGGAGTTAAAGTTTCACATAATGCCTTTTGTGATAAGCTTCTCTCTTGAAGACAGATGTATTTATAGGTGACTCCGCCTGTTTATCATTTCTTTTTATTTATGAGCCTGTCCCTGTATGAGTATTTTATAAACTTGAAATTGGAGAATTTCCTTAGGTCTATATATTTTATTTTAAAGTGGCTTTGCTTTTACCATTTTGCAGGGTGTGTGTGTGTGTGTGTGTGTGTGTGTTGCAGTCTTTTACTCAAGTTTTCCTTTTTGAGACACTCCCTAAAAAATAAGAGAAGTATACTTCTCTCTTCTCTAATTTTCTTTTTTAACCTAACTTTTACAGTTGACTTTGTCCTCATACATGTGTTCAGCATGTGATCTATGACGGAAGTGAAGAAAATGTGTGTGTAACTACACCGAGTAGAGTATACACTTTGTGATAAAGAAGGCGTTTACCCCTGTGAATCTTGTTATTCTCCCATTATTGACCATTTCTTCCTTTTTCAGAATTCGGTCTCAAGCAGGGATTCTCCTTCAGGTTTCTGCTAATCTCTGAGAAGTGAATTAGTCAGCAAATAAGGCAAATAAGGTCTTTATCAGTTACTGAGCTTTTTAGCAGACCTCAGTTGCCAACAGAAATCTGGCTGAGTAGAGATTTGTTTTACAGTGATCAGCGCTCCACTCTGATGTGGGGGACAACTCAGTTTGATCTTGAACTTCCAACTGTGTAATCTCAGCAAGCATGAGAATGCCTTTGTAGTGTTTGTGTTTGTATGTGTATGTGTATGTGTATGTGTAGAGAGAGGGACTATAGATTAATGACTGGATATGTCTTTGGATCAACCTGCATCTGTTTATTCATAAGTCATTTGTATCACGGCAGAGATTCATATCAGCAAATGCTCAGAAAATGAAGCCTGAAATCTACATTTAAAAAATCTCCGTGCATTTAGATTATCTGAAAAAAAGGCAATTAAAATTAATAAAAAGTCATAAAAATATACAAATGTACTCTTAAGAGAAATAAAACATGACAAGAGTGACCCTTTTAAAATGTACTTTGATATGTCAAATTAAAAATGTTTGAGATTACCATCAAAATTATACTTACATAAATTGTTTCCAAAGTTCTACAAAGCAGTATTTTGGGGGGTCGTAGTTATTAAGTATTTTCCTAATATTGATGTTCACCAGTGTCTGTATTATTCAGTTCCTTTGTTTACCTAGCTTCAGGAAATCCAACCCATCTGTGACAAATAATAATCCAGCCAAACAAATGGGGTTTGCTAAACCATTTGTCCACATAAATGAGTAAGGTTATGGCTGTATTGCAGGCTATTTATACCAATCTGTGACATTTTCTGGTGGGACAAAATATCATGTGATGTCATGATGACGTGCATGGCTGGGAGTATGTAGGCTAAATACAGGTAGATAATCGTCAAAATGTAAAATAAACAAATTTCATGTATAGTGTACTAGGTTGATTTAAGTCACCAGTTCCTAACAGTTTTCTTTCCTTTTTTAAATTTTGCTTTCCCATAAGATCTTATATTTTGAAAGATCAGACATTACCTGCATTAATCTTTAAAGACGGTCCCATCCTGAACATGCTTTTTGAGACATTCTGAAACTCTTGTCTAAACTGTGGTTCTTGTCATGGTGCCTAACCCCAAATCCTATCCTAAAAAACTCCAGTTGAATGATTTCAGTGATCAATTTGAACTCCCAGGTGCCGTGATATCACCAGTGTTCCTGGTTATTTATTTATGCATTTGTTTGCTTGTTTACTTATTTTATTTGATTTATTATCTATCCTTTGATACAAGCAGAGATGTGGGATTCTAAATAGCCAGCTCAGACTTATAAATAATAAGTGTGTCTTCTTTATTAGAATTTGTTTTTAATTTCAGAAAGAGCTTTCAGAATTTCATCAGTAGCCACCTCTACCCTGTGCGTTTATGTTGTTCTGAATTCTCAACACCAACCAACTAACAACCCCAAGTCTGGATCTGGCATCACTCAGGAGCCTCCCTGCTCTATTTCCTAACCATGTTCTGTTGCAGGCTACTTTCTTCTTGACCCTTCTTGTCTGGCTCTTTCCTGTGCATGGTTTCATTTCTGTTTTTTTGTACTTGGCATCACTATTTGGTTTTCCAGTTTTCTAAATCATTCTGGCTAAGTGTCACATCTCTGATTTTGATTGTTTGTTTCTTTGGGGGGAGGGGGTGCACGCATTCATGTTTCAAATCACTCCTGTAGGCAACTTTGTCCCGTAGTCCTGTTTTTAGAAATTTGAAAACTTCTCAGGCACTGCTATATTGTTCAGAGCTCTTTGGTTGCAAACAAACAGAAACCAATGTATACTAATTTAAGAAAAATGTGTATTGAAAGCATATTGCTCATAGAACTGGGGAGAAAATCTCCCTAAGAACATAAACTGGGACAGCTCACGAGATCTCCGAACTGATGGGTATTTTATTCTGGCTGCAGACACACACCTGGCCTAAGGTGGATTCTCAAAAACTTATTTTCAGGGAAAGAGAAAATATTTGGATAAATATTACTTGCACAGAGCCCTAGAGGTCCAGAATTAATTCAAGATTGGGAACCATAGAATTAGAGGATCTCTAGGGAAGATTTCTGCTGATACTAAGGGTTGAGGTTCTGGTCCATGTTCATGCATAGGGCACATATCAGACCGATGTTTGACAACTAGGTTATCTAAGTCTTAAGTCTCAGCTTTGATGTTAGCATCGTATTGCAAGACTTCCATACTTCATTCTGATCTGGAAAATGAAAGGGATAAACTAGAAATGGAGAGTTACATCACACCATTGTATTTGAAATACCTTTTTAAAATAGTAATGTTTGGAGTCATTTGGAAAAGCATGGTTAATGTGCATGGGGACATGGAATGAGTGAAAGTTGAAACTATATTATCAGCAGCCTAGTAAGAGGTGAGAAACAAACTAATGAAATTATTCTGGGCACTTAATAAACACAACATAACAGGTTCCCATCATTAAAGATGTATTTTAGTTTTTAAAAGTCTATTGCCAGATATTAGGAGTTTAAATATGTATGTATTTACACATGTAACTTTTGTCAAAAAAACAAAATGGGGTACAGTGACCATACTTGAAAGTAATTGTCCTTTGGTAATTATCTTAGCAGAATTTGAGAGTAATATTGGTGAGAGATGTGAAATTTTTAAGAAAAAAATGGGAAATATTTTTTTCACAACTAGTTATTTTAAAGGGACTGCCTTTTACGTGCTAACTTACGCATTTGGCCTAATTGATAGGCATTGGTATTATCCACAACTATTGGTCTGTCACAACTGCTATTTAGTTGTCAGACTCATTAAAAAATAATTAATGAAAGTTTCTTTAGAAAAAATTTTTGTTGGTAATATGCATAATAGCCCTCAAGCTATACTCCCAAGTTCACATGTGATGTAACAGAAAGATGTATTAGTTTAGATATTAAGTATATTTCTTGCTAAGTATGTAATATTAGTCAGGTCACTGCTTTCCAAACTTCAGTTTCCTATATTTGAAAATAAGGGCAGTGATACAAAATATCTTGCAGAGTCATTGTGATAGTTAGATGACAATATATGCAAAGTCAAAAGAGCCATGCCTGCTATGTCTCCACAATTCCATGATTTGTGCTGCACTAACCCCTGAGGTGGTTATATCCCAAGAGGTGACCAGAGAAGACAGACATCAACACACAGAAACGTAGAGAAAGTCTACTTTTTTTGCCACTTTGACCAGCATGACCAAAGAAGGGAGGTATGTAGTGTAATGAACACTATTTAATAGCCAAAGTCGTGGGCGACCCTAGGAAACCTGACCACCCTCCCGACTTCCTCCTTGCTCACGCGATAAGCTTTCCTCATAATCCCCTCAAACCAGAGTACCAACTGCATCTCATGATAGTAACTTACAAAGCATATTTTTCTCTGCATAAAATTAACAAAGTGTGTATAATGGACCTCTCCTTTCCCTCTCTACACCCATCCCGCCTTCCTTAGTAACAGGACCTCTATTTTACTTTGGAGAAACATTCTTGAATATATTTTTTCTTATCCATCATTATTAGTCAGGGATACATCTTGTTTCAGAGATTTAATTTATCTTAATTCATTTAATTCAAGTTTATTTATTTTAATTATTGCCTGTGATTATACCAATAGTTTATTTATCCATTTTCTTTTTGGAAGGGCATTTAGTATATTCCCAAGTTTATTCTTTTACCGTTTCTAAAGGTGATGAACATCTTTGTGTACATGTGGGAGAGCTTCTCTAGAGTAATTCACATAGAAGGAGAATTACTAGGCATCACCCAGTATGGGCACCTTCAATGTAAATGATTGAAGCTGTAAATAAGCTGTCAAATGATTTGTCCCAGCAGTCAGTGAAAGTTCCTCGTGTTCTCTCTCCAACACTTGATACAAGATTTTTTACATTTTTACCAATCTGATAGACAAAATTATTACCATTTTATCTTGCGTTGCTCTGATTATTAGTAAACTTTTCATATGTTTATTTGTCATTCTGATTTTCTCTTCTGCAAACTTACTGTTTATATTCTTTGTCAATTATTCTGTTGATGGATTTCCCACTCATGACTGAAAAGAAAGGTATTCTCCAGCTGTTAGAAGTTGGGTTTGAAAAAAAAGAACATGAAGAACTCATCTGCAAAACAGAAACAGACTCGTAGACATACTAAACAATCTTATGGTTACCAGAAAAAGGGGGTGGGAAAGGGATAAATTTGGAAGTATGAGATTTACAAATGTTAGCCACTATATACGAAAATAGATTTTTTAGTTTCTTCTGTATAACACAGAGAACTATTTTCAATATCTTGTAATAAACTTTAATGGAAAAGAATATGAAAATGAATGTATGTATGTATATGCATGAATGGAACATTGTGCTGTATACCAGAAATTGACAGATTGTAACTGACTGTAATTCAATTTAAAAAAAAGTTGGATTCAACATATACTATGAATAAAGCTTACTAATTCTGTCACTTAGACCTTCTTTCCCCTTAATGTATGTGTGTGTATATATATATATATATATATATATACACACACACACATATATATATACATTTTTTTTGAATCTGTGTTTCTAAGAAAGATGTGTTAAAATGTCCCACAGGACTGTGTGTGTGTGTGTGTTTTCTTTAATTTCTCCGTGTAATCATATCAGTATTGCCAGTGAGAGAGATTTCCTCTTTATTCCTAGTGGACTTTCTTTTTCCATTATTTTAACGACTCTACTTTTGTTAAGGACTTTTGCCTTGAATTCCATTTCGTCTCATATGTAGTTTCTCTCATTTTTGTAAATACATCTCTCAGTATCTGTGTTCATTATTGCATTTAATGTAGATCTCCTGTAAGCAGCAGCTATCTAGATGTCTAAAAACTAATTTGAGAATCTCTGTCCTTCTAGTAGCAAATTTAATTTGCTCACTCTATTGGGATTATTTGGATTTATTACTACTGTTTTGTTTGTATTTTCTGTAATCAGCTGTTTTCATTTGCCTTTTTATGTCTTTCTCCTTCTACCAGAATGAACTTTTTTTTCATTCCTTTTTCTTCCCTCTATTAGGAAGTTATACATTTTATTTCTCTTTTTTTTACCAATTATTCTGAAATTATAACATTCATGTTTGATTTCAAAATTTTAAATCATTTGGTGCGTCTCTTCCTCCTCTCAAATAATACTAGATTTTTTTGAAGGCTATAACCTGCTTACCTAGTCCCACATTCCACAGTGATGTCAACTTTTATTAAATTCCAGTGCTTATAAATCTCTTAATACTTGTCCTTATTAGGACTACTATTGATCATAGCCAAAGTTTTATTTAGATTAATCCACATGATGCAAAATGTCCTTGTTAATTGTTTCTTTTTGCACCCTCCTTGCTCACTTATTTCACTTCTTTTTTCTGAAATGTAGCCTCTAGCATTGATTTCAATAAAGGTACATAAGTAGTCATTTGTGTCTAAAATTGCCCTTATTTTTCCTATACCTTGATGGACAGTTTAGTTAGATGTAGAAATAAGTTAACAGTTGGTAATTTTCCCTCTCTGTACCACTGAAGCTATTTTTCCATAGTTCTTTGACTCTTCTCTTACTGGTGATTCATTTGCTGTCAGTCAAATTTCTTTTCATTTTAAAGTTAACTGCTTTTCTTTCTGATTTTTTTCAAGACATACCCTACCCGCAACCCCATTTTCCTGGAGTTACTTCTCAAGTGTAAAGGCATATATAGTTTGTATGCATAAACTAATGTGCTCTTTTAATTGAAATTGCTATATTACCTAAAGTCAAGAAAAACCTCAATCACTGCCTCTTTGAATGTTGCCTCTGTGCTCTTCTCTAATTTCTTCTTCTGGAAGTCTTTCAATGGTTCTCCATCTCCATGACGGGTAACATCATTCTCATTTTCCCGTCTGTTCATATCTTTGTACTAAATTCCATGAAATTTTCTCAGACTGTCTTCTAGGTCACTTATTATCTCTCTTTCTGTACCTGACCTGATATTTAACCCTTTATTATGGGATGTTTTTTCAAATAGCTGTTATTTTCTATATTTGTCATTTCAGATAATCTGGTTTTCTCCCTTTAATCTGTCATTCTTTCTTGGTCCCCATAGTGTTTCGATTGTCATTACTGTATCCATACTCCGTTTCCTTAATGGTTTGAGCTCAGTGTGTCCTGGCTGGTTTGCATGGCTGTAGTACTTCATTCAGGCAGGGCTATTTTAACTGCCCTCTCCATTGAGTCTCATCCTCATTTATGGGGCTTATAATTTTTGTTTATAAACTTATCTTTGGCAGAGGTTGCTCTTTGTGCATAGAATCTGGATACCTTGCTCTGTGAAACTGCGGCTACAGAGCAGATTAATACGTAATTTGCCAGGAGACAGAATATTAGCAGTCTAGGACTAGGTTTTATGTTAAATATTCAGTGTGAGAATCTCACAAGATAACTAGTAAAGTGAATTTAGACTGCAAAATGGTGTGTGGGAAAAGCTTGAGAACTTTTTCTTTTGTTACTTTTCTGGAATGGAGAGGCCAAATTGTTTTGTTTTACTATAAAGGAGAGAACTACCTTTCCTGAGTTCTACCTTCATTCAGAGGCCCTGCTGCCTCCAGTGGGCCTGAAGTCATGCCTTCCACCCACTAGAGGACTTTAACAGCCAACCCAGACTCTTTATGGCCTATGTCTGGATACTGTTACCTTCTTTGCCTCTTCCCTCTGGCCTCTGTAGCATTATAGGTCTGTCATAATTTTCCTTTGTATTTTTGGCATCTGGAAACTTTCTCTTTACACTCTCAAATTCAGCAGTGTAACTAAAAAGTGTTAAGTTTTATGTCATCCATATTTTCTAAGTGTTTTGTTTTTTTTTTTTTTGGCAACAGTTGGAAAGTTTGTATTTCCTCAGTCAACCATGTTGCTGGAAATATAAGTATAGTTCTTTTCAATGACTTTACAATTTTTGAGTAAAGAATATTCTTAATTGGCTAAGATTTAAGTAATGAATTGGGGAAATTGTATTTTCTTAATCATTTTTATGTTAACCGTGATTGGAAAAATGCTCTTCTTATTTTTCTATAAATGTATACCATTTAATAACCCTAAATCTTTTTCTAGTGTTGAAGATTCTTGTAGTACCTCAGATATGCCATTCACAACATAATTACTTACTGTACGAAAAGGAAGAGAAGATTGAGAAAGCTATGTGAGAGAGAGCTGCATGGGTTCTAAATCACATTAACTAGAAATTCTGTATAATACATAGCCTCATAGGACTCTCTTATTTAAGTCTTTTTTTCTAAAAGCAATATATTGGCAAAAGCCATGGGAAACTTAGATTTCTATTTAATCAAAACATATTTTTAATATGAACTGGTCAGATAAGTCATATGCTTTAGTGAATTATTTTAATTAATTTAAAAAGTATTTTGGAAGTATGTTTTCTTACTCTTACTATGAATCTCCCTGTGGATTCTGGTAGGAATATAATAAAGTTACATTCAAAGTGGCTTACAGATCATCTCTACAAGTGTGCTGCTTAAGGTTTCCTGGGGTTGGTCAATCCATTTTTACATCAGATGACGATTCTTACTCCAGGAGTGTTGACATTTTTCTGCATAGGCTTTCTAGATAAGAATCATAAAGTTTTGTTGAAGGAAGTTCAGGAATATAATGTATTGCTCTTTTTCTCCTTCATTGCACTCTGATTTTTTAATTTTTTTCACCATGTGCAACTTCTTTGCTATATATCCAATGATATTTGTTATCTATAGTTTATCTTGAAAATTGATTTTGGTATATTCCTGGGCTCTTTGGGGGGGATATTTTCATTTGTAAGAGTGGTATTGGTGTAAAACCTAAATGCAACAAGAATCAACTTACTTTATATTCCATCTCCATTACTAAAATTTATTGGGAATTCCTGACAAAAATACTAGAACAATGTTTTTAGGTTTTAGTAAAATATGACTATTATTTATCCTTACTCAGACTTTCCCTCTTGTGTTTTCTTTAGACCAAATTGAATTACTACAAGGAGAATAGGGGTGGGATTGGGGGATAGCCCTGAATAATAATTATATCTGAGTCAAAGTTTAAAAAAAAAACAAAAAACTTCCAGTATCTTCTCACCAAAACTCAAGTATATTTTAACAGTGCAGAATGGAACGATTGTTCTAAGAAAGAGGAAAAACAGAAAAAGTGATACACTTGAAAAAAAATTGTGAAAAGAGTCTGAATAGTAAAATTCCTTGGTGATCGTTCTGTCAACCATTGGGAAGGGGTCCTGTGGACAGCTGATCCAAACATTCCTTCAGAGCTTCACATTCTACATTCTTCTCTTTGCCTTAAATACTCCTTAAACCTGACTCTTAGTGGGAAAAGAGCATCAATCTTAAAACAAACAAACGAACAAAACAGAAATAAACAATAAATAGAATAAGAAACCTAAAAAGGCTTGAGAGAATCCAGGAAATAATGTCTACTTGCAGAAAATAGAGCAGCATAAGGGATGCACTTTGAGTGCAAGACCATCATACTTTAAGAAAATATTTTACCTGAGTGGACGTCGCATCTTCCTGGAAATTGACTTACAAAGACTAAAAAGGCATTTATGAGAGTTTTGTTCCCTGGCATGTAGTAGTGAGTCTGTCAAGATACAATGTATAATTATGCCACTAATTACAAAATGGAAGTGATTTGCTAAGCTGGAGTGATTCATAATTATTTTCCCTTACCATTTCAAAAAATGAATTATTTTTTTCTTTATATAGTGCTTATTATTTTGTAGATTAAAAAAAATCCATAGTTAAATTCTTAGAGTTTGTGTGTTGGCAACAGGTAAAATGGGACTCGTAAAGTAATTTTGTTGATAGTAATGGATGATTTACTTTACCTAATTCTTTTCCTTTTGTGTAACTTATTCCTCTGGATGGCTCCAGCATTTGCTGTTTGAAAATAGGAATTATCTATTTCCTACTTTGTCTGATGGTATCCCTCGGGGAGTTGCATGATTTAGTTGTGAAAGTGTGGGCTTTAGCAGCAAAGAAGCCAGATTTGGGTCAAGGTACTTAAAAATCCTCTGAACCTTGTCCTCCTAATCTATAGATACGTGATGAAAACAAGCACCACAATCTGGTTGTGGGGAGGATCAGATGGGCAGTGCATGGGACAGAACTGCTCTTGGCATAGCCTTTTGCTGTTGGGGACCATATCTATTCTTAATCCCAATTATACTTCTGACATTATATACAATGCTTAGCACAGAAGATTAATTTGATAAAAATGTGTTGAATAAAAAAAATGCTAGCAATCAGTGTTTTACTAGCTCACTCTGAATCTACCAGTTTTTTCCCATTACCTTTCAAAAATTCTAAGTATCAGTCATCTTTAGTTCTCACTTATTTTGACAGTGATCTCCCTCCCTATTACACAACACAACTGATGAGTTCTTTCTAAAGAATGTACATAATCATGTTACACGTTGATCTTAAGATGCAGTCCAAATTTCTTACCTTGCTTCAGGATCCAGTATGGCACAGCTCCTATCTCATACTCAAGTCTCCTCTTTCACCACAAGCTTCTGCTTGCTCTGTTATCCATTACACTAAACATACCCAGAACCTGGTAAACTGCCCCAACTATATTATATTAGTTACAGTATATGCTAAACTGCTGTAACAAAGAGACCCCAGAATGAGATAGCTTAAACAAGGTAATCTTTATTTTACTTATGTCGCTGGATAGAGATGAATGAGTCGGGTCTGGTGGGATGACTCTGTTGTAGTCAGCAAGCGTCTTCATGTATGGGCCATTCTTGTGCTTAGTCAGGAGGAAGGAGGCAAGAGGTTCAGGCAAGAAGGGCACACATGGATTCCTTCCCAGAGTGGCAATCATCACTTCTCTTCATATTCCTTTGGGTGTAATTTTTACATATGGCCACAGTCTATCACAGGGAAAGCTGGAAAATGTAATGTTTAGCTGGGTAGCTGTGTCTGTAGCTAAAACATGGGAATTCTATTAGTAAAGGAAGAGGCAGTGATATCAAAGTACAATTAGGAGTCATTACCAGATGAGTCTTTTTTTATAATTCTGTCTTACATCACTGTCTTTTTTTTTTTTTTCTTAATAGTAGTGTCAGTTGATTTTGCTCTGCTTTTCCCACTTCAGTCTAGACTTTTTGAGGACAATAAATATACTTCATTTATCATTAGATCACTAATGCTGATTATAGTCCCTGGTATCTAGTAGGTGTTCAATCCCAGAATCAAGGCAGGTCTCATGGGAATATGTGGCAATAGAGCAAATTTCTTTGGACTAGTGTAAGTATGCTGTGGTTTACATTTTTTTCTCCCATTTTTCCTAGCTTTATTCTGTACTAACCATATAAAGGAAATAGTTGAAAATATTTGAACATCCCTCATAGGAAGTTTCCCTAGGAAAAACAACAGCAAGACAAGCTTTGACTATGGCCACTCTGCCTAGCATGGTCCATGGGGTGACTGCCTAATGTAGGAAATGAATTCTGTCAAAAACCTCTACTCTCCTCTGTTAAAAATAAAATTTTTCAATTAGCTCTTTCAGAGAACTAAAAGGTTTTTGGTATCTGAAGCCAAGACTTAGATAGCTGATACTGAGAGATTTTTTTTCCCTCCAAATTGGTCAATTAACATTCTTTAACAACTTTCTCAGTGTCCATTAGTGTCATATGTTGATATAACATCTCCCTAGATCCATTCCTCATATCCACATAGGCTCCAGGCTTGAGTGATTTGAGTCCAAGTTGGAGGAGGGGAAAGGGTTAAAGATATCTCCAGAAAAATCCAGAAACTGAAGGGCAAACAGCAGAGTGGCTGCAAATAAGACCAGACACAATCCCCTTTCTTCTGTGACTTCATGTCTCAGCTTCCCTCATGGAAGGACTTTTCACCTGTCACCATCACGGATGGCACTTCAGCTAGTACGTTTGATGTTACAAAAATTAAAACCAGAATTCACAATTTCTCTTCCATTCTCCAGGCAGTAGGGTGGTTCTGTGCCTTACACTTGGTAGAAGATATTTTTAAATTAATTTTTAAAAGGAATTTCTGAAATTCAAGACTCAATAAATTAATCTACACTTAAATCTTGTCAAGTTTTGAATTTGAGTTCAGAAGCCTAATTCATTGGATATCCATCTATGCTGCTCACTTGACAGGAGCAGGGATTCCAAGCAAAACACTATTCTGAATGTTTTTTCTTTATTCAGAACCTAATAAATACTTAGCACACATCTACTGTAGGTCTGTTTCTGGGCTATGTGGTCTGGACAGTGCAACTCAAAATCTGTAGTAATGGTCTGTGTTTTAAAAATCATTTGATCCATTGCAAATCAAAACTTTTGTAAAATGGAATTAAAGTGTGGCACATTGCTATGAAAGCTTCCAGAAGGTGACTCGGGTTTTGAAGCCACCTTACCATGGACCTCAGTAGCAAGCAGTTTGCGGACAGACCACACTTGGAGAGCACTGATCTAGAGGATGTAAAAAAAAAAATTGTATTTTCCTCTTTAGTAGCTTACAACCTGCTGAGAGGCTTAGACATAATTAATCCATAACTAAAAGAGAGAATAATTGCAGTAAGTGGTTTATAACCCTTGACCTGAGCATGAAAGAGGGCATCAGCGGAGAGGGTGACTAGGCTAGATGTGATCAATAGTAAGAGCTAATCATTCTTGATTGCTTATGGTGTGCTAGCAACTGGGCTAAGTGCTTTTTACACGAATCAAGTCATTTAATTCTCAGCAGTTCACAAGAAGGGAGATACTATTGGTAACCCAATATAGTAGAGGAGAGACAGCTCTCTGTCTCTGTCACTCTTTGTGCCTGTCTGTTTCTGGCTCTGTTTCTGTCTGTGTCTGTCTCTCTGTCTCCACTGTCCCATCCCTGGCACACACATGCGCGCACACACACAAGTACGCACGCACACACGTACAAATATTACTACTAGTAAGTAGTTGACCTGGAATTTGCACCCAGGTCTGTCTGCCTTAGTCAAACAAACAGCTGCCCATTGGCTTAACCTCTTTGTTCTAACGCTTTGAAGGAAGAATTGGATTTTGAAAAGGAAAGACATTTCTAGCAGACATAGGAAACAGAAGAAGCCAAGGTTTGAACCAGTGAGTTAGTGGGCTTGGTGTACGTAGACCAGTGTTCTAGAACATAGGACCCTGAGGATACAGGTGCAGATAATCCTAAAGAAGTGAGAGATGCTCAGGAGGGAGAGAGAAGCCACTGGATCTGCTGGAGGAGGGGTAGCTAGCTGGGGGGTGATGCCCGAGTCTGCAGGAGGAGACACCCAGTCAGATACTCTGTAGCTTCGAGGGGGCCTCCTCTAATGCTATAGAAGGAACAGAAGCAGGTGGGAATGGCGGGCAGGGGCCCGGGCACTGTCGGAGGAAGTCCCTGCTGCTAAGGAGGATAAGGGATAACTAGGGAAAGAAGAATATTTGGGGGCAGAAGGTAGTGTTCATGTTAGGATTTGCTGGGTTTCAGATGTTAGCAAGGCAACTGTGTAAAGATGTATGCATGGATTTGCTCCAGCCCCTACAACGTTTCAGACACTCCTGAGGCTGCAGATACTCACCTCGTGTCCTCAGATTGTACAGAAGTTGTTGATGTTACCATGCACTGGGAAACCCAGGTGTGGAGTCAGAAGCGCAGTCTTACCTTGAAGGCTAATTGGTCTCAAGAACCAGAATTGTAGAAAGCAGCCTGCAGGCATAAAACAGGCTCCCAATCAGCCTTAGGGCTATAAGCATACAGAAGGTTTTGGAGCCCTTAGCTGTATGCCGTTCACTTTGGTCACAGTTTAGACACTGTAATATTCCAAAAACCAATCATCCTTCTAACGTGTAACAGAACGACTCAGAATAACCTCTCAAGGGGTGGCAGGTATTTTTGAATTCAGCACTTTGGTACAAAACAGGTGACTGTTGTTACTCGCAGTCTTTGTCAAGGACAATGAAGACTCCATTTTATTTTAGGCGATGCTCTGTCTTACCACGGCAAGTGTGATCTGCATCAAATTTTTATATGTATTGCATATGAGAGGAATGCATTGAGGGAGGGGGAGATGGAGAGAAAAGAAAACAGCAGAAAGCTTTTTTTTTTTTTTTTTAATTTTCAGGAAAATGTGTCCTTGGAAGTGGAGGACAGTTAAGAGATATTTTCTCCTTTTATTTAATGTATTTTTCTTGAAAAAAGATAAGCCTCTCATAATGTACCGCTAAGCTAACATAATTCAAATTGCTGTTTGGAAAGCATAATTAAAGCAGCATATTTGACATCTTTCTGGAATTTGGAATTATGATCCAGTCACTGAAGAAATGTGAAGGCACTCAAACTGTTTTATTCTCTCTCAAGGACACTTTGAAGGTAGTCTCACAGTTCAAAGAAAAGCTGCCACTATCTGCTTAATACCTTAATTATTTGTGATACCTTATCTCACTTACCACTGATATCCTGCTTTCTAAATCCTGTTGGCCAAGTCTTTCTTTCAAAATCACAAGCTGCTTCTATTCTTGGTCCCCGGAAATTGGATCTCTAATTTTTCAGGACCGCCTACTTTGGTTAGCCAAAGTTTGTTGTGATATTATCCCAAATAATGTTAGTTTGGCCAACTTTATTTTATTTTATGTCTGTAGACACAGGCATATAAAGAAATCAGAGTATGTGGATGTTTAGACTAAGCTTTAATCCCCCATAGTGTCTGTGAGGTAGACCTTTATCAGTCCTCTTCAGTTAATCTCCAGTGTCCATTAAACTACAGTAATTAACATGGCACCGAGAAGCCAGTCCTTCACAAGAAAAACCCAGAACATCTTTGTCTAAATGCTTCTTTCTTATTCTCGACTTCCACACTTTTAAGGTGGAGCTCTTATATCCACAGCTGGGTTTCTGCTACTGCAGGATGAAGAGAAAGAAGATCAGATATCACCTGATCTTCTGGGTTTGAGATATCAAAAGTCTGCTTTGAGTTTTCCTGTTTAACAGTTTAGAATGAGGAGTGCATCTTTGGGTTTTCCTATTCCAAGGTAGCCCCCCTATTTAATATAGAGTTCTTTGCCGGAATGAAATAGTCGCTCTCTGTGCCGTGCTCTATGGTAGCCGTGACCCACGCATGGCTGTAGAACACTGGAAATGCTGCTCGAGTTATTGGGGAACTGCATTTTAAAATCTTATTTGTTTTAGGTAATTTAAACTGAATGTGACTAGTGGCTGTCACAAAAGGGACATGCAGTTCTGAAGAATGGGCATCTCTTTGGGAGGGGCAGTGTGACATAGTGGAATCTAGCCTTTGCTGTTATTATCTCTGAGTCCTTAGGCATCTTATGTGGTGCATATGTCTCTGAACCTCAGTTGCTTTGCTAGGAAGAGTCCAAATAAAAACACTTCTTTGCATGGGGTGTAAGAAAGGAACAACATGGATGTGACAGGCTTTCTTGAGATCCAGCTCATGGAGACACTCTGGAAATATTGGCTTAAAAATATAAAAAGGAGAGTATAAGATAGAGGACTGGGGTAAAACCTGGGCATCAGTATTTGAAGTAGTGAATTAATAACTGAAGATTTTTGGGTCTGTTATTTCTTATTTATTAAATGAGTTGATAATTCTTGCCCTGCCTACTTGAGGGGATTTTCAAGTTCTGAAACTTTTGCTTCCTAAGTGTGTCTTGAACTTCACTCTCTTTCCTCCTTCCTGCTACCACTACCTCCTCCCTCGTGTGGATGACACAGCAGCCTCCTATCAGGCCTCCTTGCCTTCACTCTCCTCAAATATGGACTTTATATTATGACTCTGACCTCTGTGTTCTCCATCACTTAAAGGTTCAAGTCTGTACCCTTCCGAATGGCAACCAAAAAGAAACCCTGAACTGCCTGTCACTTAAATATCCATTCTTTATTTATGTTTCCATCTCCAAATGTAATCTCAGGCTTCCCCAGCAGGACATGTGGCGTGTCACTCCCTTATCACATGCTACAGGCCCTGCTGTTTCTCTCCTCCAAGACTTTGCTTTCCCTGTGTCTGCAACGCCTTTTCTCTCCACCGCCGTCCCAGCCCTAGCTGGACTGACTAATTCCTCATATGTTCCCTCTCTTCTCACCTCCCTCCCCACCCCTATTTTTAGATTGACTTCTTATGTATTTTTGTACTCAACTCAAGCAAGACACCCTAGCCAAACCCATGTGACACTGTCTTCCCTTAGCGTCACCCCAGAAGCAGGCTGTGGCACCATCCTCTGCCAGATGAAGAGCTCTTTCACTGAACACATACCAGTGCCCTTCGTCTCTCTCTGTCTGTCTTTCCCACTAGACCAAGATCTTCCTAAAAGAAAAGTCAAGTCTCACTGGCCTTTGTAACCCAAGTATCTGTTAAGTTGTAGCTCAGGAAGGTTCAGTGACAAGATGAGATTGTCCCAGGGATCCCATGAAATCATGTAAGTGAGAGCATTTTCCAAATGGCAAAGCACTCCAAAGATATAAGGTGGTACGGTTTTAATTAAACGTTCCTGCTGACTTGGTGTCTGTATCATGCTGACCAGCTTCATGATAAGCAAAGAGCTCAAACCCCATGGTTCCAGCTGCCTGAATGTTTCTCACCATGTGGGCCAGACAACTCCATTTCGAGCAGGATGCTTCCCCTGCCCTCTTGACTCTCACTTGCTAGGCCATGGCCCAATGCTGCTATCCACTCACAGAAATACTGCAATCCTCAGACCAGGTTGTCTTCATAATAAATGCCATACATGTATTTCCCCCTTCCTATGCAAAATAGCCTTGAGATCCCTAGGGAAAACTTAATGGAGCATTTCAAAGAAGCTAGGATTCCCTGATACCCTGAGATGGGATGTTTGCCTACCAGAAAAAGTCCTCCTGAGAATATGTGTAATAGACCTTCAGCCACCTTTGGGCGGAGTTTAGGCAGCTTCAAGGACACTCTTA
Organism: Camelus bactrianus; assembly: GCF_048773025.1. Taxonomy (NCBI): domain Eukaryota; kingdom Metazoa; phylum Chordata; class Mammalia; order Artiodactyla; family Camelidae; genus Camelus; species Camelus bactrianus. Next base: position 8,070,522 of record NC_133555.1, on the reverse strand, counting down.
CAAACAGTTGGTTGAACAGGATTCTCAGGACAAATCTGACCCACTTCCTTGCATACTTGTATATGTAATAACGTTTTATTGGAACACAGGTGTGTCCATTTGCTTATGGATTGTCGATTTCACATGACAATAGCAGGCTTAATATAGTTGAGACACAGACTATATGACCTGCCAGGCCTAAAATGTTTACTCTGTAGCTCTTCACAGAAAAATATTTTCTGACTTCTGTTCTAAAGCAAGGTTTCTTTTTTTTTTTTAAGTTTTGCTTTAGTTTATTGAGATATAACTGACATACAGGCTTGTATAAGTTTAAGGTATACAGCATAATAAATTGACTTACATATATTGTGAAATGATTACCACAGTAAAAGTAGTTACCATCATCATCTGGTACAGATACAAAAAAGAAAAAAAGAGAGAGAGAGAGAGACAGAGAGAGAGAGAGAGAAATTTTCTTATGATGAGAACTTTTAGGATTTACTATCATAACTTTCCTGTACACCATACAGCAGTGTTAACTGTAGTCATCATGTTGTACTTTTATAGCCCTAGTACTTATTTATTTTATAACTGGAAGTTTGTAACTTTTGACCATCTTCATCTAAATCCCCCTCCTCCCACCTCATCCACTTCCACCTCTGGGAATCACAAATCTGATCTCTTTTTCTACAAGTTTGTTTATTTGTTCATTATTCCATATACAAAGGAGATCATAGACTATTTGCCCTTCTCTGTCTTACTTACTTCACTTAACATAATGCCCTCAAGGTCCATCTATATTGTGACAAATGGCAAGATTTTTTTTCTTTTTTATGGCTGAATAGTAGTCATATACATACATATCTCACAACTTTATCCATTCATCCATTGATGAACACTTGATTGGTCCCATGTCTTGGCTATTATAAATAATTCTTCTATGAACATGGGGGTGCAGATTTCTTCATCATAGTGTTTTTGCTTCCTTTGGATATATTGTTAGAAGTAGAATTGCTGGATCACATGGTGGTTCTATTTTTAATTTTTTGAAGAACCTCCATTCTTTTTTCCTGTTGGCTGTACCACCTCACAAGCCCACTGACAGTGCAAAGGGGTTCCTTTTCCCCACATCCTCTCCAGCATCTGTTATCTCTTGTCTTCTTTATGATAGTCATTCTAATATGAGTGAGATGATATCTCCTTGTGGTTTTGATCTGCATTACCCATATAATTAGTGATGCTGAATATCTCTTTATGTACCTGTTGGCCATTCATATATATTCTTTGGGAAAATGTCTATTTAGGTTCTTTGCTCATTTTAATTGGATTATTTGATATTTATTATTGAGTTGAACAAGATCTTTATATATTTAGATATTAACACCTTATTAGAAATATTGCTTGCAAATATTTTTCCCATTTTATAGGTTGTCTTTTTCATTTTGTCGATCATTCTGTTGCCATGTAGAAGCTTTTCAGTTTGGTGTAGTCCCTCTTACTTATTGTTTATTTTGTTGCATGTGGCTCAGGTGTCATATCCAAATAAAAAAATTAATTACCAAGATTGATGTTAAGGAACCTTTTTCCTTGTTTTCTGGATCCAGAAATTTTATGGTTTCCTGTCGAAAATTTAAGTCCTTAATCTATTTCAAGTTAATTTTTACAAGTGGTACAAGATGGGGGTCTAGTTCATTCTTTTACTTGTGAGTATCCAATTTTCCCATCACCATTTGTTGAAGAGGCTGTCTTTTCTCCACTGAGTGTTCTTGGCTCCCTTGTCATATATTAATTTGCATGGGTTTATTTTATTTCTATGCTCTCAGTAATGTTTCATTGGTCTATGTATCTATTTTTATGCTATTACCATAGTGTTTTGATTAGTAAATCTTTATAATGTAGCTTGAAATCAAGAAGTATGATGCCTTTCATTTTCTTCATCTTTCTCAGGATTGCTTTGGCTGTTTGCAGTCTTTTGTGGTTCCATATACATTTTAGGATTTTTTCCTACTTCTGTAAAAAATGTCATTGGAACATTGATAGGGATTTTGTTGAATCTGTAGATGATTTTGGAAACTATGAGCATTTTAACAATGTTAATCTTTGCAATCCATGAAATCAGAATACTTTCCCATTAATTGTGTCTTCTTCAATTTCTTTCATCAGTGTCTTACAGTTATCAGTGTACAGATCTTCCCTCAACTTAATATGGGATTAGGTACCCACTAATCCCATATGTTGAAAATATGGTAAGCCAAAATCCATTTATTACACCTAACCTACTGAACATCATAGCTTAGCCTAGCCTACTTTAAACATGTTCAGAACACTTCAGTTAGCCTGCAGTTGGGCAAAATCATCTAACTTAAAGCCTATTTTGTAATAAAATATTGACTGTCTCATGTAATTTATTGAATACTGTACTGAAAGTGAAAAAGAGAATGGTTGTCTGGGTAGAGAATGGTTCTAAGTATATCAGTTGTCGTGATCATATGGCTGACTGGGATCTGTGGCTCTCTGACCCTGCCCAGCATCAGGAGGGAGTGTCATGCCAAATATCCCTAGCCCAGGAAAAGATCAGAATTCAAAACTCTTAAGTGTGATTTCTATGGAATGCATGTCACTTCAGCACCATCTTTAAATTGAAAAATCATTAAGTCAAGCCATCAATAGCCAGGGACCATCTGTAGAGATCTTTTGCCTCCTTGGTTAAATTTATTCCTAAGTATTTTACTGTTTTTGATACCGTTGTAAGTGGAATTGTTTTCTTTATTTCCTTTTTGGATAATTCATTGTTAGTGTATAGATTCCAAATCAGAGTTTATTAACCCCAGAACTATGGCCATTTGGGGGCAAGATAATTCTTTGATATGGGGGCGGTCTTGTGCAATGTGGGATATATAGCAACACCCCTGGCCTCTGCCCACTATATGGGCATCCCCTTTCCATTTTTGACAACTGAAAATGTCATTGCCAAACATCCTCTGGGGAACACAGTCAGTCCCAGCTGAGAACCACTGCTCAAAACAAAGTAGACCCAAATACATTTTAGAAGAAAAGGAGAACAAATCAACTACTAAAACATGTGAAGATGTCAGATATATCACCTACTGTCTTTCCTTTGGCAAATTTATTACACAAATTCCACTGACGTAGGCAGTACCTTTCCATCTTTCTGCTCAGGGGAGAAAATACTGAGATTTTTCTTATTGGGTTCCTATTACTGTCCTTCAACCAAACGTTCAAGTGAGGTAGTATATGTGGACTGGCAGCCTGGCCATAGGGTGTGGAGCACAGCCTGTGGCACCTGGAAATCCAAGTTTAAATCTAAGCTTTTTCAAAACACTAGCTTTATAAATTTGGGACATTTACTTTCTTTCTCTGAACCTAAATTTTCTCATTTGTAAAATTTTGTTTAGATTCAATGAGATCATGTTTTTATAAAGCTCTTAGGACCTTACCTGGCACTCAAGGGGTAGCAGTGATGAGAAAGGTGGTGTTGGAGGTGGGAAAGAAGGAGGGGGAAAGGAAGGAGAGAGAGAGGAGGGGAGAGGGGCGGAGGAAGAAACTGGTATTTGCAAAGCACCACCTGGAGAGGTAGAAAGAAATAATAAAACCATACTGTGCTAGGGTTGAAAAAACATCAAAGTGACCTCAGATTTTGGAACCCCTGCCATGCTTGTGCATTTGTACCCCCTGCAAATTGTGAACTCAGCCTTTTGATGAAAGACATGGTTCATTTCTTCTAGCAGCTACTCTAAAAGACCAAATAGAAATACTTACATAACAAGAACTTATATAAGAAGTGTTAAAAATACTGAATACTAGTTGTGTTAATAGAACACAAAAATCTTGCATTTAGAGTCTCAAAGACATCACAGGTTGCTACTTAGCTAACTAAAGAGTACTAAAATTTATTTGCAAAAATTCTCTGATCTTTCTGTATACCTGCAGAGGATAAAATGATGGGTTTTCAGTTATGTAGAACAATTTGCTTTCATTTCCCAGAATCTAGTCACTTAAGTTTGTAACCTCTGGGAAGCCACATCCCATCCTAAGCTCTGTCGTTCTAGTGGAGTTGACTGTAATCTCAGTGCTAGGCAAAAGCACATGATATCAAAACTAAGTATTTCTCACAGCCTCTTGGTGACTGCACAACCCAAGCAGAGTCAACAGACTCATGGATTTCTAGAGAAAGAAATTTCCCCTTGTATTGTGTTGTCCTGAAACTTGAGAGGTTATAGGAATTGGAGTTTTCACCACGATCTTGCTACCATGTGAAGTCTGAATCTGAGACTCCAGAGTAACAGGCAGAAATGAAAAATAGAGAATAATCAATCCTTTACAATATTTTGTGCCTTGAATCCCCCAAGTTTCAAAGTAATTAAGCACCTGGACACATAAACTTATATGAAGTCAAAATTTTCCACTGCAACTGTGATTTTTAGTATATCCTATTCATATCATCTTAAAGCAATAATAATGAAATAATAGAATCACTTTAGATTGGAGGAACATTCAGTATTATCCAATTGAGAAGAAGCAGACTTCAGGGGTTAGGCAAAAACTCAGACACTACAGGGTTTTGTGTATATGCATTTATTTCTAGGGCAATTATCCATAGGTTATATAAAAAATTGTTTTCATCTATAACTCAGAATAAGAATCATTGACCATCAAACCCTTTAGTAGACAGGTAAGAAAACCAAGAGCCATTCTTCAATAATGTTTTATGAAATTCTTCGTAAGTATCCTTCATCTCTGTCTTTCTCCCTTTAAATGTTTTCTTCCTGGTTACTTTATGGCTTCTTCTGTTGTTGAAAATTGGATCTTTATTGAGATTTCTACAGTGTTCTTACAGATATGAGTGAAAGTAGTTGATTTCTGTATCAATTGGTTGATATTTACCAAGTATTCTTGTGAACTTTTATTGCCTCTAGATTGCCATGGATTTCTGTGTATACAGGTCTATTGGATGCAAAGCATGATGATTTTGTATCTTCCTTTATAGTCTGTATGTCTTTTGTTTCTTTTTCTTCTTTCGTCGTGGTAAAGAAGCTCTAATGGTGGTGCAGAAGGAGGTAGCGATGGCTGTGTATGTTTGCCTTATTCCTGAACTTCCTTTTTTCCTCCTCCAACCTCCAGAATTTATTCCAAGCAACAAAACCCATTTCCGGTTTCTTAAGGAGACTGTAAACTCCACAGGGCAGAGATACTTATCTGTTTTGTTCATCAGTGTTTGAGTTCACTGTGAACAGTAACTGGCATATAGAAGACACTCAATAAAAGTTCTTTGAATAAAAAGGGGAAACAAAAATCAAAAGCCGAGGTCAATACCAAAAAATACATTAGCCTGAGTGTGAGTGTCTGTAGTTCCTGAGTAGTTTAGACGGGGGCAACCTAAAATGACATGTGTTGAAAGTTGGGCAGATTGCCTCCCTAGGTATATTAAGGAATCAGACCTTGAAATGGTGGGATTTCCTAAGTCCGAGTAACCCAACTATGATGCACAATCTCAGTTCACTCTCGGACTTTGGAGAGGTCACTTACTATTCATCTCACACACTGGATGTCCTGCCCTTACCACCACAGAGTGTACCTCAAGGAAAGGAATTTGACTGGGATTTTTCACTCTGTGATGTGTTTGCACTGATTTTTCTTGAGCTACTCATAAGTAGTCTTGAATATCAGAACCACCTGGAGCCAGTGTCAAGGACCGCCACCTCCCAGATGTCAGAGTGAAGCTGTTGGTTACCTATAGGATGTATCCTAAAGGAAATATCATATCCTCTTTTTCTTCATGGCTGTCCATGGGAAATGGCTTATGGTGTTTCATTTAGATATATTGAAAAGCTGGAGTCTGACAACGCAGTTGTCACAGTTCCTGACCTCTAAAAGATGCTCAAACTGATGAACAGGTGGCTATGCTTCTTCTTCTGTCTGGCTCTTTGGTTGGTTGCAGAACTGTGGTAGCTCAGGGGACATAGTGAAAATAGGAATGGGTAGAAAGGTGGTTTATGAAGAAGTGGAAACCATAAACCTTATCATCCAATAGATAAAAAAGAAAATGAGCTTTTAGACAATTTCCATGCTATCAAGAAATAAGGCCTTGTAGACATAACCAGACAAAAATGACACAAACTCAGTTTCTGCTTATACACGTATTGCAGAGTAGAATGTACCGACTAAATAAGATGCTCTGAGACCAAGAAACTTTAGTAGATAATTTCAAGATACACCAGCAAGAAGCAGTTCAATGTGAAATGTCATAGGTTCCCCCAGAGACTACTTAAACTAATCTTTTAGTTTTCTTCACTACATTGGAAGGCAAAGATGCTCAAACAGAAACACATCTGCATTTCAGTCATCCAGATAATTAACCCAATGAAATATACATAAGCATCCCCATACCACAGTGGAAATAGATGAAGTCCGCCTCAAGATTCATTTCAATTAACCTTAATGTTTACCTTTTTAAGTGGAACTGTAATTTCCCTAGTCTCTCTTTAGCTCTGTGCAGTTTATTTTTTATATCTAATTATATTAATAATTCTCCTAGGAATAACCTAACCACCTAGACCTTACTATAAGTATAAAAATGAACCTTTTTATGGCATTGTAGGAAAAATAATAGTAGTACATTTGTATCCACTTAAGGAATATCATAAAATAAATATATAATTCTAAAAAAAAAGAGCTTTTAGAATATTTTATTTTGTTAAAGGTCTATGCCAGTGCTGTCCAATAGAAATGTAATACAAGCATATATATAATTTAAATTTTATAACATTAAGAAAAGTAAAAAAGAAATAGGTGAAATTAACTTTAATAATATATTTTATTTAACTCAGTATATCCAAAACAGTATACTCTTCACATATAATCAATATAAAAATTATGAATAAGATATTTTACATTCTTTCTTCTCACGCTTCTCAGACTGAAGTCTTCAAGATCTTGGATGTATTTTCCGTGTAGAGGATACCTAAACTGCCCTAGCCATATTTTTACTGCTCAGTAGTGGATGGCTACCAAATTGGACCATCCGGATGTATGCACAGTCACAGAACAGCTAAACGCTTAGGGCCCTTTGGAGTATCAGGGAGCATTTAGGAGGTATCGCCTTTGCCTGATCAAGACTTTGGATCTCCCTTCCCTTTTCTGTTTCTTCTAGTAAGTGTCAGAGGAATTTATTTCAGAAATCAAATTTCATACAAATACATTTTAACAATACATATGACTAATAAGTACTTTAAAGATAACATTTAACCTTCCTTTGTAAACTTCCTTTAAATGGAAACTGTTTTATCTATAAAACCTCCAAATAATGTTCAGTACCCACATTTCCCTTCAGGGATAAAGAAGGAAATTAAAGCCTCCCTTTTAAAAAATGCAAACAATACCTTAAAAATCCTTTCTTATCAAAATAAGGAATAATGCCTTTCTAGGAAATTAAATTATGTTCTATTTTACCATATAGAATGTGACTTTATTTTAATATAATTTATGTAATTTTGAAAGGAATGTACTAGACATGTTGATAAAAAAGCACTTATTTATGATCAAGATACATTGCTGAACCTTAATTCATATAAAATATGTTCAGCTATTATCATTAAAGTTTTTTAAAATCCTATTTCTATAGAGATTTTTATATACCAAAGTGTCAAAAGAATAGATTTCACATGCATGAATTAAGTTATGTGTGCTTGTCAATGGAAAATAGAAAATAGTAACTTTAATGTATTTTATGCATATTCTTCCAAGTGCACACAGATGCACTCCACATCTGAACCAAAATATTCATAGCATTCTTGTCGCCAAAAGCCAAACATTGGAAGCAACTTAATTACTTATTATTGATAGAAAAGATAAAGACACTGATAGATCCAGATCCTGGAAACTACACAACAGTGAAAATAAATGAGCTTTAATGGAATGCTTCAACAGGAAGACTGTACATGTTGAAATGAAATACTGGCCAAAAGACGCAAAGCATAAAGTGAATTTAGTATGATTTCACTTATATTAAATTCAAAATATTATACTGTATTTCAATATTATACAAGGTGTGTACAATATGCTAAAACTATAAACAAAAATGTGGACTGTGATGGCAAAGCGACAGCTCCTGGGGGCCAGCAGTGTTCTCTTCCTTGATCTGGTTGTTGGCTACATGGATGCTTGCTTTACACATTATTCCCTCTGCCACGCCCCTACATTTTATGCAGTTTCCTTCATACGTGTTACACAATTAAAATGGTTTTTTGTGTATGCATCTTTGCTCCACTAAATTTCATCTCATTTATTTCAGACTGTTGTGTGTCTCCTATCACACCTTGAGCTTTCTTCTACATTTCAGGTTATGTAGGAATTTGGTAAATGTATCAAATAAGTCTTCATTTAACAAGCTGTTGATTAGAACCGTGAAAAGATCAGACCAGGGAGAGATCCCTGGAGCACACCATTTAGATGCCTCCCATTAGACATAGCAGTAGTGGGCGTATTCATATTAGTAATGGAAGTTATATCAATCATCAGATGGTAAATTTCCCTCAGCTTAGAGACTGCATATATTTAACATATATCATTGTATATAATGTTACAAGGTAATATTGTTTTAAATCTTTTCTCAGTCATTACTGTTGTCCCATCTCAGAGATAAACCCAGGCTTGCAGGATTTAAATCACATCCCCAAGGTCACACGGCTATAAGGGAAAGGAACGTGAGCGGGAACCCAGATTTGCCTGCTTCCAGAAACTGCTCCTCTCTCTCTACCGTCTTGCCTTCTTGCTCGGTTTTGAACCATCAGTCAGCTGCAAATCCACCTACTCACATCTCTCCAAATGGTATTTACACAGCATTTCTTTCAGTTGCTCACAGGATCTGTAAAAGATGGTAATGAAATGAACATGCCCCGTGAGGACATGTGATGTGTTCTAGATTTTTTCTGCTCATCTCGCCTGGTCTCTGAAAAAGTAACTGGATGTCACCTTGTTTTTGTGAAGATGTATTAGCTCTCTCTCAGTGAACATTAAATTCTTCTATTGTGTTCAATTATATACCATTTGTTATATAAGTGTAGAAATCTTGAAGAGAATGGCACCAAAGTTTTCTACAATTCCTCTTCCTTTGTCCTTCCCTTTTTAAAATAGGGAAATTTTTTTTTTTTCCCTGTCTGAGATCTTAGGGCTCCAGTTTAATTCTTACAAATGTCATCGATTTCTGACTTCCTTCAGTCCTACCAGCAAGTGCGCAGTCTAACTGGTTTGGACCTAAATTTGAACTCATTAAAAATAACAGGATGTCTTCTTAGTCTATCCTCAGCTGGTTAGAGTTTTAGCTCCCATTTTATGTTTTTTCTTCTTTTTCCACTTTAAGTATAATTTTCTTTGAATGAAAATATAGAGTCAAACTAATCCTGGAATAGCTTCATGTACTTTTCTGTCCTGCATTTGAGTTCCATCATATTCACCAAATATGGTACATGTTTGTTCTCAAAATAAATTTAAAATAACTTGTCTGGTCTGTCTCTTCCAAGTCTAGTATAGAGTTTAACCTCGGATAGCATTTCTTCTCATTTTTCCACCCAATTAAAAAAAATTAAACCCAAAACATCGTGATTTATTTTTGTCCATGATCCTTACCTCTCAGAGGGCCCATCTTGGTCAAGATTATATAAAAGTCATCAGTTATACCCAGATAAACCCAGGGGGAATTTTTGGTAAAATGAATAATTTCCCAATAAGAACTTTTAAAAAATTCTTATAACTACATATTGGATTTAACATAACCTATAATTATAAACTGTAATGTAATGAAAGTACAACCACACAAACTGAAAGCATGAATTTGAGGAAAGTTGAGGTAGTGGGAAAACTTATGTTTTTAACTTACTTGCTATTTTGGTTTTACTTTCTTTAAAAAAAAAAAAATTGACAAACTGAAGAAGACAGCTGTTAAATCTTCACCAGTTCATCTACCCTAAAATTCAACCCATTCTCATCTTTCACATTTTAATGAATGTATTGGAGACTTTCTGATTTATCTATATTTGATTATATTCATTATTATTTTAGTATGCATGCTTATATGAAGCTTTGGGAAATGTGTGGATGGTATCTTTTTCTTTTGAACACATATGAGTAGTTGTTTAAGAACATGTTTTGGTGGCTGTCTGAAAGGAATGCGATTTGGTGGCCTGTTTCACACAGAAGACTCAAATCCCCTTTGTGTGTGTCATCTGATGCTATGGCGCCATTTTTCCTCTTCCTGGGAGCAACCGCTTTTGTATGCCTATCTCTTCATTCTAAAGCACTTCCCTTAGCTTTATTGTATTAGCTTGTTTTTCCCGTGTGTATGTAACAAAATTTAGGGTTATAAAGTAGAAGAAATTCATGACCTTTAATATTATTTCCTTTTCCTATCAACTACAAGATACGAGTTTTTAGTAAACAAAGAGGGAAAACAGAGTCCCCCAGAAGTCCATCTTCCGAATCTTCCTTGAATGTGTCTATACCCATATGTTCATTACTTGATTTCAAAATTAAAACACCATTTTCTCAGATTACAAAAAAAATTTTCTTATTGTTAACAATTTAAAGAGCATGGGAAATATGAAGATGGAATTAACACCACTCCCCCTCAAAAAAAGCAGCAATAAAAAGGAAACTAAAGCTCACCCCCTTGCCCCCAGGGAGGTTTGCAATATTGAAATTTTGGTTACTGTCTTTCCAGGCATCGTAATATTCATACATAAATTAAGAAACATTGTGTCATACACTACACACTGTTTTTTTATATTTATTCTTCAACATGAACTTTAAAAAAAAAACCCTATAACTCAGTGAAGCAAATACCATATATCCACTGAAGACCATCATATAGCCTTGTTTTGTTTTAATCAGTGGTTCTCACCTGACAGTGATTTTTTTTCCCCCAGTAAACATCTGACAATGTCTGGAGACATTTGTTTGCCACAGTTTGGGGTGGAAGAGATGCTGCTGGCATCTAATGGGCAGAAACCAGGAATGTTGCTAAGCATCCTCAGGCACAGGACAGTCCCCCGCAAAGAATGGTCTGGCCAAGGTGTCAGAAGTACCCAGGCCGTGCTTAAAGAGAACCAAGATATCTGGAACATACTGCCACTGACTCAGGTGGTGAGAAACACGCCCCTCCCCTTAGAATTTTAGAGAAAGTTGAAGAAAATGAGAAGATTCTGTGTAAAACTGACCATTGCCTACTGAAAATGTTCAAAGTTGCCATGTGGGAATTAATTTTAATTTAAAATGACCACAAGATTCAGAAATCTTAGATGGGGTGACTTGGCCCATAAGTACATTTTAATATCTTTTCTGAAGGTGAGGAAACCACCAAGGGTATTTGGTTCAGAATCACTTCAGTTCATTAGTATATACAGAGTGCCTGCTACATGTCACCACATTCTTGACAGCTGGCAGTAGACAGTTTAGAAGGTTTATGGGATAAAATGTTTGAAATCAGGTAAAGAATGACAGTTAGGGATGACATGGTAGCATAATGAAAACTTATACTTTGATAAAAATACTATATGATATCACTTGTACGTGGACTCTAAAAAAAAAATGACATCAATGAACTCATTTACAAAACAGAAACAGACTCACAGACGTAGAAAATAAACTTATGGTTACCAGAGGGGGAAGGGGGTAAGAGAAGGATGAATTAGGAGCTTGGAATTAGCAGATACAAGCTACCGTATACTAAATAAATAAACAACAAGATCCTACTGTTTAGCACAGGGAACTGCATTCAGTATCTTGTAATAGCCTGTAATGAAAAAGAATATGAAAAGGAGTATGTGTATGTGTGTGTGTGTATAATTAAATCACTATGCTGTACACCAGAAAATAACACAATACTGTAAATCCACTGTACTCAACTTAAAAAATTAAAAATTAAAAATAAATAAATAGAACTTATACTTTGTTTTCCTCAAGAGTAGGACCAAGACAAACGTATAGAAATTAAAGAAAAACAGATTGTAGTGTACTTAAATAAGCTTAAAGGAGTAAGTTCTTCAAATAAGAGCTTCTCAAAGTATTTATCTGTCCCAGAATGCAAGAATGCTAACCCCAAGATATGTCAAATTCCTTGTGACTGGATATTTATAGAGAAGTTTAGTAGTCTCTAGGTGGAAAGTTTATCATTGAAAAGGGAATTGGAAAAAGGTGACCCCTGAGATCATCCTATACTGACCACATACTTTTGTGGGGACCAGTGCAGAGTAAAAATATGAAGATCCTTGTTCAAAATTTATTAAGACTTTCAAGACAGTGACATGAGAACATTAAGCTGAAGCACAGGGCCCTTCTAAACTTGAAGTCCTGTGTGAGTGCCAGGTCACTTGTTCGTGAAGTTGCCCCTGGATCTTACCATGCTGTGGGAGTCTACAAGTATTCTGTGGCTGCTTCCTCTTTCTCTGACAACTCCCCTCCATTTCCATGGACTGCTCCTTTGTTTCTCTATGACATCCTTAAGTGTGGGCATTTCTATTGGCTCCTTTCTTGATATGCCATTTTCCTTTCTTTATGCATTTTTTTCCTTTAAAAAATTTTTTTTAATGTATTCTTTCTCTCTGTTTCAAGTATCACATGCATTTGTTTCACTTCTGAATCCATAGCTTTATACTTTAGAGCATTTTCCTTCATGGTCAAACCATCACCTAAAGCACAGAGATTTGGAAATCACACCATCTTTCTACATCAGTTATAACTAAATCAGTCAAATTATTCTCTCAAGCCATTCTTGAATCCACCCTCAACCATTTTTCCCAAACTTTTCCCAAAAGATCCAATCACCAGGTCTTCTTTTTATTTCCTCCCTGAAGATTCTTGTTTTCCATCTGCACTTGTAAAACTTTCTACTCTAGCTTTCATGCTTGTTATTTCTTGGCCATCTGCTGATGTAATTGAGAGGCTCCCAGCAGAACCATGAACACAGGCTCTAGAGCCAGAGAATCTAGATGAAATCTCATCTCCCGTAGTAACGATAGAGTGTCCGTCTCGTGGACAGTGACCCACGCTGTCTTGGCTTCACTTTTCTCATCTGAAAAATGGGGATAATGTAGTTCCTATGTCAGGGCTGTTGGAAGGTTTAAATAGGTAATTTCATGTAAGTCACAGAACCGAGAAATAGGAAATAGTCAACAGTGTTGATTGTTATTATTTTTATTATAGATCTCTAATGTCTCTTTACTTACTGTTTTTCACATTAGATTGTTATGAATATGGGTTTTCAAGTAAGCAGACTAGGACTAAAATATTGTGTCTACCTTACCTTTTCCATTTGGTGAGCTTGAAAGAGGCATCTTCCCTGACATCTAAGTATGGACACGGTAGTGTCTACATTCCAGGGTATATTAAGAGTTATACTAGACCATGTACATGAATGCTTCTATCACAGTATCAGTCAACTAATGTACCCTCTTCTCCCAGTCTTGATAGCACAGTCCTCCTCAAGCCCTTCTCTTATCATGGTATCCACTCTTAAGAACCAACCCTTAATGACTTCACAATGCCCATGAGAAAATATCCAAACTCCTGAGACTTGAGACCCTCCATCACCTGATTCCATACAGCCTTTACATAAGGTTCTCCTCTGCATGAAGCATCCATTGTAGTCAAATTAGTCTGTTCATCACCCAGAAACACATACAATACAACCACCTCGCTCCTTTATTCTTGCTATTATTCTCTGCTCTCCTTGGTCCTTCCTGTGTATGTGAAGTCTGCATTTTTGAGGCTAAGCTAAGATCACAGCTCTGCGATGGTCTAAACGCACAGAACTCCAGCCTGGCACTCCCTTTCATCCCCTGAATTCCTGTAACATTTATAGAATACCATTCACATTTTTATATGGCTTTCTTCTCTTATTTCTTCTTGCACTGTGGTTAAGATTTTACCCTTTGAAATGAGGCAGATTTCATTCGGGTTCCAACTCATTAGCTATGAGACTTTGGGCAAGTTATTTACACTAAGTTTCAGTTTACTCATTCACAAAACAGGGATAATAATGATGGCTAACTCATAGGATGTTTGTGAGGATTGAAGTAGCACACTTAACACTGTAAGCCCAGGATAATTATTTACAATTTTTTCAATAAATATTCCTTGGTATTATTGTTACTGTTGTTGATATTTTCTTACCTACCTTCAAAGACTGAAGGTGACTTGGGGGTGGGGATTGTGTTTTGTAGGTTTTCATAATCTCTCTGCCATGGGGACCTCTTGCTTTAATTAATTTCTGCTGTGAGGAATTACTCTTTTATGCCATTTTCTGGTTTCACCCTGGACACATTTGAAATTTGGATGACAAACAGCAATCCCTAGTGACTACAATGGGACTGCATTCCTTTGGAATATGCCACTGACCTGGGTAGCAAGTACAGGCTTTGCCTGTAATGGTCACAAAATTACCCCCTGGCACTCAGTGTGTTGCCTGCTCCTTAGAGGAAGGGAAAGCCATCAGTAGGGCTCTGGTACAGACAGCACTGACCATGTTTCATTGTTGGAAACATCACGTTCAGAGCAAGGCTGTATTTATTATATTGCCATATGGTTTGAATACCGAGTCCATCCCATTGCTTATGCTAAAATGTAGAGCGTGACGCTCTCACTCCAATAGTGTCCCACGGTGAGAGGAAAAACAAGGATTTCTCTGCCTGAACCAAATGGCAGAAAATTGAATTTGTACTCCTGTAACACCAATTACCTAGGAAAAAACTGTTGGTTACCCTTCTAGGTTTTTTCAGACGCGTCAGTTGACTATCACTGCTCTGGAGAACTTTTCTGACTTACCTTTTCCAGAGCCAGGAATGTTTGCTTTTTCCTGTGAAAATATCTATTATCTCATCTCTATAACTTCCGAAACTCTCTCCCTTTTGTTAAAATTAGCTTTATGTGTCCTGCTTCTTGGCAATCTCCTTGAGAATAAGATCCTTATCTGACTTCTCCCCACATCAGTACTAGTTACAGTCCTGATAGTTGGCAACCAGTGACAGACACCAGCGGGACCTGTCTGAGTGCGGGGGGGGGGGGAGGATTTATTATAAAGAGATGTCTTATAGAACCCAAAGGAAAGGAATATATCCAGGGGTTGGAAACAGATTAGAACTACATCCTTGAGCCCTGTAGAAAATGTAAGACACTGATCTTTTTTTACCTCCATGTCGCTTCTTTCTTGGCCTCCGAGTGACTCATTCTTCTCTCCCAAAGCAAACTGGCTGTTTCTACCTCCCAGTCTACTTGGCTGCTATCAGCAGCTCCTGAGTTTGCATCTCTGCTACTAAAGTGAGCAGTCTGGGTTGAGACTGAATTATTCTTATCATTTCCAGTTTCGGGTTCCCAAGGAAGGGAAGTCGACTGACCCAGACTGAGTTAGGTACTCACCCCCTAACTCGGTCAATTGACACCTAGTGCAACCGTATAAATGTATAAGTGATTCCTAGAGAATAGGGGACAGTAACCCAAAAGCAGAAAAGAGAAGAGAACAAATAACCTTTCCTATTGTGGCACCTAATGTAAGGTCTTCGCCTCAGGACTATCTTGGTAATTTGGTTGGTGAAAGAATGAAGTGACCTGAACTTACTTCCTAAACTTGATCCCTACGTGAAGACATGTATTCACATGGGACACCTTTTCTCAGGTTGTTTTTACATTTCTGGAAATATGCTTTCTTCGTTAATATGCTAAATAACACAGAAAAATATACATCAAAATAGAATGCATTAGGAGTTACTAGAATAGAAATCAAAAAGCAACGATGTTGGACAGTGTTTCTAAAACCTGAAAATACCCCAAAATGAAAGTCACCTTTGTCACGGAATTATTAGATAATATTTTAAATATCATTTTAAGCTTTTCTTGGTCTCCATATTTTCCTTCTTTTGCTTTATATTTCCAAAAATTCAAATAGTATATGGTCATAATTGGGACACTAGTGTCATTGTTTTGTCAGGTTTTTCTTTTTTTTTTTCCTAGTCTTTTTTTTCCCCCTCTCAGATTAGCATGACTAAAGTCCTTCCTTCAAAATGTTAATTTCTTTTTCAACCAATCTTTAGATAGTGGCTGAATCTGTGATTCGGAAGAAAATGAAATAAAATTTTCATAAAATTCTTTCTGGATTGTTATAGATATTTGATTATATAAGTTTAGGCTCACTGAAAACTTCTAGCTGCTAAGACATTTTTAGATCAGAGTACAAAGTGGAGATGGTAACCAGGCAACGTGGTTCTTGTACAGTTATTAAAAATAAAATGTGAAGCTTCCATGATGCAGAATAATTCTCTGACAAGTTTTTCTGGCTTTTGTTCTATTGTTAGCTGAAAAAAAGGGGTAGGTTCCATGTGTTGAACTATTCAGTGTTTTCTATGGATTAAATTCATTATTATGTAAGATTAAGAATGTTGTAAAATCATATATACACATGCATATAAACATGATAATTTAATTTGACTCAAAAAATTCTTAAACATTATGTGAAAAAATATATATATTACAAATGTTCACAAAATTTACTATGGAAACAAATGTGACCCTACATTCATTAGAATAATATCGAGCTTGAATAAACATATATATACTCCATATACAGCAAGGTATTATAAATTAAAATTTTAGAAAGCTTTCATATAACGGATAACAGTTCAAAGAATGGCAACAAGGTACAATCAACTATGGCAACATACTTCAATCCTCATTTGATGTTTCAGAAGACATTTGAGCATGCGATATTATCTGAGTAATCCTGATACACAGCAAGTTGAAGTTAAGGGACCTTGACTTCTGTTTCTGATATCCCTTGGATGACTCCTCTGGCTCTGTGTATAAAATGGACATACAAGTGATCAAATCACGTAACATTCTAGAGCAGGTATTGTCAACCCAGGCTGTGCATCAGAATCACCAGGGAAGTCAGACTGCTGATGCCCAGGTCAGCCAGCAGAAACTCTGATTTAGTTGGTCTGGCTTGGAGTCCAAGCATAGGTATGCTTTCTTTTTTTTATTTCCATATATAATTTCACTGTATAGCCAGCAGTATGCAGTCTGCCCTAGACATAAACGCTCTGCAAATACCTCGTATAGAACAGAGGATGAGTTCCTGGAAAGAGGAGCTCTACACACATGAGTATGTTGTTAACCATCCAAGGGGATCGTCTTTGGCATCAGGTCTTGGCAAGCACTGTCCTTATCTAAAGGCCACCTTTTATGAAAGGTAGATCTAATTTGGAAAATTTCCTAGCAGGTCCTCAGTGACTGTCTTTCATTTCATATGATCTTCTCCAGCTAGGTCATAAGGCCAACTGCCTATGGAGAACTTACTTCTAAGTTTCTTCCTGGATATTGAGAAAGTATAGAAACCAAGACGGTGTCTTAGATTTCAGGAGACAAAGAAAAGGAAATCTGGTAGATGACTGATTCTTGAAGTTCTGGTTTAAAAAAAAAATGATAAAGAAGGAACTGTCCTGAGATCTGCTAATCAGAAGGCAGCAGAGGTGTGATACCAGGATGTGTGTTCTTTGACATGTACAGACTTTCAACCTAGTCCTTTCCTCCTACCAGGAAGCCTCCTGGGGCCTAGTAGAAAATCATCGAAAATTCTAAACTCTTGAGAACTATGGGAAAACTTTATAATGTGAACAATAAGATCAAGTCGATGGCACTGACCGACCAACAAACAATGTTTGCCGCTCACCCTGCTCTTCTTGGCTTTCCACAAAGACAGCCCTACCATCTACCACAGTCATTTCATGAAAATAGTGAACAGGTTATATTTAGCAAAAGCACCATATGTTTTTCCTTAGTATCTTCCAAGAGATGTTATTGGGCTGGGAGTTCTTTGCGAGGAGAGAACAGTGTTTTTATGTCCAATATGTGAAATTCATGAAAAGCATTTAGGCCAAGGCTTCAGGCACAGTAGCCGCTTATTTAGTATTAGATTATGTTATCACTAATTTATTTACATACTCATACCAGAATAGTATTTGATATATAGTAAATTCCCAGGAATAGTGTCTTGAAAATATACAGTCATATCAAGGATGGCGCATAAATTTATCTTCAGAAAAGCCAGATCAACATTGGTGTTCTAAAGCACTAACTGTAAGGGGGCTGGAGACCTGACTCCTTAGGGCTGATTATCATGATTGATTGTTGCTGCCTCCTGTGGCTGCAGATGCAGGAAGTAACGGCATGAGTATGTTTACTGTGCCTACTTTGCGTAAAGCCGTAAATAATAGATTCATGGATTACATTTGTGAAAATATGTTATGTGTGGAAGCAGGAATTAGCTTAGCTTGGAGGATAACTGCTCTTCTGCAAAGTTTTACTACTTACAAAAGACTGAATAGTATGTGGAATGGACATATATTTTGGTGATATAAATTTATATAGTATATATATACATATCTGTTTTTTATACATATGTGTGTTCTTTATATACATGTCACATATGGCTATATGTAAAAAAATAGAAAACATGGCTGAACTAAAGTAAAATAAACATCATCTACCCTCTAGTAATAAGACTATTAATATTTGATAAGTATATATATATTTAAGTATATCCATATGATCAAAGTATTGTTAATTTTTTTAATGTAACACACTAAAATGAATTCCTGGTTCCTGGGTATATTCTTAAAACTATACTCTTCTGTCAAATTCTAATGACTGCATACATTGCAGCTTATAGATATTTTATATCTTTATAGATGTATATTATTCAGTCAGGCATTTGGTGCATTTATGATGATTTTAAGTTTTCATTGTTATATATAATGCTCAAATCTCATTTTCATAACTACTTTAAAATATTCTATTATAGATTTTATCAAACATGCCTAATAGAAGAGAGAATCGTATAATAAACTCCCAGCTTCAAATGCTATCACTATTTTGCAAATCAACTGTCTCCTCTGAACTTTTATTGTGAAGAGACGATTCAGATTGAATTCCAGACATTATGTCTCCTCACCTAAAATATTTCAGAATGCATTTCTAATTGATAAGAACCTATCATTTACACATTCACTGTGCTATATCTCATCTGATAAAATTAATAATTCCTGAATATCACCTAGCACTTTATATATCTTTTCTAAACCATGCATATACTTACTACATTAAGATAAGTATCTTGAAGTAAAATCACTAGATCAAGGAGTTTGCACCTTTTTTTAACGACTTTTGATATGTAGTGCCAGTATCTATCATGTTCAAGACTGGTGCAGCCAAGACTGGTGCAGCCAAGACTGCACAAATTTAGCATCGTGATTCTTACATTCCTTCTTACTGAGGAGGAAAGAAAGATACGGACATTTGGGATGTCTTGAAAATAACATAGTATGGATGGAGGAAGGGGGAAGACGAAGAAGGCAGGAGTGGAGAAAGGCAAGAAACTACAGTAGTGACAATAAAAACCCAAATTCAAGAGTGATTTTGTAACCTTAGTGATCAGTGCTTTTGAGACAGGCTCTTTACCAAGGTTCTACACAGGAGAACGTCGACGCAGCAAAGGCAGGGTTTCAAAGTGAGCATCGTAATGGGGGTGGGGTAGCAGGAAAGAGAGCCAGAGGCTTCCCCCACGCCCTGACCCATGACCCATTTCACACTCTGCAGAAGCAGCCTGTAGCCTCCACGTCTGTGGTTTCTTCGCATGTCACCTCCTAAAGCATCCACTAGAGGGATGGCATTCTACCATTCATCTTTACTGAACTGTGCCTCCTTAGCTGCCCCTAAACTTAGATACATGTTCAGGCTGTCAGTTTCTCATGGCTGCACATGGCATAGGAGGACAGCAAGGGGCTTTGAAGGATGGAAGGCGGTTACTTTCCTGTGTCTGGAACTGATACTAAAGCTGCGTACAGTGACAAGAGGAAAGGAAACTGCATTTACTCAGCAGCTTTAACATGTTAGTTAGTTTAGGCTTAGTATTTTTTGTATATATATATTTTTATTGAAGTATAGTCAGTTTACAATGTTGTGTCAATTTCTGGTGTAGCCTTAATATTTTTCAGTCTTTACATCCATCTGTAAGGAAGGTACTACCATCCTCATTTTATAGATGAGGAAATGGAGGGTCCCCTTTAAGTCTTTCCTGGAATAAGTGAATGAATGAATAAATGAGGAAATATATAGTTCATCAACAAAATAGAAACAATAGAAACCTAAGAGATCGATTTAGCGTAAGTTAAATAAAATAGCTAGTAGTTGGCAGAGCAATGATTCAAATTCATGTCCCTCTGACTTCAATGCCAGGTTCTCCATAACTGAGTATTTCATTCATAGTCCCTAGTGTTAAAGTGCAAATTTTCCCAGGTTTCCTCCTCTTGTTCTTTCTCACCTTACATGTGTGTCTGTGTTAATTTTCTACTAGTTTAGTTAACATTTATACTCTTTTTACATGCTATGCATTGTTTGAAACACTGCCTGTCTCCTCACACGGAAGCCTGACATCAGTCCTGTGGAGCAGATGGTATCATCATCCCCATTTTATAGATGGAGAAACTCAGACCAATTAGCTTATTTGCTCAAGGTTATCTAGCTAGCAAGTAACAAAGTCAGGAATTGAACCTGAGAATTCTAGTTCCAGTCTGCTTTTAACCATTTTAACTATTAAACTGTCAATTTAACATGGGCTGTTTATACCCATATACATTCACATATAAGTGTGTTCAGATTGCAGAAAGTGCCCTTCTGTTTCCCAGGCAGCTTAGAGGAATGAAAGATGGCAGGCGTTCTAGCATTATATAATATGCAACAGCCCTTTGGAGGCATTTTGTGGAATAATATTGCAAACATTATTCCGTCTGCCTCATCCACATACACTCCCCATGGGATTTTTGTTCTTTGTGGAATAATTTCCATTGCAATAATTCTTATTTGTTTTCTCAAAAAATAATGGCTAGTTTCCACAATCTCATCAGTAGATACAGCCAGCAAATTTGTGGGTGCATCTGAGATCCTAAATTTGTCCCAATTGATCAGTAATGATCTTCTTGCCAAACTGATTTCCATGTCTCCAACTTCAATTTACTTCAATAAATGTTTACAGAAACTTGAATTGGGAAGGCGGAGATGAGTAGGGCAGTCTTTGTCTGCCAGGGAAACTTCAAGTTTCTGGAGGGAAGCCAACGAAGAACCGACTGCCCTCAACAGTGCCCACAAGCAGGCAGGGCAACTACAGAGGGTACCCGGGAACACGCCATGTGGTACCTGAACCCAATGCAGACATCCTGCAGCAGGTGGCCTCAAACCAAGGCTAAAGGATCCACAGTTCCTACAATTCACCCTCTTGTAGAGACTGGAAACCCCAAATTCACTTACTATGGTTAAATCCGTGCAATGCTTCCAGTGTTTCTTGTGGGCTAATAGAATGTCAGATTTCTCACTGGGATCCAATTTGATCATTATACAATTAGGTTGGAGGAGGTCACTAAGAGGATGTGACCTTAGGTTGACCCTCAAGCTGGACCCAGGCGATCAGAGGCTCTTTACCCTGTCCCCTATTCTTGGAATGTAAGTTCTGCCCACCTTTCTCATGGTGGGAGCCATCTTCCAGGAAGTAGCCTTGAGAAAGTAAGGTGCTGTGGAGACCATCTGGATAGTATAAGGGACTGAACCCTGTTAAGGTCTGTATAATAACTTTTTAAGATTCTAGCAGGCAGTCATGCAAGATCAGCCTTGTATGTGAGTTCTCTTGCTTATTATAACTGCCAAATACCAATCTAGAGTGTTCTGTGTCTTTCTTGGGTGAGTCCTTGCCCTCTGGGTATGGGAGCTAGTTTCACATTTCCCAGGGAATTCCGGAGTCTGTGAACCAACAAATTATCCAACGGGATGATATTTATTAGATTATTATTAAGAGGGCAGTGTGTCCCCAGTGATTAGAAGTGCTACCTTTATTCTCTTATATATGAAGTACTCATGTGCATTTGGGTTTATTTCAGGACTTTGTTTTATGCCAATGGTCCATTGATCTCCTTGGTCTTGTGTCAAAATTACCCTTTTCATTCCGAGAGATTTATAATCTGTTATCACAATATCATAGGATTTGTCCTTTTCTTCTTCATTCCCTTCCTCAACATCTCCAAACACTCAAGCACAATGGCTCTTCTTTTTCAGAGTTCTCTTGGGTTTTATATTTTCTCCATATGAACATTAAAAGCAGCTTGTCTATGTCTAGAAAAAGAAAATGTTAATATTTTCTCTCAAGATCACAGACAACTTACAAATTAGCTTCAAGGGAATGGACATAAGGGAAACTTTAAAAGTCTAATGAAAGACAAAAGTCAACTTAATGAAGTGGAAAGATACAGCTTGTTCTTGGATAGGTATTTTTTGGTAGTTATTTTAGTTGTGGCTGTCTCTTGTGCACATCTTTTAAATGATTTTGTTGGTGGATGTGAAAATAGATGATTCTCTTCAGTTTTATATCTTGCTGCTTTTCCAACTTTCCTTCCTTGTTGGTATTATTTTCAAGGACATAGTCTTAGGGGCCTGAGATAATATTTTTCATTTCAGTAGCACTTGTATATCACTCCAGTTGCAGCCAAGGTGTGTTAAAGGGAGATGCATTTCTTGGTGGTAAAAAGCTCAGTGTCTACCGTGACAACCACACACGTCTTACAAGTGAGAAAAGCAGCTCAGGTGGAACCTGTCAGAGATGGTAGGGGTGGGTCGGGGGGATACTGTGAGCAGAAGAGCTCAGGCCTCCTGAAGGAGCAGAGGAAGAGGTGTTTTTCAGCACCTGCTGACGGCTACCATGTGAGCATGGAGTCTGTATTCCCAGACCATCGATCTTTACAAGGGAAGCCAGAAATCTGGATTTACAAGTGAAATCCTGATTTTTAAAATACTCTAGGGCGAAATAGAACAAGTCTCTAGATTAAATATACTCCACCAGCCATCAGTGCCTCATATCTGAGAAACAATTGACATCATTCAGACGGAAGAGAAGCTGGAGAAAGGGATACAAACAGATGGCGGTTTACTTGTTACAGTTGTATTTGTTTCCTGGAGCTGCTACAACCAATGACCACAAGCTTGGTGGCTTAAAACAACAGAATTTTATTCTCTTACAGTTCTAGAGGCTGGAAGTCTGAAATTAAGGTGTTGACAGAGCCATGTTTCCTTGAAGGCTCTGCGAGAGGATCCTGGCTTGCCTCTTCCGGCTCCTCGTCCCTTGGCTTGTGGTTGCATCACTTCCGTCTCTGCCTCCATCTTCACACGACCGTCTCTGTGGCTCTCTCTCCCTGTGTCTCTCCTCTGTGCATCCCTTTTAAGGATACTTGGCAGTGGATTTAGGGCCCACACAGATCACCCACCATGCTCTCATCTCCAGATTCTTAACGACATTTGCAGTATGACTTCTTATTAGACGATATCCATATATCTTCCCAGTAAGGTCATACTCACACATTCAAGGGGTTAGGAAATGGACACATCTTTTGGGAGCCACAGTTGAACCCACTACAATGAGTTAGAGAAATAGAAAAGGACATGAAACAAGTACCTGCTTTCAAAATGTGTTTTTCTGATTTACCCACATCTCTGCAGGAGGGAGGGAATGAGTTTCCCACTGCTTTTCCTCATTAAAGTCTGTCTCCCAGCCCCCTCCCTTCCCCTTGTCTCCTCTCCCCTCTTCTCTCCTCTCCTTCCTTCCTTCTCCCTCTCCTCCTTCCTTCCCCCCCCCTCCTCCCAACTTCTCTCTCTTTCCCTCTCTCTCTGGTCCCATCTGTCTTTTTTCTTCTTCATTTTATTCATTGATTCCTTCATCTATTCTGCTAGCATCACATCCCTATGGTGGGCCAGGAGCTGTGTTTCTGGGTCCTGATTCCATCCTTCCCGAGTCAGAGGCAGACCAGGAAGAGCTGAGAGCCTCTCCCTTATGGGCTAGTGAACAGGAAGTCTTGGGTCCTTCCTCGGGTGTAGGCTGACAGGGATCTTCTCACCCGCAGCGCATGACTTGTGTGCATAAGGCAGCAGCCAGGGCTACGGATCACATTCTGATGCCTCCTGAAGCTCCATTAGTATCTGCCAGCCTCCCTTCACCCTGGCCGAGCAGGCAGCTGTGGCCTCTGACCCCCTTTCGACACTCTGATAGTTTTCCTTTCATCCCACACACTTGCCAGAACTTGCTTTCTTCTCAGCTGGAAAGGTCACCTCCCACACCCACCACCTGGGATGAATTATGTGTCTATTGATTTGCACGCCCTTGTCTCGAGCACAAATTTCAGGAGTTTGAGGGCAGCAACCCCAGTTAAAAGCAAAGAACCCGAGAAATGTAGTTTTGTAATAACCAGCTAAAACACTGCTTCTTATTTCTATGCTGACCTCAGTTTACTTCCAAGATTATAGGGAAATCATTCAACATGTACCTGATGGGAGATTTGCTTTAGAATTGCCTGCAGATTACTTTCTAAAATTAAAATCATCTGTCCAACAAAAAGAACACTATAATACTAAGAATTTAATCAGCGCTACATGAAAGAATGACCTTTCTCCTTTAACATAATTCTTATTCTGCTTCCTGTGACCTCAAACCCTCATCTTGGTTCCTTGGGTTACATTTTAAAACTCAGAAAATGTAACTCATAATAAAAGGATGTGTGTTCAGATCACTTTTCTTCTGAGTTCTAGTAGAAATGAGAAGAAAATATCAATTCACTGTAATACACACAGACACACACCTCTAGACAGATATTAGATGAGAGTTATTCTAATTTCTGCTTCTATCTCGGACTCTGTTGCACCTTGGTGACTGTACATCTTGTATTAAATAGCCTATTCCTTATAAAAAACAGATAAAAATAGATTGAAAAAACAGATAAAATTGCTAGGCTATAGAAACTGTAGCGAACTTGGGAAAAAACAAAAAGACCCAGATCTGAACTTCTTCTGTGAGCCCGGCCTCCGTGCCGTCAGCTCTCCAGATGACTGGGATGCCCACCCAGTGGTGTGACTCTCTGCTCTACAGGATGGGGGCAAACACCAGGAGCTGGAATTAGCCAGACTTGGGCCCAGATTTCTCTCTGAGCCTTTGTTTCTACCTCTAAATTATGAATAAAATTTGTACCTACTTCCTAGGATTTTTATGTGACACTTAATGAAAAAAAATGCATATATAATGCTTACTATTTTTCTAACGTAACTATTGGTACAGCTTTTTATATGACCAAATAGAAATCTGTCTGACCTCAGGACTTCTGACAACTGCTTGGAGACGAACATCCATTCATTGGATAAACGTTTATGCCATTGAATTATTAGAATTTTAGTAGCAATACTGGGTTGCATATTTATAGAAGATGGGCTATTTATATGCATTCATTTTGGAGGCCCAGTTGTCCTGGGATATTCTGTAATGCTAGAGTGACTTCAGTATTCCTAGCATATGCTGTCCCATCTGAATAAATGCCAAATCTCTGCCCATCCCCACTCCCAGTTAAATTATGTTTCCCTTTTTTCATCAGTGCAGTAACTCCCTCCAGGAAGCCCTTTCTGACTCCCTAACACAGTTCTATCTCTGTTCTCCCAAGACACCATGTAACTTTCCTTCATAGAAGTGATCACAACTGTAATTTTATATTTATTTAAATGATACTTTTTCAAGTCTTCCCTACCAGGCTGGCTCTAAATCCCACGTGGGGCCATGTATGTTTTATTCCCCAAGTTTGTGAGTGCAGAGAACAATGCCTGTCACAAGGTAGATGCTCAGTAAATATTAAACGGATGTGTGTGTTTATTGAAGAATCGACAGTCCATATTTTACTTTATAAGGCACAATGCTGAGTGGTTTACCAATAATAGTTCGGTTAATCCTCTTAACAACCCTATGAGGTAGGTATTAATGTTAACTCCATTTGACAAGGAAACTTGAGTAATCTGCTCAGGTTCATGCAGTTCAAACCCGCCATTGTGACTGTGATGTCTAGTTTACCACCACACGGTGTGGCTTTTCTACCGACAGGAGAGTTCAGATCTCCAGGAAACTACCCAAAAGCCAATGTATGTTATGCTGGTACCTGGCTGAGGGCTCTGAGTTTCCCCTCAAGGCCATGGGCCTTCAGAAGAGGTAGTGAAGACACGAGGCTATTTCAGATTATCTTCTTAGAAACACTAAAACATTGCACCAGGATTGAAATTCCTCGGCTGGGGAGCCCAGAATGATAACAGGAGACAAAGGGGGAGGAACACAGCCTTTGAGGCGGCAAAGGAGCCCCAAGCCACAGTGTTCAGGGGTGTAGAAATGAAGTGAACACACACGGAAAATTCACCCGCGGGTCACAGGATGCCAGGCAGAGCTCCTGCCATACGGAGCAGGGTACTGAGCAAAGTGAAGACCCTCTCATCCGAACCAGGGCGAAAATAAGAGGCTGAGAAGGTAACGATGCTCAGATTTAACAAATCGGGCTGGAACTGCTTAAATCCCACTTGCGGAAGCTCAGGATTTGCTCTAGAGCCCTGCTTGTCAAAGTCTGGGCAACAGAAGCATCACCTGGGTCTTGTTAAAAACTCAGGATTCGAGAAGCCCGGCTTCTCAGAGCACGCGCTGCTCGCACAGCAGCTGGGGCTTGTAGAGGAAGTAGCCGCTCTGGTCCCGCCCCGGAGCTCCGGAACCAGAACCTGCGGCCAGTGGGGTGCCCGGGAAGCTGATGCGCGTGCCTTGGGGAAGTGAAAGCCGTGTCCAGCCTACAGGTGAGTCCCTGCTGCAAGGAGGAGAGGAGGAGAAGGCAGCTGAGAGTGAACTAGGTGTGTGAGTAAAAGACAGGGGTCCAGACGAGGAAGCCTGCCGCTCACCCCCTTCCTGCTCGGTGCAGGCTTTCCGGAAGCCTGTTGGTTCTCGTTTAGAACAGGAGGAGGTGCCTGCTGCGTTAGTTTCCTTTCCGCGCTTTCAAATGCGCCGCCGTCTTTTACCTGCGTCTTAGTTAGCTTTAACGCCCTTCCTTCTTTCACCAGCGTGTTTTTGCATTTTCAGCAGAGGCTGAAGAGAGAGTTGTTTTGAGGTAATTAACTTTTTCTGTGAAGATGTTTCCTCCTGAGCTGGGGTGTGTATGTATCGGTGCTACAATTTGAGCCGTTTTCCTAGTTGTTACTCTGAGTCTAGCTTGAGGTTAGACCCGTGGCATGTGGCCACAGAGTTTGTATCTGTTTGTGTTTTGTCGAGGCTGCTTCTTCCATAAGCGTGTGCTGTTTGGGTATCGCTCAGAGAGGGGTTCAGGGTGCGGTGATCATGAAGGAGTGTTTCTGATCTCCGTCGCTGCAGAAGGAGCCGCCTCACGTGTTAGTGATTTAAGACTTATTAACACGGCTTGCAATCGGGGCTGGTCTCAGCTAAGTGGTTCTACCACAGTCAGCTGGACGGCTGCAGGGTTCACAAAGGCTTTGCTGACAGGGTTGGGGTCCGGCTCGACTCCTCCCTTTCCACGTGATTTCACGTCCCCGAGCCACTCCTCTTCGAGCTGGTCGCTGGATTCCAATAAGGAGTCTCCCCACGATGAGGTACAGTGAGCAAAGTGTTTTCCAGCCTCTGCTTGCATTGCACTTGGCGTTGTCCCATGAACAAAGAAGCAGCTTAAGTCAGAGGAGGCCACATAAGGGCGTGAAGGAAACACAGTCCATTAGGAACCCCACAGTTGCAGTCTATCACTGTTGCTTTTTTTTTTTTTTCCCCTTGTGATGAGGGCGAGGGCAAAGATGGAGAAAAAAGTGAAAGTTAATTAGTCACCAGGTGTGAGTGCTTGCGTGCATATACATGACCAAATGCATACATGTAGTGTTCCCAGAAACGCTGGGGAGCTCTTCTATCTTTTCCCCAAAGATTCCCCTTGATTTAGGCATTGTTACTCTCCTGAACAGACGTCTGGAGGCAGGGATGGGGGAGAACAGTGAGGTGGGAGGAGGGCTTTCTGCCAGACTGACAGATCAGTCAGTACTGATATCAGTGTGAAATCAGATACTACAGCTGAATTACTCTCAAACCAGTTACTGCAGGGGATATAAAAGGGTATTTGCCTGGATGCCAGGTCAAGAATCCTGTTCTTGGAAATAATCTAAGAGATATAGAATATTCTGTTTCCCCTAAAATGTTAGATGATGTCCTGTGCTTTATAGGTTTCTTTTTTTCTTTTTTCTTTCTGTCTTACTTACTTATTTCAAATTTTGTGACTATATGTCTGTTGGGCTGTGAATTCGGTGCTGGGAAGGTAGTGGTGAATAAAATTAATCTGATGTCCTCTTGTGAAGTTGAGAGTTGGGAGCTGTTTTTCCTCATGGCCTTAAATAAGGTTAAGGGGAAATTTTGAATAATTGAAATCATGTGAAAGCAAGTCCCTCTTCTTCTAGTTCTTGCTATGGCTACAAACAAGGGGCTGTGAGGCACGCAGGTGGCGTCATCTTCATCCTGCAGGTAAATGAAAGATAAGAAAGGTCCAGCGCGTACTTGCGCATCTTGCCATGACTTAGTGAGACGAGTGGAGCTGGAATTCAAGCCCAGGCCTTGTGATGTTGAATCTGTTCTGATCCCCACAGGACCTCTGACTCCATTGGAACATTTAAGCCTACACCATCCTAAAGAGGTAGCTAGAGGTTTCCTGGGGATTTGCTCTCTTGAGTCTGCTTGTCTTAAATTCTATATGAACAACAGTATGCTTATGTTGGGGTCATACCTATGGCCTCTTCAAAAACTTACTTTCCTTTTGACTGGAAAGTCAGTTACATAATGGGTCATTATTAAATGCCAGAGGCTTCTTAAAATGATAATCATGGGTCAGTAGCTCACACAGTTAGGGATGCAGAATACAGGATAATGGTTGACCTTGGACACACTATTATTTCTTCTAAGGCTTTTTTTTTTCATCGGCAAAATGAAAGTGATAGTAACTATCACATAGGCTTGGAGGTGAATGGGGGAAAAAAAAGAATCCATGTGAAGCAGAATCTGGTCAATAGTGAGAAGCACTGAAATTATCACTTATTATCTTGGTGATGATGAGGACACTTTGTCCCTGGTCACTAGAGGCACATGGCATGCTGTGATCGTTGTGTCATTCCTACGGTCTCTAATGAAAATGCCACTTGTAGTCCACACATCTACCTGACAGACTGAACTAGGAAGTTCGCCATAGGTTAGTAGGTAGCATTAAAAATTTTTTTCTTTCCTTCCTTCCTTCCTTTTTTGTTTTTTGTTTTTTTGATTGACACAAAAGAGCAGCCGGTCTATTAAAACAAAGAAAAACCATCACTTGTATTTTTATTTCCAAACATTCCAGCAGCAGTGCCCTGTAAGCAATGACCTTTTCATTTAACTCTGTTTAGGGTTTGATGCCTATTTTACGTCCCGCACGCTTGAAAACAACAGAAGAAACGTATGGTTTGCCGAATACTGGGAGGAAAACTTCAACTGCAAGTTGACGATTAGTGGGTCAAAGAAAGAAGACACAGACCGCAAATGCACAGGTAATTTCATTCTCGTTGTCCTTCTCCTGTTACTCTGCGTGGCCAGCATTGAAATGTCTGCAGAGCTGACAGAAGGAAGCTTGGCTGGAGACAAATTGGAAAAGCAAATTGAATTTTACTGGATTGTTCAGAAAATGGAACAGGAGCCTAAGTCCTGCAGGACAAGGGGAGTACAGACAAGAATGTATTATTTTCTGCCTGTCCATCTAGCAGTAATTGACAGTTTTCATTGATTCCTTGAATTCAAAAGAGGTCATGTTGTCTTGAATGCTCTTGCTGATAAATATTAGTTCATGTTGTAGCCAGGAGGATGAAGTCATTTTCATGTGGGCCAAAATCTCTGGCAAATTCCATATCAGTATCAGATTTAAGTATTACCAATGGACAATATATTTGCTGAAGGAAACAGAGTACTTGGGTTTAGAGTAATGAGCATTCTAATGGGTTTTCATAGGGTCCTGGTTAATAAGTTACCTGCTATTTAAAATACACTTTAAGATACTCACTTCACTGCCTGTGTAACCTTGCATAAGTATTCCAAATAAAAAACACTAGTGTGTATGCCATGTATGTATATGTGTGTGTGTGTGTGTATGTGTTCGTGAGTATGTATGTCTATATATATTTTTATATATGCAATAATCAGAAGGCAAAATTACATTTATTCATTGATTTATTCACACATATTTACTGAGTGACTCTTTTCTGCTAAACACTGTGCTAGGCACCACTGATCTGATGGTGAGCAAACCAGAAAAGGACCGTGCTGTCGTGCTGCTTAGAGTGTAGTGGGAGAAAAACCAACATTATTCTAGTGATCTTTCTATGAATACATAATTATAAACTACAATGCATGTTCTGAGGGCTGTAAGGGCATATAATCAAGACACTTCACTCTTACTGAAGCAGAAGCCATCTCCAAAGACAAGCAGGCATTGGCTGGTTAGGGATGGGGAAGAACAGAAGGGGGAATTTCTGGTAGAGGGATAGCATACTCAGGGCTTGTAGCAGGAAAAATTATGGTACCTCTGAGGATGTGAAAATCAGAAAAACATGAAGTACAGAGACTAGGACAAATGTGTGAGCTCAGGATGCAAATATAGAGATCCGGGCAAAGAATACACCATGATGGGACATACGTGAATTTGGTCTTTATCCTGTAGGTACTAGAAATTGTGCGAGGTGTCATACAAGGGTGTACGATGTTGTACCATCATATTACCTAGCCCTCTGTTAAATGGCATTTCCCAGCTTTATACTTCAGCCTTCAACATTTGCAATGATGACCTTGAGGTACCACGAAAACCTAAAATGTTTTCAGTACAATCAGGAAAGCACAATTACGTTGGATATACTCATGTGTGCTTTGTCTTTGCAATGGAGGTCTTCAAATATCAGTCATCCAGACATTGTAGATTCACCCATTCAGTAAACATCTATGAGTGAAAAATAATGTATATAAAGCATGTTACTAAAAATGTCATGAATGATGTGAGGATGCTTTCATTTAGACCTTTTCCTTGAGGAGTTTTTTGTGAAGAAGGGAAGATGAGATATAAACAAAGATGTGAATAAAAATAATGATGCAAAATCAATATGATGCATAATTGGGTGTATAACTCAGTTAACTGGAATATCGGATTAACCAAACTCTCTGGACCGTACTATGTAACAATAGTGTTTTCAGTTATATGATCCTTGTAGTGTTGGAGGAAAAAGAAAAAAATTAATTCAATGTTGACTAGACCTAGGTGACACAAAGCTTTCAGGTGGAAACTGAAAAATTAGTTTGACATCTGGATAATTTGTTTCTATGACAGGGGACATCCAAATGTACTAGGAGTCTAAATGATTGATGAGAGTTTTTTTGGCTCTTTCTGGCATTTGGTGTTTTGTAGCGTCTGGAAGGTGGAATGAATTGTCTGGTGGCCATTAGGTTTGTTCTGTCTAAGGCCAGTCTCCTGTCTTTTCATGTACTCTAACCAGACTGTTTTATCTGTAGTCACATTTTAGTGCTGATCATGGAGCATTTGGGTTTCTAAAACCATAGAAGCTCATTATCAAAGCCTTACCTTTCAGATATGGAAGTGTTTGTGTTTTCATATCATGTTCCCTCCATGTGAAAAGTCTGTGCTCACAGTTACTAAATTACTTGTGGCCCCAAGTTATGTAAATGTCTTCTCCTCCCCCCTTTTCCTTCCTGACCACTTCCATTGTGGTAAGAGGTGCCCTGCTGAGTGGAGGCAAATACTGTTACTATCATTGTGTCTCTTGTTCTTCCTGGTATTGGATATAAGTTGGTAGGTGATCAGTTTTGTTTTTTTTTTTTTTTCTTGTACTCTCTTTTTCCAAATTGCACTAAATTTGTTTTGGCTTTGGAAACATTCCCAAGATACAATTCTAAAAATCTTGACATTAGGTATAACCTCAACCTGAAAGTAGAAAAATGAGAGAAGACGTGCTGAGATTTACTAAACTATAGGGAAAGAAAAAGTGGAGAGAAATGATACATTGAATTGTATCAGTGAGATTTCTTGGGGTGAGAAATTAAGTTTTAATGAAGGAAAAGAATGACTGGGAGAGGAAAGGCATTGATGGACTTAAAGATGTGGGTGATATAAGGGAAAGCTGCCTTGGTAACCAGATTTTGAAACATTAAAAGAATGGGCACATTGGGAGAAGCAACGGACGAGGAGCGAGTAGAATGGCATTGCAGACAGGTGGTTGGCAGATGTTTTGATCTGAGGACTGCAGAAGACAGCCCACATCACAGATCTCTCTCTGACTCATCACTGCTAAAGAATAAGAAAGTCTAAAATATTTACTCCTAGGATTCGGACACAAGCTAAAATGCAAACTTTTTTGTTTTCTGGGATGTATAACCTTGTCAGTCATTATGAGCTATTATGTATTGACTCCAAGTTGACTGTCACTGAATCAGTCATCTGGTCCAACAGCTTTTGAAAATGAGGTGTAGGACCCTTAGCTATTTGGAGGGAGCAGATTCCCAGGGTCTGGGGAAAATAGTAAGTTCTAAAAGCCCAAGATGGTTAAAAAAAAAAAGTCATTGAAGGGAGAATAATTGTTGAAAAAAATAAATATTCAACATGAAGTAAACTTTTTGTATACTTTACAGTTTATCATGGGGCTACATGTGCATGGATTCTTAGAGAAACTTCCTGAACAACCATGTAATCCTTATTGTATAAATTATCCATATGCATTAAAAAATCTCCTTCAGACAAAGAAAGCTACCACATTCTTCAATGTTTTAAGAACATCCCAACTTTCCTTGATACCCACTTCCAAGATCTCAACCTTGAGAGCTAGACATTCTTAATCCCATCTTCTCTAATGCTTGCCTAATTTTCATTGATGGAGATTGACTTGTCGGGGACCCATCCTGCTCATGGTTTATCTTGGCTGCTATACCCCAAGGGGCCATGCAGTTGAGCAAGTTTATTGGTGGTTTAAGCTTTGACAGAAAAAAAGGCAAATTCTATTTGACAGGTACTAATGCCATTCATGGTACTTCATAGTAGAGCTACATTTTCTCGTGAAGATAGTGGGAGCTACACACAGTCAGGTAAGCCTTTTTCATAGTTAACTGTAGATTATTTGTTGCTTATGGGGAGAAAGATCAGATGTGATTTTTTTTTTTTAGGCTGTCTTTATGCTTCCCCGCCTGCCCTGCTGGGTAAGTGGGTTCACCCTTAACTCTTACTAGTATGTCACTGACACCAAGACCAGTTTAGAATAGGATTCTTTGGGAATAATGGCTTTGTGGGGGTACCAAGGTCATGGGGAGAAGGAAAACATACAGATGAAGTGATGTCTCTGAAAAAGAGATTAAGTCCCTCTTGGAGTCAGGAAAATCAGTCTACTAAAGTGGATAAAGCAACCAGAGGTTTTGGCAGGAAAGAGGCCTCAGCTAGGGCTATCCCTGAAGATCCCTGTGAGAGATGGAAAATATTATTTAACCTCTCTAAGCCTTTCCTTATCTTGGAAATGGGAGTAATAAAACTTCAGTTACATCCAAAGCTGTTGTGGGGATTAAATTAGATAACTCGGGTAGAGGACCTAAAATGACACCAGCACACAGCAACGGCTCAGGGACGTACTTGTCTTCTCTTCTGGTCTGAACACCATTACCTGTGCGGGTTTTATGAAGATCCTATTGCCTGCAGTCAGTCCTATGGAAAATCAGGGTGTATATCAAAGTCTAACAGGTAAACCAAGCCAGAGATTTGAATGAGTACATAAGTAGAGACAGGAAATTTTCAGTGGGGTGCACATTACACAGCAATGTACTAAAATATCAGAAAGTTTATCAACAGGCAGTGTGCAGCTTGAGGCTATGAATGGAGTGAAGTTCAAGGTTTAGGGAATTTCAATGCCATAACAAAGAGTGTGTCCAAGTTATTATTGGACTGTGGACCTGCTGAACACCTCATGTTGCAGCTTGTGTACCATTTTGTCCCTGATCCCTGTGTGGTTACTGGCACCCCCAAGGTCCTTGCTCCCAAACCCATTCTTCCAACTTAGAATAAGGCTCTGAGAATCTGAATGTGCTTGCCTATGGCAGTGCATAAAACTTGTCACTCTGTCCTATCGCATGGCTTAACACAGAACATTTGTCTAACTAATATCACTGACCTGCTGAATGCCACTTTGTGAATACTGTTTTCATCAGAATTAGCCCTTTGCTGAAAAGAAGGAACTCAGCATTTAGAAATCCATTATCCCATGAAGGGTCAGTTTGACTTTCAGAGATTTGTTTTCCTTTTTAGGTGATAGAGAATGAATAAACGGGTGACATGTTTTTTGCTCTTTTTTTTTTTTTTTTTTTTGTAAAAGTCATTGTATTTCATCACTAGTGCTTTTAAGTCACACAATGAACATCCAATTTTGATTTCAGCCCCCAGTCAATCAATATTTACTATGGAAAGATCCCAGGGACCAAAGAACATACTCTGGTAATGTCCAGATTTTGGAAAGTCAGTATCCTTAAGCTGTGTGGGTTTTTCTTTGTTTTTTGTTTTTAACACATCACTTGTCAAAGCCATTAGTTTAAGCAAAGATCACTCTCTTGGGGTGGCCAAAAAAAAAAAGCCTGTTAAGACATGCTGTTTGTGAATGAAGGGTATGTTTCTCAAGTCTTTCATTGTCACCTACGATCCAGGCCCATGCGAACCTGTATAATATATTAATAAACTATCAGTGCAAAGGAACTGAACTTAAGTAAGTCAAGTTCTTTGAGAGTATCTGTGCAGAAGGAATTTGACTGTATCATTAGTTTTCCCTGCCATTTTATTCTAGTCTGAATTGACCTTTAATTGTCATAGATGCTGTGTTGCGACACCTAATTTATTCCTCATGATTAAGGAATCCACATCAAAACATTACAGACAAATAACGTCTTACCCTTTGTGGCTTTAAGACATTTTGAAGCCGTTTTGATGAGAAGCAGTGTAAAATGCCTTTTTTACACCTTTGTGCTTTCTTAACCAGAGGTTCAGTGGAGATGAATTATGACTTAATCTGCATGGGACATCCATTATGGGATTGTGCATCAATATGGTTCTTTGTTAAATTTTTGATTCTCTGCCTCATCTCTAGACTTCAGAATCTTGGTTGATGTTTCTCTTGCTGTCATCACCCTTAAGCCTTCCCCTACCTCCCTGTACAATGACTGATTTCTGTCTGTGTGGAAACTGGAAATACGTGAGCCAGATTTATTAGAATTTTTATTTGCTAGGTCATTCAGCCATTGAAAAATGAATGTTAAATAAGCATGAAATATCTGAGAATCGTCTCGGAAAGGCTAAGGTAGATAAGTTTGTGGATCTAATCCAGCATTTTATAGCAACTCTTTGGGTGAATTTCCTAATAGGATTTAGCTGGATAAAATGCTAATTAATATGATATTCCCCAGATTAAAATTATCTGAATGTCACATCTGAAGTTGTCATTGTCCTTGGAAAATTTCTTTTAATTACTTTTCAGAGTAGAGGTATTGAATAAAAATCTCATGTCCATAAAGGATGATTATGGGTATGACCTTGGGTTCTCATATATAATAGACCAAAAAAAAAAGACTTTAGTATAATAATGAACTATATTAAATGCCATGCTAATTCTATGTCTTTGCTTTTCATCTACTTAGATGTGAAAATTGATCTTTTATTATTTTAAAACCCATAAAGTCCTCTTTTTAAAGGAATTGAAGAAAAAAACTAAAAACACAGCCTCTTTTCGATGGGTAGCATATCATCTGGTATGTCAGTTATTCCACTGGATAAATTTGAGGGAAGAAAGGCAAAATGACAACAAGTCTTGATTCTGAGAGTGGTGATGAGTGTAGCCTTTCGTACAGTTTATCTGTTACAGGAAGTACAACTCTCAGGTCACCAAACCAGCAGTGCCAAAAATATGACTTTTAATTGTTTTCTATAACTTTGTTTTTGAGACTCCTTTCCAGTGGTTTGTAGAAGTTTAATCCGTCTTTTCAGAGTTCCTCATTCCACCTGGTCACTGTGATTGAGCTTCAGTGACACAGGGCTTTGTCAAGACCAGGCTACTAGAGTTGTGAGGTTCCTCTGCTCTGGGCTTTGGCATCTATCTGTTACTTCTTCCTGTCCAGGAATCCATCTCCAGGAACGCAGTACCTGACCTGTGCCATCCCTTAGTAGTGGCAATGTGAGGGTGCCCCCAGCATGGGTTCCCGGTCCTGGCCCCAGGGCTCCCCCGGCTCAGCTCTGATCCTGACGCCCTCCACAGTGTCCTGAGATTGTGCTGGGGAGGCGGTAGAGCCCAGGACCCTTTCCATGGACACACGCCGCACTTCACTTGCAGGCTTCCCCTCTGTTTGCACATCTTCTGTTCCTGAACATCTTTATTAGAGGCGGGAGGAGGAGACTAACTTAAGTTTATTCATATCTTTCCAATTATTTTGTGTATGGTATATGCTGTATGTCCTGAATCCTTCAGGACTCCAATTTCTAAAGCTCAGAGCCTGGCATTGATCGCATGATACTGGCTTTTAAACTTCAAAAGTCAATCTTTTTTTTTTTTCCCTGGTACCCTGTATCCTCTTATAAGCTTCTGAAAAGCAATGTATAAGAGCTCTGGGGCTGCCAATAAAATCTGAATATGTAAGAGTATTGCCACTCAGCACTACATTCATACAACCAAAGTAGAGGGGTCGTGGGTGGCAGGCCAGATCGTTGTCTCCACTAAGCAGTGCACACAGAGCTCTAAACTCATAAAGCTCGTTTTCCCAAGGTAGAGGCTGGCCATCTGCAGCCTTCTCAAAAAGATGTTTGTAGGTTGCCCCTGCAGACAAGAAATTCTTTCTGCCACCAACCCTACAAAGCATAAAAAGAGTTCTCCACCACACGTCACTTTACCTCAGGCCACGTCCCCCCACGTCCCCCTTGCCACGTAGCCCACCAAGGTGTCGGCAGGATCCATGTTGAATTCTGCACAGTCAAGCCAGGCAGTGGAACACCAAGTTGAAAGCCTAGGGCCATCCAGGCAAAACCATTTCCGTAAGTGTTAGAAGGCATAATTATTTGAGCTGTGTGTCATATTTTTCTCATTAGCTCCAGTAGGCAATGGCTTTAAAAACTGAAGTTACGGCCTTTCCATATTCTGTAAAGTCTGCCAGGCTATGCAGTTAATGAGAAGGAATTCCCGAACGCGGGGAATTAATGCACAGGCGTCTGCTCAGCAATGGTCCTTGTAAACAAAGTGCCTCTTATAAGCAATGTGAGAATTATAAATGGGATGTTTAGCATCATTTTAGGAGGTACAAGATAGGGCTGTAGCTTGACTGATCAAGTATCATCAAGCAAGTTAGAATGGAATATAGCTCTCCTTGGGAAGCACTTCTAGTAATACAAAGTTGTTTTTTTTTTTTTTCTTCCCTTTTTACCTCTTCCAAAGAGACATACGGCTACTAAAAGCATTTTAGGTTTTTACAGTGTGTGCTGCGTCATATTCATTTTTCTAGAGAATAAAAATGTGCTTACAAAATAAATATCTACCATATACATAAACCCCAATAAACTCTCCAGAGACTCTTCTAACTTTGTCTTACTGTTTCCGATAGCAGTAGGTCCGATCTGTGCCGAACGTGTGGGGAGACCTCCCTTCCCCACATCCTCATCCTCAGATAGAATCTGTTTGCCTCCCTGGGCGCACATAGCTCTGTGCTGACTGGAAGCACAGCCTCTCTGATGTAGAGACATAGCAGTCCAGCTGCCTTCTGAAATCACACTGACTCAAGGAAACAGTTAAGACTCGAAGAATCACATTGCCCCAGTGTAAACCACAGCTCCCTCCCTTACTGTGTTGCCGTGGGCAAGTCACTGAAACATTCTCAGCCCTTATTTCCTGTTAGAAATAAGCTGTTAGAAAAGGGATAACAGTGACCACGACGGCATGGGGTCACTCGCAAAGATTCAACAGAACAGTGCCTGATGGGAATAGTTTGTGTGCAGTGGGTTTATGTGCACCGTCGTGGTGAGGGACGTGGTGGTGGTGGTGGTGGTGACTGCAGTTACCTTTGGCTCTGTTAAAAAACAAAACAAAACCTCCTCCATGACTCCAGTTGCCTGTCCTCTTTTATTTTCATACTCAGCCTTGTTCTTCCTCTTCCTTTAACATCCTTGGGCAGATCTAGTGCTATGCACGGATCAATATTCTTTTATGTGTTAATTTCATCCAATGTGATGCCTCTATCAGCCTGGTGAAATAAACAAAATGTGTATCACCCGCCCCCCTTTCTATAGATTAAAACAAAACTGAACTTTGGAGAGATTCTGTGACTTATTGGAGAGCATAGTTGCTAAATAAGTAAAATCTCAGTAACTCAGGGCACGCAACCATTGTTCACGTGTTCTGCCCCTCGTTTGTTCATTTGACAGGTGTGTGTGGAGCCCCTGCCCGGGGCCAGCCACCATGCTGGAATGAGGACACAGGTTCTCCTTTCAGGGGGCTTCTATTCCAGCACAGGAGGTAGGCAGAAAACCAAAAGCAGGTCAATAAAATAATTCCAGGTTCTGATCGGTACTGTGAAAGACACAAGAGGCCAAACGAGAAAACAACAGTCAAGAGTCGTTCCGGGAAGAGATAGTTGGCAGAAATCATCAGCACAGCCTGACTGTCGGGGAGGGGTTATTATTCCCAGTTACGCAGATGAGGGAATCGTGGCTCAGAGGGAGCAACCAAATGGTAAATGCGGCTGATTTCTCTCCATGCTCTTTTCTCCTCTGATGCCTCGTTGCCTTCCTAGACTCTTAGAGAACTGAACGTGAGTAGGCACTTTCTCATCTGGGGGTAACTTTATGGTTTTGTTTATATAGCAATTTCCTCACTTGGTGACACCCAGCCCCATAAGGGCTCTTTTGCAGAACATTTTTGCTAATGGTCCCGGATTGATCCCTTTGTTCCTCACTTCAAAATTGCTGCAGTGGAGAAAGCAAGTTGACCTCATTTCTTTTCTCCTCTCCTGATCTCAAAATAAGGCCATAGTTTCCAGTTTCTGCTCAAACTTTGTTCTGTTGATGCAAAGCTAGTTGCTCGTACAAAGGAAAAAGGCATGGATTCACACACCTTGTCTCATAGGCAGCATAATT
This sequence comes from Camelus bactrianus, assembly GCF_048773025.1. Lineage (NCBI taxonomy): Eukaryota > Metazoa > Chordata > Mammalia > Artiodactyla > Camelidae > Camelus > Camelus bactrianus. The sequence goes on along the minus strand of NC_133555.1, from coordinate 8,031,406 downwards.
ATACAACAGGGAGTTGCAGCCACGACCATAAAATTCTTTGACTGTACCTCATCCCCCTGGGACTCCCTGTCCTTTTAGGGTGGGGACAACCCGGCCTGCAGCCTTATCGAAACAGACGGTAGAGACTGAAATAGTGAGAAACCAGATGAAGTTCAAAATAATACCTTTAAGGAGAAACATACCAATGTTGGAATAGCAGTTACAAACTGAACTCCCAGAATGGTCCTCTGCTCTGGCAGAAGTGGGCAATTTGCTGTGAATGGAAAAGTTGAATCACAAGATGGTATTGCTTTTTCATTTGAGAAAAATGCGACTGTCGTGAGCAAGTTTCAGGCAAGTTTGTAACAAATGGCTACGTTTTAGAATTAAATTTTTAAAAACCACAAAAAAATAAAAAATAAAACTATGCCAAGAGCCAAGCTGAAGCAGTTCTCCTTCTGTGATTACAAGTGTACAAAAATCATTAGGACAAATAGTTATTGGGCTTCAAATGTCTAACAGCCTGGCTGTTAACATGATTATATAAATCATGCCTCCAGCATGGGCTGTATTTCAACATATTCCCTCTTTCCTTGGACAAGTTTTGAGACTGTAGAAGTGTTACTGAATTTCGAGAAATGCTCAAAACCTAAATTGGCGCTATTTTTATGTGCAGAACTAACCCCCACTATTTAAGACATATCAGTGTCCATGTGTTGCTCATAGTAAGAAGGCTAAAACTCTCAGCATGGTGTCCAGGGCCCCCTGTGGCAGGGCCCCATCTCATACTTCTGTAACTCTGACCCTCCTTTAGTTCTGTAAAGTCTTCGGGACTCTTGCTGCCACAGGGCCTTTGTATATGCTGTTCCATCTACCTGTCATGGACTTTCCTCAAAGGTTTGATTAGTTAACACATCTCTGACTGTCACGTCTTTCAGAAAGCCCCCAGTGATGCTCCGACCATGATCAAGTCAGGTTCTTGGCTGTCTCATTTCTCCACTTCCTTTCCTTCTGAGCTGCATTTGCGTCTGTTTGTGATGATGTCCTTGTTTGAGTCCGTGGTGAGTGTCTCTCCTGTACTCGGCTGCAAGCTCAGCGAAACCAGGAACTCACTCTTCTGTTAGGCCTTTCTCCATCCCTCCAGCCCTAGCTCAGTTCAGGCATAAAATAGAAGTTTAAGAAGTAGTTGTTGAGGAATTAATTTTACTCCCCATGCTTAAAACAAAAATCTGTGCAAAACTTGTCAATGCAATCAATCATATTGGGGGGGGGGGGGCAGGTGGTACATGTCTGTTTTCCTTAAGGTGCCCAGTTTACTGTCCTTGCAAGTGCTGAAGCGGAATCTCTCATTTGGAGACTCTGCCTGTGCAAATGGATTGAATCAGGGGCTTTGTAGGATTTATGGGCTGCATGTGTTAAATGTTTCATAAGTCCATTATGTAGGTTTTCTTTACAAGACACCGAAGGGGAATAGCAAGATCTACATTTATTTGAGTTGACAGGTGCTCCATTTTAAGGAAAAATTTGAAAACCCCCAAATCCAATAAATTATAATATATTAGCCATTCCTACCTCAAAAAAAAAAAAAAAAAAACAGAAAAAATCACAGGAACAGTACTAAGGAATGCATCAACCTCCCAGCCTCGAGCACACCCCTCCGTCTACTGATCATTGTTATTCTCATAACTGAAGAATTGCTGCATTTTTCATGCTATGAGAGAGAAATCAGATGCAGGGCTAAAACCATAATAATAAAAATAATAAAGTAGCCAATGCTTATTAGGTACTCTCTCTCATCCTGCAAAATCTCTCATCCTGCAGTCTCTCATCCTGCAAAAAAGTAGGTGAATGCAAATCTAAATGAACAAAAACTTGAGCTTTTTGCAGGTCTTCCACTTAAGATTTTAATTTTGAGATTCTTTTTAAAAAGAATTATAATAATTAATATTTATTGATTGCCATGGGCCAGCTACTAGCTGAAGCCCTTAGGTGGGTGATAATAATTCTCGAAGTGGGAATTACATTTTTATCCTCAGTTTTTAGTTGAGGAAGATGAAATACATCTTAATTCTTTTAATCCTCATAACAACCCTCTGAAATAGCTGGGTTTTTTTTCCCCCCACTGTTTTATGAATGAAAAGGTAGAAACACATGAAGGTCTAGCGCCTTGCCCAAGCTTGTGTGGCAGGAAGTGACAGCCGAGGCTTAGGGAGGTCAGGTCCATCTCGTGCTCATGGTCACTTGCTCAGAAAGAATCAAAACCCAGGTCTGGCCAGCTTCAAAGTCCTTTGTCACTATTTGTTTCTTTTGTCCTGAGCCACCCTCCTGGGTTTAGACAGCTCATAGAGGATGTCGTGTACATAACGCCAAGACATTCAGGATCCTGGACCAGCCACTGCTATGGCACCTGAGATCACAAATGAAGTGATGTGTGTGGCCTCAGGCTTCTGTTTTCTGGGATGTCTGTCCTAAACTTGGGTGTCTGAGAGGAGCTCTGTATTGTAGGCTTGTCTGCTATTGAGTTGACTGACCAAAGGAGGGTATGTCTGTCTGCCTTTAAATCATTGAGTTGCTTTTCTGCCCATGAGTCAGCAAAGGATATGACCAAAAGAAAAGCAATTATCCTTAAAAGAGGGGTATCACTTCTCTGATGGTGAAAGACTGCAACGTAATAAACCCAGGCATGTGTTCCACTCAGACCTTACTTCCTTTCTCTGGGGTAGCCTATCTGATTGTTTGCCTGTATCTAAGTTTCTTTTGATTTTAACACCAGAGTGTGTATGCTTTTATTAAAATAGTTAACACCTCATTGGCTCTGTCCTATTCATTAACACTCATGGAAAGAAAGAATTGGGGTTGATATTGCTGGGATTTGTGAACTTGGTCGTGGCATTCACAGGAAGGAGACCTTTGCACACTGATTTATAGTCCTTGAGAACACTTAATATGCTAGCGTGGGCAGAACCAAAAATTCTGGCCATTCTATAACCCCAGCATGGTGATAATGAGAAATTCAGATACCTTTTGAGTTGTTTTAATTTTATAGATCATAAGCACTGTACTTACTGGTAGTGCTCTTGATCAAGTGTTACATAGCAGTTGAGTGATTTGACCCGCCATCCCCTGCTCAATCTGTGCTTAAGTCACTTCCAAAGTTCGCAAGTATGTACGAAACACGTTAGGAAATACTTTAAGACCTCTTGCTCTTTCCTTCTTTTGGATTACTCTCTGGAGATGACTTTTTAGAGGTTACTAAATGCAGTACTAAAGAATGAGGACTCCGAAACCAAGTCACCTTCAGTCAGTTGTGGTCTCTGCCCCATACTAGCTATGAGGCCTAGCATAGATGAGCTTGGATCTCTGTGCACTGTTTCCTAATTTGCAAATTGTAGATGGTAATAATAACCTCATAGAGTTAGGTGTTCTTTTGTGTCTTAAGGAGAAGCACTAAATGAGTTTAGACCGTTGACTCTTTTTTTTAAACATTTTTTATTGGTTTATAATCATTTTACAATGTTGTGTCAAATTCCAGTGTAGAGCACAATTTTTCAGTTATACATGAACATATATATATATATATTCATTGTCACATTTTTTTCTCTGTGAGCTACCATAGGATCTTGTATATATTTCCCCGTTGACTCTTGAACAACACATATTTGAACTGCGCGGGTCCACTTACAGGGACATTGTTTTCAATGGTAAATACTACAGTACTATGTGACTCATGATTGGTTGAATCCAAGGATGCCAAGGAATTGTGGATGCAGAAGACTGGCTATAAGTTACACATGGATTTTCAGCTGTGAAAGGCTGGCACCCCTGAGCCCCACGTTGTGTAAGGGTCACCTGTACAAATAAAGGGCTTAGCACCATGCTTTTGATAGCAATAGTAAGATACACATTATCTATTTTTATCATTACAGATGCAGAGTATATATTTTTTTGGATAATTGAAATGCATTGTCAAATTATTTTCCAAAAGGACTGTACAAATTTATTCAGCCACTAGCCAAACTGCTAAAATGTTACCTCTGTTTTGATTTGTATTTCTTGGGAAACGTGCAAGGTGGAATATTTTTTTCCATATGTTTGGGCACTGATTTATCTTTTCTATGAGATGCCTTTAGAGTCTTTAAATTGTTTTTAATATCCCCTGTGTCATTTGATCCTCTCTACACTCAGCAGAGTTGGCAGAGCTGATAATACTTATAAGTCTACTGAAGAGAAAGATAAAAGCAAAGTTGTAGAGGTTTGGTGAGTGGCTCTCCTGAAGTCACTTGGCTAGGGTCTAGCAGAGCTGGGATTTGAACCAAAGCACTTTGCTTTATTCTTGTAAACAAAGAGTCATGGAAGTGTCACCTCTTGGCACGAAAGGATTAACACCACGCTAAAAATAAAAGAAGAAAACATAAACAATGCATAACTTTTTCCTATAAAAAGTGTATGACCTTAGGAGAATATGATTTAAACATCTTATAAGCTGCTTCCTTTGGCTCATTTGGAAACCACTGAAGAGACCTTAGGTTCTGACTTCTTGAGAGATGTATGAAATGACAATCAACTACGTTTAGAATGTGGAGGTTGTTGTAGTCATGCAAAGTCTAATTTAATGGCTGCAGTTTATTATGATAATTTAAAAATAAATTATATATATATTTTAATTGAAGTGTAATTGACCAGCAACACTATGTTAGTTCCAAGTATTCAATATTTATATACAAAATGACCATCAGAATAAATTCTGTCACCATACAAAGTTACTACAATATTATTAACTATACTTCTCATGCTGTCAATTTCATCCCCAGTACCCATTTATTTTGTAATTGGATGTTTGTACCCCTTAACTCTCACCTGTTTCTCTTGTCCCCTGATCCCTTTGACCTCTGGCAACTAGTTATTTGTAATCTGTATCTGTGAGTGTCTTTCTGTTTAGATATGTTTGTTCATTTGTTTTGTTTTTAGATTTCACATGTAAGTGAAATCATGTGGTATTCATCCTTTGCTGTCTGATTTATCTTACTTAGTATAATACTCTCTAGGTCCATCAATCATGTGGCAAATGACAAGATTTCATTCATATTTTGTGGCTGAGTAATGTTACATTGTGTGTATCTGTGTGAGTATTCTTATCACATCTTAACCATTCATCTATTGATGGACATTTAGGTCAGTGCAGTAGCTTCCCTATTGTGAAAAAAGACTTCCGTGAACAAAGGGGTATGTGTATCTTTTCAAATGAGTGTTTTTATTTTTTTACTTTTTTCAGAAAAATACCCACAAGTGGAATTGCTGGATCATACAGTAAACCTATTTAAAAATTTTTGAGCAACCTTCATATTTTTAGCCATGGTGGCTGTACAATTTCCATTCCCACCAACAGTACACTAGGGTTCCTTTTTCTCCACATCCTTGTCGATGCTTATTATTTGCTGTCTTTTGATAATAGCCATTCTGATAGGTGTGAGATGATATCTCATTGTGGCTTTGATTGCATTTCCATTACAATTAGTGAGGTTGAGCATCTTTTCATGAGTCTGTTGGCCATCTGTGTATCTTCTTTGGAAAAATGTTCAGGTCCTCTGCCCAATTTTTAAATCAGGTTTTCTTGTTTCCTTTTGATGTTAAGTTGTATGAGATCTTTCTTTTGGATATTAACCCCTTATCAGATATATCATTTGCAAATTTCTTCTGTTCAGTAGCAGCCTTTTCGTTTTGTTAATTGTTTACTATGCAAAAAAGGAAAAAAAAGTTGCCTTATAGATTTTCTGTCTGGATGATCTAGCCATTCATATATGTAGGGTGTTAAAGTCATCTACTATTATTATATTACTGTCAATTTCTCCCTTTATGCTTGTTAATAAAGTTGACCCTTGAACTATGTAGGTCCACTTATAAACAGACATCTTTCAAGAGTGAATAAATACTGCAGTACTACACAGTCCATGATTTGGCTGAATCTGCAGTTATAAGTGTGCCTATAAGTTATACACAGATTAACCCCTGCATTGTCCAAGGGTCAACTGTATTTGCCTTATGTATTTTGGTGCTCCTATGTTGGGTGCATATGTATTTACAATTGTTAGATCATCTTGTTGGATTGGTCCCTTAATATTTATGTAATGTCCTTCTTTGTTTCTTTTTACAGTCTTTGTTTTAAAATTTTTTTTGTGTGTAATACAAGTAATGCTACCCCAGCCTTCCTTCCATTTACATTTGCATGGAACCATCCCCTAATTTTCAGCCTCTGTGTATCTTTAGCTCTTGAGTCTCTTGTAGACAACATATAAATGGGTATTGTTTCTCTTTGAACGCATTCAGTCACCGTGCCTTTTGATTGGAACATTTAGTTCATTTACATTTAAAGTAATTACTAATAATATGTATGTATTGGCATTTTGTTACTTTTTTCTGGTTGTTTTGTAGTCCTTTTTTGGCACTTTCTTCTTCTTTTGCTCCATTTCCTTGTGATTTGTTGACCATCGTTAGTTATCATGTTTGGATTCTTGTGTGTGTGTGTGTGTGTGTGGTTAGTGGTTACCATGCAGTTTATATTATAACAACCTGTATATATGTATATGTATGTAAGTATATACATATATGTGCATGTGTGTGATTATTTTAAGTTGATTATCTCTTAAGTTTAAATGCATTCTAGAAGCCCTGCAGTTTCACTCCCCACTCAACATGCATTTAATGTTTTTGGCATCATATTTTATCTTTTTTCTCTTGTGTATTCCTTAACTACTTATTAGAGGATGTAAGTGATTTTTACTACTTTTGATTTTTAACATTCCTACTAACTGTATAAGTGATTGATCTTCTATCTTAACTGTGTATTTGCCTTCACCTGTGGGATTTTCTTTTACAAGTTTTGTATTTCTAGTTGTCCGTCCTTTTCCACCTAGGGAAATCCCTTTAGTATTTCTCATAAAGCTGGTTTACTGGTGTTGAACAGTTTTGCTTTTTGCTTGTCTGTAAAACTTTTTATTTCTTCTTCAATTCTGAATGATTTCTTTGCTGGGTAGAATATTCTTGGTTGCAGGTCTTCCCCTTTTATTACTTTGGCCAGAAAAGAGTGGCATGATACATTCAGAGTTTTTTCTGATAATTCAGCTAAGAGTCTTATGGGAGTTCCCTTGTATGTAACTTTTCCCTTGCTGATCCAGTTTTTAAGAATTATCAGAAACAATATATTTAGAATAAAACTATGTGTATTATTTAATTATATTTAATTTATATACATATATAATTTAATTATAAAAATATTTAGAGGAATCCCAATATTAGTGGAAACCCCAAAATGTGCTATCAACAAAAGACTGCCAAAAATGATAAAATGTTCCATGGATGGGTTGGAAAATATACCAGACACAGCCAAAGAGAGAATATGTGAACTAGAACCTAGATCTAAAAGAAGATGTAGTACAAGATGATAAAGAGATAGGCGATACTGAATAATTTGAAAGGTAAAGTGAGAAAACGTAACATTCATCAGCATTGAATCCCGTAAGGACTGAATTGTAAGAATGGAGGGGAGGGAATTTATAAAGAGATAATGTTTGAGAATTTTTCAGAACAGAAGAAAGATAGTACTTCACAGATGAAGGAAACGTGAAATATGTCAACCAGGATAATAGAGAAGGGAAGGAGGGAGGATAGAGGAAAGAAAGATATGTTCGCCTGGACACAATTATGATAAAAATGTATAATTCCAAAGCTAAAGATAATGCCTTACAATGGCCAGGTAGCAGTCTCAATTTTCACTTCACTAGAACCATTTTTGTGAAACCTGGGGTAAACTTTCTTGCCTTGGGAATCAAGATCTCTAACAAGCAGAGATCAAATGTGCAACTATGGCAAACATTATGTTTGCAAGTAAGTCATTTGGTAAAATAATGCTCAGAGCCTATCCCTATTTCTGCTTCTTCCTCCTAAACCTCATATTCTGATGGAGAAGCAGAAATACATTGGTTTCTGGTTGAGAGAACATACGTCCTCTTATACGATACCATCCCCACCTCACAATGTACTGCTTGCCAGCTGGCATGGTAACTGAGTCTTCAATGAACTATTATGTCATTTTATTAGCTCCACCTTCTAGGTGGAAGGTATGTGGTAAAGCTGGTGAATCTTGTCATATTGCTAGGAATGGAGTATTTTTTTGTGAAAAATAATGTAAGTGATGTCATGGAAGTAAATGAGGCATAAGTACATGGGTGGTAATCCAAGTAGGTTTTCAGATCTCTCTTTTGAGCAGTTTTATTCCAGGATGATTGTAGATAAAAGATACCCATGACAAACTTATTGAGCAGTATTTCTAAAGGCTGTTGAGCATCCTCCTAAGGCTTACAAAAAATACTACTGAAAATAGTTTTGTCTATCACGATGTCACATCTGTGCATTTTGGATGCATCTTCAAATGAGAGGAGCATCAGAGTTTCACTGCATTTGCATTGAATCTGTAGGTCAACTTGGAGAAAAAGAACACTTTAATAATAGTCTTTTAATTGATGAACATCATAAGCCTCTCTATTTAAATCTTTATTTTCTTCTCAACAGTGTTTTATTGTTTTACCATATAGATTTTGTATATATTTTTGTTAAATTAACCATAAGTATTTCATATTTTATTCTACTATAAAATAGTATTTGGTATTTTTTCAATATTTAATGCTATCATACTGAAATAAAATTAACTTCTATTTGTATACCTTAAATACTACAGATTTTCTGTACTGATTTGTTCGTGATAGTAGCTCTTTGGTAGATTTCTTAGGATATTCTATACAGATGACCATCCATATATGATCATAATCTGTAACATGATACTTTCTAATCCCAATGCATTTTTTAGAATGTGTTTTGATTTACTGAACTGATTTGGACCTCAAATGCAATATTGAATGGAAGTAATAATGACAGAAACTTACCTTGTTCTCAATCTTAGGGTAAAACAGTCCTGCACCAGTGAATATGATCATAGCTGTAGATTTTGGTGGGTGTTTGTAGATGTTCTCTGTAAGGTTGGAGAAGTTCCTTCCTATTCTTAGTTTTGTGAGTTTTGCTATCATGAATAGATTAATTCTTCAAGTACTGTTTTTGCATCTGTTAAAATTATTATGATTTTTATTTTTTAGTTGATATCATGAATTATGTTGATTTTTAAAACAATGTCGAATCTAGCTTAAAATCTTAGGACCATGCTTATCACAATATATTATCTTTTTGATACATTCATACCTTCATTTCCTAATATTTTATTAAGGAGTTTTGCATGTGTTTTTATCCCAAGATATTGGTTTGTAGTTCTTTTTTCTTGTGTATTTTTCCAGTATTGGTATCAGATTTATGTTAGCCTCAAGAAATGAGTTGAAAAGTATATCCACTTGTTCTTCTTTTTGGAAGTATTTGTAGAGTTTTTGTCAATTTATCTTCTTGAAATATTTAGTAAAATTCACCAGTGAAGTCACCTCAGTCCAGAGTTTCTTTCTAGGAAGGTTTTTAAATATATGATCTATTTATTAATATACACAGGCCTATTCAGATTATAAATTTCTTCTTGACTGAGCTTTGGTAGTTTGTCTTTCAACAAATTTGTCCGTTTTGTAGAAGTTATTTATTTGGCAAAAAGTTATTTATAATATCCCCTTGTTTGCCTAGTATCTGTAGCATCTGTAGTGATGTCTTCTTCGTGTCTTTATCTTCTTTATGTCCTGTCTAGAGATTTATCAGTTTTATTAATCTTTTAAAATACCTTTTTGTTTCCTTGATTTTATTTTATTTTTTAAAAAATTTTATTGACTTCCGCTAACCTTTAGTTCCTCTTTCTGGTTACTTTGAATTTAGTTTCTTTTTCCCCCTGGTTTCCTGAGTAGAGATCATGTCATAGGCCGCTGTTTTCCTACCCTGTCATTGGTCATTGATTTGAGGCATTCATTGCTGTAATTTTTGTAGGCATCTAATGTTACAGATTTCTCATTTTTCAAAATAGAAATGTATGCATTGCAACTAAAGCATCTCTGAATTCTGTCGTGTTCTTAAGATTATTATGTTCTCAGAACCCTAGGGAGCAGATATTCCTCACCACTACTACTGTAGTCCAGTCTGGCCTCACTACAAACTCTGATCTTCTAACAGCCTCCAGTCTCAGACACTAAATTAATCAACTCTGCCAGTTCATTTTCTTCATTGTCTCATAATATTTATTGTCTATGCCATTTGTTTCTCTCTGAAATTGTATCTTACCTGGCCTTGTTTTTCATTATAGATAATTTATATTTGCCTGCCTTCCTTCCCTCTTTCTATCCTTCCGTTCCTTTTCTTTTTTCTCTCTTCCACTCCCTTCCTTCTCTCCCTGTCTCTTTAATCTTTATCTCTCTTTCATATTTCTCTTTTATCTTCCTTTTATTCATTTCCCTTTCTCACTTCTTCCCTTTCCTCTGTCTTTATGTCTTTCTCTTTCTGTTTTCTTTTCCTTCCTTCTTTCCTCCCTGTCTTTCCATCTTTCCTTTCTTTCTTTTTCCTTTCCTTCCTTCCTCCCTTCCTGTCTTTCTTTCCTTCCCTTCTTTTCCTTCCTCCCTTCTTTCCTTCCTTCCTTTTATTTCTTTGTTTTGCATCAACCATGATATACTCATTCATTTATGTGTTTCCATAGCCCAATGCTGGGCAAGGAAAAAGTAGGGAAGCTGTGTAGGAAGACCAAATTTCAGAAGTAAGTAAAGACCTCTGTAACAAAATAGTATTTAACCTAAAACTCGAGAGGAGCAGTTAACCAGAGGAAGAGTGTTCCAAATAGAAGGGGAAAACAATTTTTAAACATTTGTCATTTATTTAAAAACCAAAAAAATCGTAGAGTGTGGAATGTTAATAAGAAAGTAGGTTCCAAGATGTGACTGAAGGGAGCCAGATCATGCTGAGCTTTGTAGAACATTTTAAGCTTCTCGGTTTCAAATTACGTAAAATGGGGAATGAGTGAGGGATTTTAATCAGGGGAGCGGCATGATCTGGCTTGCAGTTTGAAATGTAATTTGAAAATGTTCATCTGGCTGTTGTATGATGGCCGTATTAAGAGGGGATCAAAGCTGATAATCATGAGACCAGTGAGGAGCCCTGCAACAATCCAAGTGACAAATGATGAGTTGGAGTAGAGTGAAAGCTATGAAGGTAGAAGGAAGGAGAGAATTCTGATACGTTTGAGAGTGAAAATCTTTGCAGTTTGGTCATGGGTTGGATGTGGGGAATGAGACAGTCATGACACCCCTATTTCTGGCTCACATAGTTGAATTTGTCAGAGTCCAAACAAGAAATGATGGCTCATTCAAATTGGATTATTTAAAAATAACTTCAAAAAGAGCCAGTGTGCAAAAATATCAAGAGTTCCTTAAGAAGGCAACAAAGGGTAATAGAGCACTTACGGCCTTGTGACATAGAGACTTACTATCACTCCTGGCTTGAGTGGGCAAAGCAGAGGGAGTCGTTACCAAAACCCTGGGAGCATGGCGGTAAGGAGAGGCTCCTTGAGAGGAAGGGAGCCAGACCACTGAATAATAAGACCGAGCCATCCCCCTGCCGTCCAGTCTCCTGCCTGTGACTCCCCCTGGCCAAACCACCGGGACGTCAAAGGGCAGCAGCATTCTTTGATTCTGTCCAACAAAGTGGGCTTCTCAGGGCACAGAGAATTGGAGCGGCAGGCAATATAGCCAGTGCAGGGGTTCTCATGTATTTAGATGGATAGGACCTGGGAGGTGGGAAGGCCAAGAGTTTTTTCAGTTGTAAACATCTTTAGTTTAATATACCAAAAAGGCATTCAGCTGGAGGGGTTAGGAAGGCAGTTCAATATATACTGCTAGAACTCATAAGTCTGCACTGGAGGTACAAAGCAGAGATTTGCCAGTGGGTGATAGTTAACATCACTAGAGTGGACATGATTGCCCAGGAAAGAATGAGTGTGAGGAGTCAGGAAACACGGGCCTTACACATTTTTTTCATGGATTATTTGTATAGCAGGCTTTCTTGGAAGACAGAGGTAGTGTCTCACTTCAGAGCAAAAATCAGACACATTTACTGCCCAGTATAAGAGGCAAGATTCCCTAAGCTCAAGTTTCCTCTTTTGTAGCACAGACCACTGTGTCATTTGGCTCTTTCTGTCACCCCGTGTGAACTGGGGATTGGGGAACCAGAGCCAGAAAATGCCAGTACTCTGGCTACTACTGTTGCTGTGAGTAATAAAGCCTTTTGTCTCTGACTCGTGTCTCATGTCTCCTGCCAACGTTCATGAAACTGTAGCAGGCTAACTTGTAGGCTCTAGGTATGGAAAAATCTCAGACCCTTCACAGCTCTCGACAAATGAATCAAGATCTACAGGGGACTCAAAGGACTCAAAGTTTTTTTAATACCAGGGAAGAAACAAATTAGGGGATGCAAGAGGTATTGGAGAGTAAGAAGGGCATTGAGATACTTGTGTGTTGCTAGAAGGAAAAAAAGTATCTCTACTTAATAGAGCCACAGGGAAGCAGAGAGTTCTCAGGAAATAACCAGTTTTTTGCTACATTAAGGGAGTATTTGAAAACTGGGATAACATTGTGGTGAGGGATCCTGTATATGAATTAGGAGTCCCGGAGAGCCCAGTCAAAGGATTTGTAAAGATGGAAGGAGTTGGTGGTTGAACAGGGGAGAAGATGGCATATGGCGGTGAGAACTGGGCAAGTAAAGGATCATCAGAGAGGCTTGTCAGTCAAACTTGGATGACAGGCATGAAAGATTTAGTTCTGAGAATGTTCTGGAAGAGTGTGATCATTTGAGCCCATGAAGATTTGGAACCATGATTTCCAGTAGTGGTAACATACATTGTGACCTTTATTTTGTAGTCTATTTCTGTCTGTGAGCTTGGAGGCATTGGAAGTGATTCAAGGTTCCTCACAATATCTGGCCAAATGGAGAACATAATCAGTTTCTCTCTCATAATAAGTACCTTTTTATAGCTGAAGAAACAAGCTCAGAGAGGTTATATAACCCCCCTGCAGTCACAAGTATAATGCATGCAGATGCAGGGTTTCAGCCCAGGTTTATCTGATACCCACCTCCAAGCCCTTAACACTCCTGCAGTGGTTGGCCTGATTATAGGAGAGATCGAAGTGTCATCACATTGGTTTCCAAATACAAGATTGTGGAAGGCTTTTTTTCCATTATATCTTACTGACCAAATGTGTTTTAAACAAAGCCTGGATTTCTAGACTTTGCATGAAGAACCTCCTCAGTCCTGCGCTACCGAGGCGTTTCATCCAATACCATTTACTTAATTTCCTCCGGGTAGCGTGGATGTGGCCCGCTGCTCGTCAGGCAAATCATCCAACGTGTTCTGACTGGTCAACTGTCGGTTTCAGCTTTCTGATTAGCACTTGGTTAAAATTTGTTTTCCTTGTCAGATGTTCTGTTTTTTGTTTTGTATTTTGTTTGTTTGTTTTTTAAACACATCAGGAATGTGACATTCCTGAGAAGCTCAGAGCATTCAGAAACTGAGTCAGGAACTGTATCAACTTTATTTCTGTTATGAACATTGTTAGGGCTCAGTAGGAGAAAAAAACTATTTTAGTTTCTTTTTTTTTTAACTAAGTGGTTTAAAGATCTAAATGTAAGACCTGAAACCATAAAATTCCTAGAAGAGATCATAGACAGAACACTCTGACAAAAATCTTAGCAATATTTTCTTGGATCAGTCTCCTAAGGCAAAAAAAAAAAAAAGGAAAAATAAACAAATGGGATCTAATAAAACTTAAAAGGTTTTACACAGCAAAGGAAACCACTGACAAAATGAAAAGACAACCTATGTATAGAATGAGAGAAAATATTAGCAAACGACGCAACCAGCAAGGGGTTAATAGCCAAAATATACAAATAGCTCATATAGCTCAGTATTAAAAACAAACAAACCCACAAACAATCCAATCAAAAAATGAGCAGAAGACTTGAATAGACATTTTTCCAGAAGACATATAGATGGCCAACAGGCACATGAGAAGATTCTCAACATTGCTGTTTATTTGAGAAGGCAACAAAACCACAATAAGGTATCACCTCACAGATGTAAGAAAGTCTACAAGTAACAAATGTTGGAAAGGATGTGGAGAAGAGGAAATCCTCCTACACTGTTGGTGGGAATGTAAATTGATGCAACCACTATGGAAAACAGTATTTAAGCTTTGATCATGACTAAATGGTCAAAAGTATATGTGACATGGTATATTTACATACGTATGTGTAGTGTAAAATTAATCTTGCCTTCAAAAAAGAGCTAACAGAATATGTTTATCATCTTCACTTGAGTAACTTAATTTAAGCCAGTGAGAGCAGTGATGATAGTCTTTAGGCACATAAGAACCCTGTTTAAGAAAAATGTCCCCAGCCCCTCTCTCCCTCTTCAGAGACGGCCCACATTCTGTCTATGGAGTGTGTACCTAGTTTTAATCTGAGCACCCATCCCCCACACCTCATGGCCTTTCTCTCGCCTGTCAATGTATCTCTCTGAATAAATCTACCTTCACTCAAAAAAAAAAAAAAAAATCCCCGATATCAGAATTTGATGTCCTGCTGTTATCTGTCTTTGTCTGCGGTCATCTGGTCACCTGAATTAAAACCTTTCATCTCAGCCATCAGCTATAAAGTGAAAGATTATAATCTTTCTTTGCTACCCTTTTACAGAAGCTACTTGCTCATTTTTTAAAAATTTTTTATTGATTTATAATCATTTTACAATGTTGTGTCAAATTCCAGTGTAGAGCACAATTTTTCAGTTACACATAAACATACATATATTCATTGTTACTTTTTTTTCTCTGTGAGCTACCATAAGTTCTTGTGTATATTGCCCTGTGCTATACAGTATAATCTTGTTTATCTATTCTACGATTTTGAAATCCCAGTCTATCTCTTCCCACCACTCTTCCCCTTGGGAACCACAAGTTTGTATTCTATGTCTATGAGTCTGTTTCTGTTTTGTATTTATGCTTTGTTTGTTTTCTTTTTTAGATTCCACATATTAGTGATCTCATATGGTATTTTTCTTTCTCTTTCTGGCTTACTTCACTTAGAATGACATTCTCCAGGAGCATCCATGTTGCTGCAAATGGCGTTATGTTGTCGGTTTTTATGGCTGAATAGTGTTCCATTGTATAAATATACCACATCTTCTTTATCCAGTTATCTGTTGATGGACATTTAGGCTGCTTCCATGTCTTGGCTATTGTAAATAGTGCTACTATGAACATTGGGGTGCAGGTATCATTTTGAAGTAGGGTTCCTTCTGGGTATATGCCCAGGAGCGGGATTCCTGGGTCATATGGTAAGTCTATTCCTAGTCTTTTGAGGAATCTCCATACTGTTTTCCACAGTGGCTGCACCAAACTGCATTTCCACCAGCAGTGTAGGAGGGTTCCCCTTTCTCCACAGCCTCTCCAGCATTTGTCATTTGTGGACTTTTGAATGATGGCCATTCTGACTGGTGTGATGTGATACCTCATTGTAGTTTGTATTTGCATTTCTCTGATTATTAGTGATATTGAGCATTTTTTCATGTGCCTATTGATCATGTGTATGTCTTCCTTGGAGAATTGCTTGTTTAGGTCTTTTGCCCATTTTTGGATTGGGTTTTTTTTTTGTTACTAAGTCGTATGAGCTGCTTATATAGTCTGGAGATCAAGCCTTTGTTGGTTTCATTTGTACTTGCTCATTATTTTGTTTTCCTTTCTAGGATATTCACTCATTCTTTCATCCTTTTTGGATATCTCCTGCATTCCAGGCCCACCCCATTTTGGGTTCTGGGCATATATAACTGTTTACCTCTAAGGAGTTCCACATACACACGTGTGTATTCTTTCTTTTTGTTTATAGTCACTATAACTGAATACAGAACTCAAATGGAGTTCAACCACGGCCTTTTCTTTTTATACATACTGACATTGGACTGATGATTCTGAGAAGTCCTTTCAAACCTTACAGTGGGATCAGTTCCCTTATGCCTTTTCTCTGCACATCATGAGGCAGAGGGGCATCCTGCTAGTGAGATGAAATCAGTCTGTCTCCATCACATGCCTACTTTGCTTCCAGGAAGTGACTTTGGACCATGGGAGTCAGATGACCTTGCCTGTGTGCCACATCTGTCCTTGGTGTGCCCCTTCATAAATACCTGGACAGCAAAGTTATTCTTAAGCCCTGAGATGAGAGATGGAAACTCTGCTTTTCAGCAGGAGCATCTGAATGGAGCTATGAACAGTGACAGTGCAGGAGGGTTTTGTGTTCATATCTGTGTCCCTTGGCTCTAGTCGGGTGTCTGGCATGTACTTGGTATCCCTTGGAGGCCAATTGACTCCATCTCCTCTGTTTGCTCCCTGCCTATTCCCCCTTTTCTTCAACCTAATCTTCTTTTTGTTCTTTTTCCTCTTTTTTCATCCTCCTCCTCCTCTTCCAGTCTCCTTATCCATCCCCTCCTTCTTTCTTCTACTTCTTTTCTACTTCCTCACCCTCCACTGCCCCATGTCCTTTTCCTTTTCTTTTTCTTCCTACTCTATTTTTTCTCTTCTCTTTCTCTTATTTTATAAACATCATGTCATCTTTCAAACAAAGATAAAAAGCAGAGAGAATAGTGGAAAGAATCACCATGGATCCATCACTGAACCTCAACAGTAGTCAAAACATGGCCCGTTGACGTTCACCTGTACCCACATGTTGTTCTCACCTCCGGCCATTTCAAAGTGCACCCAGACATTTAATTTTTTTAATACTTAGTATGCTCTCTAAGAGATAAATACTGTTAAACATATATAACACACACACACAAAACCAGTAGTTCCCCATTATCATCAATAATCTCTCACTTTGTTCATAAATGTCTTTATAGCATTAATATGATTACAGGTAGATCTGAACAAAGTCCATATACCACATTTATTTCAAATATCTCATAAGTCTTTAAATTTTAAAATGTTTCTCTCCATTTTTTTTTAACCTTTGTGATTTCTGTGTTGAAGAAAATAGCTTATGATTTCTGTAGAATTTTTTATATTTGGTTTTTGCATCTCTGCAATGTTGATTTACATATTTATTTCTCTTTTTCCTGTAAATTATTCAGTATATCCAGAAACTTGGTCAGGTTGATCTTTCTCTCTCCCTCCCTCCTTCTTTTCCTCTTTCCATCTCCCCCACCCTTCCCCTCTCTTTTTCTTTCTTTGTGTGGTGGTGAGTTTATTATTTGATAGAATGTTTACCAGTTGATACTGTGCATTTACTGTTGGCTCACGTCAGAAGACACACAAAATCTGATTTTTATTTTGTGTGATGTTAAGATCAGAAACAAGAGTGGTGATATTTAGGAGGGTACACCTACTGGGGGCAAAGAAGCTAAGTCTGTGTTTTCATTTTCCCTCTGAAAATGTGTTTGTGTGTGTGTGAAATTTTTAGTTTTACAGGCTTACCTACCCATACACATATATACAGTGACATTTTCTAAATTAAGACAACTAACTTGCTAATGTCTGAAGCAAAGAAGGAGGAGGGTGGGGGAGGAGAAAGAGAAGAAAGGAAAAAATTCATGATGGTTCTAGTGCTGACCTCCCGACCTGTGGGCTCTACAGTTCTCATCAGCCTGTCACTCCAGGTTTTAGCAGCTATTCATACTGACTGCACAGATCCGTTATTTCATCTAGTGTCTAAATACATTTTTAATACATTGTTTAATATTCTGAGAGTTCTACCTAAATGCAATTCATGGAATGGCATACACTGACTTTCAGAGGAGCAGAACCTCATTATTGAAGGGGCTCCTGTGATGAATGGGTTAAGAGAAGAGGCATCTACAGCAGTGTATATATCTATGGTTTTAATTTTGAGGTCACTTTTGGAAAGATTGCTTCCCTGGTGATTTTTACCGTTTGCTTAGAAGAAGCAACTGAAACTGTATAAACAGAAATTTAGCCTAAGAAATCAGAAGAGAGGAAATCTATGTGAGAAATGGGAACAGAATCTATGCACTTCTTTAAGAAACCAGATCTCGTTCTGTTTGGGATACCAAGGTTTCTCGTGTGAGTTTCAGAAGTAATGTTCTCAGTTCTTGCTCAGTTGGCTGCATGACCTAAAACAGACGGCTCTTGGACATAAAGTCCTTCGCTGAGTATCTCAAAACGCCTTCCACACATTTGGGGTGTGTGGAACTTGGAGCTGGGACAGTCCTTCCAATCCTTTGCCCTGGGTGCCCTACTCCTATCCTACAGTTACTCACCGCACATATCTTAACTTGCACTTACCTGGAAATCGAAAATGGAATTGTGGAAGAAAACCCTGTTGTAAATGACAAATAGTCTTCTGGGAAGCATCCTGCATGGAAGTGGTTAGAAATGAGGGTTTGTGGCTAGGCATTGTTGTTCTCTTTTGCTAGAATTCTTTCTGAATCTTTGATGCAGTACTCAGTGTGTCTGTTTCAAAACATTGGGATGTTAATGGTTCAGTTAAAATCCCATTTTGGTGATCTAAGGTAAGGGGTTAGCTGGGAAGTCATCTGGCAGTTTGGTTTTGTTGTCGTCCTTCTGCCAGCCTTTTGGCGATTTCTCTGGGCATTGTCTTTTCCGCTCAAGGAAAAGTCAGGGAAGAATGTGATGGTAGTTGTCAAAACCACCCATTTCCTCCTTGCAGGAAACTCAAGCAAAAAGATGCAGTGTGTATAAGAGGAGGTAAAAATTATGGCTACCATGAACTTTGAGATTATTGGTGGCTCAAATCTAAACTTGAAAATAATCTAAGGGGGAAACTCAGGTTCATCGCTTTCCCAAGTGCAGATATGGAGGGAACCGTTTAGCTAATGGTCTATGATGTAGAGTGAAGTAACAGAGAGACTGGGAATGGATCACAGATGGAAAAAATAATAGCATTTCCCCAAGAAAGTGTTGTGAGGGTTAAACAGGAAACCATGAGAAGTGCTTAGCACAGAGCGTGGTGCACTGGAGGAACACAGTGGGCCCAGGCTGCCTGCAGCCGTAGGACAGGGAACCCCATCATTCCTTGCATGAGTGGCTGATCTCATTTAATTTTCAGTCAGTCTCACTTCCAAACAGAGGGGCAGCAACAGTGAAGGTTTTTGTCTCAATCTAGACCTTCTGACTTTCCTTCTACTGAGATTTCCTGCCATGGGTTTTTACTCTGAGATTCTATAGATAAGGGTCACTGCAAAAAAATTTTTTTTTAAAAAAAAGGCAGCAAAGCAAATTTATATAAAACAGAATCTTATTTTATCATTAACATTCATCTTAGAAATGTATATGCATGAAAAGAAAAAAAAATCCAGTAAACTGAGTTATTTATTTTTAAATTATGGAAGGGACTGCAGTTGCATTTTGACAAGGCTTGCAAGCTAAGGGTAGCATTTTTTCAGAACCTTGCAAGATTTTCTAGTGCTCCAGGATATCCACCCTCCATCCCTGCATCCTCTTTATCCAGAATCTAGCAGTTTTATTGCTACCAAAATGCACCCCAACTCTTCTCAAAGCTCCTGCAATGTATTATTTTCCTGTTTTTATTAGGGTATTTATCATTTGCAGTATATCCAAGCATTAGTATTTTAGTTAATTATCTACAGTTCTTCTCAGGACGTTAGCCTCAAGAAATTTTTAAGTCTGTGGCTCTCCATTCAATAAAATATATTTATGTAACACAAGGTTTGAAGGCTTAGCCAGCACCAATATACATGACCAGAGAAGGGTCTTCCAGAAGCAAATAACTGCAATTAATATTTGAAATCAAAATTACAATTTATCACTCCCTGAGAAACATAAGGTAAACAGTGGGCCAGTAGTTCAAGTCTGCAGAACCTTCCCGGGAGGTTTTTCAGTTCACACTAGCAAATATCTTTGTTTCCTGCCTCTGCCCAACTCTCTCTCTTTCCTTTTTCCCATTGAAATGGGATTGTTTATATTAATAATTTCAATTCCATAATTTCTTGCATTTTCTTTGCGTTTTTTCCTCCCTCATTGTTAGCTCATGCATAATAACTAAGGCATATACTCTGAGAAAGCAGTTGGTTCAAAGGGACAAAATAAGCGGGTCTTTCAAAGAGAGAAGACCTCACCAGCAGAATGAACTCTAGAAATTCCGGTTGTGAGAGGGGTGGTAAATTATTCTTGTGTCGTGCAGCTCACAGTTTATTCAACAGAAGTTTGAAAGAGTGTGTTTTGAAGATAAATACTGAACTCTTTGGATAAAAATAACAGTGCAACAGAAAATCAGGAGACTTTAAAAGGAGAATTTCTGTGCCTACTGGAGAAGTAAAAAAAAAAAAATGAATACTTCAGAGTTCTCATTTTATCTAAACCTCAGATCCTTTCTTGGGAAACATGATGAAAGGATGAACTTCATTCAAGAAAAGAACGTGACATCTCAGTTCATCACAAGGTTTCAAAGAATGAGCTGTTAACTAGGAACTGATTGAAAATGCTTTCTTTTTTTCTATTTTAGTCTATGTTGTTAAAAATACTTCTAAAATTACATTTTTTTGCAGTTTTTTGGGGGGGCATGCTTATACTAGACCCTTAAGATGTTGTAAAATGGTACGTGAATAAGAAGTGTGGTGTTCAGATAAACCTGGAAAATATTGAATATCAAGCGTTAGTCAAGTGGATAAGCCATTGAAGATGTCACATGGGAAAAATGTAGGGTGACTCTAGGCCTGGCTAACTTGCAACTCAATTGGATTTTTACATCCCTACCACATTTTTATTCTGTTATTTGTGTGCTGTGTCATTGCCTGAGGACTGCAAAATGACTGGAATAACTGCGGATATGTGTGTGTGTGTTAGGTGGAGGGGTGATACTTTTGAGACAATTGAATACAATCTCTCTTTAAGAGCAAATAAACTTTCTCGGGAGTTCCCTCAATAAACTCTTTTCTTACATCTCACTGTATAGAATTGTGTCCCATGCCTGTTCCTAAATCAGCCCTTGCCAAGGAAGTTGAATTGGCTTAGACCAAGAGGATTGACTCAGTGAGGCTCAGGAGGGGTCCAGAACCCCTCGCTCCTATGGTGGCTGTCAATACCTGAAGAGAACCAGATTTCAGTTAGGGGAGGAAGGCCAAGTGGTAGATGAGTAACCGGACTCTGAACTTGGCACACAGTTGTGTGTGCCACAGTAGGAGAAGTCAAGTTAGCTTTTTGTTGTTTTTTTAATGAATTTCCCAGTTCTGATTTTCTTGATATAAGACTAAACAGGTCAAATCCTTGTAGCCCGAGAGACAAATATAACCCCCTTTTCTCACAGTGTTTAATAAGCTAATGGGCCTGGTGACTCTTCAAGAAAGGACTAAAGTCTGTAATGTTTCACACATAATGAAATGCTTCACAATCTGAAATATTGCAGTTATTTTTCAAGGCATTCTTTCTGAGATGAATGTCTTTATAAATGCAGTTTAAAAACTGCTCTCCTGAATTACTAGTCTGAACCTGTTTCATAGTACATATTTTATAATGGTCATAATGCCATCAAGATTGCCTTTTTTAAGCACTATAAATAAGAGAAATTTGTAAAGTAGCAGGTTGTAAAATTAATATTAGAAAATGAATTGCCTTATAAAGTAAGTAAAGTAAAATGTTACTGTAAGAATCTAGTTGGTGAGTTCACTGTATAGTTATTTCAACCATGCTCTACATTTAAACTTTTTTTGTGATGGAAAGTTGAAAAATAATAAAACAACCACAAAAAAATGAGAATAGCTTTTATGTATGCAACTCAAAACCCTTGGGAATACATAGCAAAGAAAACCATATTTTAATAGCAAAACTAAATAAAACACCAAGGCTGCCTTTCCTGGAAACACTCAAAACCCATGTGAGAAAAATTTTAAAACACTGTTGAAGGAAGCAAATGTAGATTTGAGCAAATGGAAAGACACAAATGGGAATTCTCACCTTTACAGAGATTTCTGTTCTAAGTTTATTTATAAACACAATGTAAACCCAGTAAATGTAACATTACATTTTTTTCCTTTTCTTGCAACAGATAGGTAGTTAATAAAGCTCGTTGGAGTAAATAAACAAAAATAACCAGGAAGATTTGAGGGGAAAAAAAAGCAACAATTCTGGTGAGAGAGGGGCCAACTCTACCCATTATTAAAATATGTTACAAAGCTCTTTTAATTGAAACTGGAGTATTGGCACATGAATAGACAAACCAAACAATGACATGGATTTAAAAAATCCAGAAATAGATGTAATTACTTATGGAAATTTATGTATAATAAATGAAGTGCTTCCGATCAGTTTAAAAAGATGAACTGGTGTATGTTACAATAACTGACTAACTGTATGGGAAAAGATAACATTTTGATTCTTCACACTGCAGAACAAAATACATTCCAAGTGAATGAAATATCTAAGTTTAAAAAATAAAATTATAGAAGTACTAGAAGAAAACATGGATGGAATATTCTTTACTCTGGGAGTGGGAGCATTTTTTCCAAACATGATTGAAAATCCAGAAACAATAAGAAGACAATAAATTAATTTTTGGAAAAATAATTTTTAATCTAATATTTTACTTGGACAATACCTAAAGTGTATAAAAGAAAAATAGCAAACCAGTAAAAATATTTGCAACTTAATCTCAAAGAATTAATAAGACTAATTAATAAAAAGCTTTTAAAAATAGAGCAGAGGACCAACTTTTTATAAAAATTGGCTAGATTATAAACAATTTGCAGAAAAGACATACAATAGACTTTATAGGTAAAGATGTTCAACCTCTCCTATAATAAGAAAAATGCAAATAAAAATAGACTGTGGTAGCATTTCTCACATATCTGATTGACAGAAATCCAAGTTTGAGTACGTAACTTGTTTATTGAGGTAGTTGGAAAACAAACACTCTCATTCTTTGCTGGGTGGAAAGCAAAGTAGTGTGAAGTCATTAGAGGGGAACTTGCCAATATTTAGCAAAAATGTGTATGAATTTACTCTTTAACAAAGCAATACCGTTGCTCAGAATCAGTCACCAAAATATTCAGACAAGAATTAAAAAACGTAAAATTGCCCAAAGCTGTTCATGACACTACAGTTTCTAGACTGTTTGGTAGGTGTAATTGTTACTCTATGGATGTTATCTGTGTATTGTGGATTAAAGCAAATGAATAATTATAATGGTGTCATTAAGAACCAGGATTTTCCTTCTATGAAAGAAAATGTGGCAAAGGCGTAAGAGTGTCAAGATTAGTAAAAACCCTGTAGTCCAGAATTTGAATTGGAACAGTATGGATTCATGGCGAATTTTATGTTTTTCAAAAAAAAGAAAAAAAATACTGCTCTACACACACTGAAAAGGTGTGGACCCAGTGACAAGCAGTGAGCATGAGGTTGATTGGTATTTAAATGAGATACATATAAAATACAAAAGTGCTGTTTGAGATAGTAATGTGTTCTCTAAGAAGGAAAAATACCAGTCCACATAATTTTGGGAAATTCTGAACTTCCTTCTTGGAAATTATACTTTACATTATATTAAATGCACTGAAACAGTCTCTAAGTAAAGAAATCTAATAATATTTAACACAGTGACTGTCAGGAGCTCTTTGTTTTGCGGGAAAAGGGATTGTATGATTCCTATTGTTTCTCCATGACACAAATGTACTATAGAAAACAATTGGGGAAATACTGCTGTGAAAGTGGAATTTAATCTTTGGGTAATTACTTGTCACACAGGGACATGAGGTCTAAAGAGAGTTCCTGGCAGGATCGTGTACATAATGCTTGCATAAATTAATACAGGTATTGTTTAGAATCTTTTAGATACTAAATGCTGTGTCCAGTACTGGGGACATAAGGAAAACAACAACAAAACAGAAAGTGGTAGAGCATTAAAATATTGTACTATTCTTAGTTTTATAATAAAGATTTGAAATGGTTTATTAAAATATTTGAAAGGCTAAGCGTAAGCAACCATTGAATTGTGCCATGGAGAGAGAATTCAGTTGTGATGGCAAAAGCAAGGAGGGACATTTCTGGCAAACCAAAGACCATGTGAAAAGGTAATGTTAGAGTTGATGATGTATTCAGGAAAAAAAATCACCATACTGTCTGGAGCAAAAAAATTTTCAAAAGGATTGTGGGAAAAAAGGTGAGGTTAGGCTAATGATGTGAGATAAATGTTAATTTTGGCTTCTGATAAACCCGAGCTGTCATCATTGCTCTACCGGTGCATGACCTCCGGAAGATGATTTGATTTCTGTAAGGCTCAGCTTTCCCATCTGTATAATGAGGATTAATAATATTTAGCTCGCAAAGTGAGGATGAAATGAGAAGAATGTACATAAAGCTTCCAGCACAGTGGAGGGCTCTTAATCACTGTCAGTCTTGTTGTTAGGCAGACAGGAACAAAATGATGAACACCCTCCATTGTCAGGAGAGGAGATTAGGATTTGATTTTGTAGGCAGTGGAGAACCATTGAGGAATTCTGAGCTTGGGGCCAAGGTGATTAGCTCTGTGGTTTGGAAATATGAGCACAGAGGAAGACTGCTAGCATTGCATCCTGATGGGAGATGAGAAACAAATAAATAAGGCGTTGGTAGCGTGGCCAAAACTGTTCAGTGTTTGAGAGGTTGGGCTGTTCATTCAATAGATGTGGGAATGTGGAGTGAGAGACAGGAAAGAATAGAAAATGGCACCAGGGTTTCTGGCCTGAGCATCTGAGCATCCAGTAATCCCAACAGCTGAGATGGCACAGGGAGTGGAGGAGGTATATAGGAGAAGGTCACGAGTTCAGGGGGGAATTTAGTTTGTTTTCTATCATTTTCTTTCGGGCCCTCACCTTTGCAGACGCAGTGAGCTTTGAAGATCCAAACGTGACAGCCCGGCTTCTAATCCCAGCAACCCCTTCATTCTATATACACCACTGTGTTTGGAATAAATAGTGTGTTGACTTCTTCCAAAAGCTGTTGTAATCATTTGGAGTGCTGCTTCTAAAATGTGTCTAGGACACCAGGAGGGTTTGTGTCACGTGCTCCGAAGTCAAATACCGAGAGCTATTAAAACCACCAGACGTGGTAGCCAAACATGGATATGTGGTATACTCTCCAAAGCTCTGTTTTCTTTAGCTTTGATGGAAGTAAATGCAAATTTAAGCATCCTACTCAACACCAATCTTTGTGTGTGTTCCTTGTTTTAATGTGCAGGACAGGAGAGAATTGGAAAAGATTCCAACTATGAGCAGGAGGGTAAAGTTCAGTTCGTGATTGACGCCGTGTACGCAATGGCTCACGCCCTGCATCACATGAACAAGGACCTCTGTGCTGACTACCGGGGTGTCTGTCCGGAGATGGAGCAAGCTGGGGGCAAGAAGTTGCTGAAGTATATTCGCAACGTGAATTTCAATGGTGAGTCTCCAAACATCCATCCCTTTTCGAAGTCCTAGTTGTTGGCATTCTGCATTTCGTAAGTTATGTAGTTGGATGGTTATTTACTCTTGAGCATGTTAACTATATAATTTCAAATGATTGAATCAGTTATAGGATTGAATGAGTAGTGAGTGAGGCCATGAATGAATGAATGAATGAATTTTGGGAGGTCATGGTTTGGCCTCCTTTTCTTAAAGTAGAAGTGTTGGGTTTTTTGTTTTTTGTTTTTTTGCCAATTTTTTCCTCAGTGAATGTAAGGACAAATGGGAAGGGATAAGAGGATAAGGAAGGGACAGTTGCCCTAGGTACTCAAGTTAATCGAAGTAATGATTGTAATCTGTCCACACCAACCACCAATTTCAGATTACAAACGTATTTCTCAAAGTATAAAATTCTGGTGGAAATTAATGGGCTACCTAAAAGAGATGGGTGGATGGGAAAATTGGTGGTTAGGGTAGAAGGCATAAAGGAAGAGTACCATTTCTCTGATCATACCTTTTACCCCTTTAAGGTAGTCTTGACTCTTAAAACATCTTAATGCTCCACATACCAAAACCTAAATAAATAATTAAAATTTGCCCAAATGTGGATTGTATTTGTCAGGGTTCTCCAGAGACAAAGGACCGATAGGCTATGTATGTATGGAGAGAGAGAGAATAGGAGGTTGAGTGTAGGAATTGGCTGATGCAGTGATGAAGGACACATCTCACACCTGCCATCT
This sequence comes from Camelus bactrianus, assembly GCF_048773025.1. NCBI lineage: Eukaryota > Metazoa > Chordata > Mammalia > Artiodactyla > Camelidae > Camelus > Camelus bactrianus. Next base: position 8,005,282 of record NC_133555.1, on the reverse strand, counting down.
ATAAACTGGAGACCCAGGGCAGCAGTGGTGTGGTTCAGTACAAGTGCCAAGGCCTTGGAATGAGGGTTGGTGGTGTAAGTCCCAATCTGTGTCTGAAAGCCACCGAACAAGGAATTCCAGTGTCTAAGGGCAGGAGGAGATGGGTGTCTCTGCTCAAGGAGAGAGAGTGAATTTGCCCTTCTTTTGCCTTTTGTCCTATTCATACCCTGAAGGGACTGGATGATGCCTGCCCGCATTGAGGGAAGGGCATCTGCTTTATTCAGTTCAACAATTCAGATCCTAATCTCTGCCAGAAATCTCCTCATCTGCACCTAGAAATTAAATTTTACCAGCTATTTGGGCATCCCCAGTCAAGCTGACACATAAAATTAACCATCTTAAATGTCAATTATATCTCAATCAAAAAAAACCCATTACATACATGTAGTACAAAATTTAATATGGTAATAAACCTAAGTACATTACATATGAATGACATAACCACGCGAAAGGGGATGAGGAAGAAAAAAATGAGTGCAAATAATTTTAGAAGACAGAATTTGACTATATACTGTAAGACTAAAGACTTCTGTACACAGATATTATACAATAGTTAGTACATTACTATGTGTTTTGTCAGGACTCTGAAGATTGTTTATGTGCATCAGAGGGCTGAGAGGTTCAATTAAAGTAATGTGGATAATGAGAGGCAGGTCTCTGATTGTCAGAGAAAGAAATTGCTAATAAGGATGAGAGGAAGCTCAAATAAATCTTACTGTGTTGGATTAGAACAGAAGATACCAGCATGATCACAGGGCTGTTAATGTACACGTGGATGGGGAGATACATGGATATGTGTACATTGCTTATGTACGTAAACGTTTAATGCCTAGTTCTGTCCATTGAGAGGGCCTAGAAGAAATGACACCTCGGTAGAAATGGCTACATCTAACACCCACATTGTATTTATAAATGCCATTCTCCAATGAAAAAACTAGGGCTCCCTCATTAAACCATTGATTCAGGGGCCAGGGCAGGACACGTACAAGATGAGTTGGAAACATCATGTGCCACCAAGTGAGAATGTCTCGAAAACTGCTGGGGTCACGTTGAGAGGGCACCAAAACCAACTTGCAGAAGATGCCATTGGCTAATTCTGGGCCAACCATGGATTAAACTCATAGAATATAACAAATCTCAGTGAGTCCATACTGATATAAATACATAATTGAATTGAATACATAAATGCAGGAGAAGGGCCAGGGTGATGGAATGATGCAAATATGGAAATACAAAAATCACCGTTTTGCACTGGCCTCAGTAATAACTGTTTCAGGCACAACTCATCAGTGGATGCTAAAATGATTGGGCTAAAGTAGGAGGAGAAATAAGATATTTGTATAATCTCAAAGTATCCTTCATCATGGAACATACTCATTACAGAGGGGGAATGAGCAGTTTTGAAGTGGAGAAACCTGGAAGACAGCCCTTCACCAAGTCGCCACGGTCAGCATCACAATAATGAGACTTCATAGCATCACTGCCTCCTGTTATGAGACACCCAGGGAAGGTTAGGACATCACTTCTAAGGCCTCATTGCCAAAACCATATAGCCTCAATCTAACCATGAAGAAGCATCAGACATCCATAATTGAAAAACGTCTTACAAAATTAACTGGCTAGTACTCTACAGAAGTGTCCAGGTCATGAGAAAAGATAGATGGAGGAAGTGTTCCAGACTGGAAGAAACTAAGGAGACATTACTATTAAATGCAATGTGGGAGCATTGATCTTAAACCAGAAAAAAGAAGGATATTAATGGGACAGTGGAAGAACTTCTAATAAAACTTGAGGATTAGTTTTAAATAGTATTCTATCAATGTTAATTTCCTGGTTTAGGTAATTATATTATGGTTAAAAAAAGTCTTCTTGCTTCTCTGCTTGTAAATAACAATCCATTTAAAGCCACAATATCCTATCAATCATTCATGAATTACCGAGTAACTCAGTGAAGAGAAGCCACATCTGATTTTAGAACCAAGAGTTTTTGAGTTAAGATAGAGACAAAAATGATAATGTATATAGCCAGAAAATAGTTCAACTACATATGATCTTCGTTTTGTAGTTTTTTCCTGATCTTACAGAAGCTCTTAAAACAAAACATTAATTTCCCCAGAACCAAGCATATATAAATTTTATTACATATCCTGGGGTCAGTTTCTGGGCTTTAAATTATGGTCCATAGGTACACGTGACCATTCTTACACTAGTAACAACAACAACAATAACAACAAAAATTCATTTGGGGGATGTTTTTGGTGATTCTCATCAGATTATTCTTCCAGATAATGCTTGTAGAATCACTGTGTTAAGATGATTTTATCCACTGAGGAGCCCAGGTTGCTGAGTTTCTGATTGGACACAGGCCTGTGTTTATCAAATGATTACCGTGTGCAGCAAACTGCTAAGTACTTTTTGTGTGTTGGCTTACTTAATATTCAAAATGCCAAATGGTTTAGTTCATTTCCTTCCTTCCTTCATGTATTTTTTTCACTAGTAAGGAAACTGATTCACAGAGAAACCAAGACTCATGACGCTCAAAGCCACACAGTTAGGTTGTGATGATGCTGTAATTTGTACCTAGGGCATAACACCATGGCCTGCTCCCTTGACTATTATTAAGCATCTGAGAGGAAGGGGTTACTGCAAGATGCCTGCTGTTCCATCTTAGAACAAAGGCTCTGTGGGAGTTTACAGAAAGGGCCAATTGTTTCTCTCTTTGGCATCATAGTAATCATGCTGTGTGTTCACCATGATCTCCTTTACTCTGGTGATATTTCTTTCTGCCATGGGGACAGGCAGGAGACTTCTGGGGTACTGTGACATTTGTTAATAATGGGGCTCAACAGTTTTGTAAAACAAAAACAGAAAACCTGTGTTAGATTTAGTGAAGTGGTTTTCATGTCACTTTAAGTGAGCAACTATTAGGGTGAAAAGAAACTTGACATTGTTTAGTCACTCAGTTTCCTGATTTTTAAATAAAGAAATCAAATCCTGGAGAGCAGAAGATATTTCTCCGAGACTTTACAGCTAGGAAATAAGAGGCAGATCTAAAATTCAAGTCTCTTTCCCTTCTGGTCTATTATTAAAAATGTAGCCTCTCCTTTGCATGTTTTAGAAATTTAATGTTTCTTTTTCTCAATAAGCCTAATTGTGCTCTCTTGTTACATTCGTATAAAATGTTCTATACTCCTCGGAGTTTTGTTCCAGACCAGGAGAGTACAATTTAACAACTCTGACCATCACATTTATAAAAGCATCAATTTAGGAAACGATAATAGAATGTTCTAAAACTATTGACTACATCTTCACGAAATACTTAACCTCCTCTTGTGCACCAACAGAAAAGATGGCTAATTTTGTCTTCATCACTCCTAGCCATCTTTTCTTGCATCCCAAATGAATGCAATGACCTGAGACTGAATTTTAGTTCTCTCTCGATGATGTTGGCCTATCCAACCAGATGTCAACACTTAAAAGTTTCACGCATTTGTTGTCTTGGATACACAATCTTAGACAATTGCCACATTGTGAAGTATTTAACTTAAAGTATGTCTGTACCTTGATTTACTACTTTCCAAAGAACAGATTGGGTCGGGATATATTTAATATAGATGGCGCATCTCATGTTCTCTTCTCGAAACATGAAGTTAGCTTTCCTTCATTGAGGAGTGAAATCTGTGTTCCCTTCTCTCAAATCTGAGTGACTAATAGAGGAGTAGCAACAAGTGACTTTTAAGGCATAACATGTAATAGGGCTTCTGCCTGGTTCTCGTGGGACTTCCGTATTATGAACACGGCTACCATGTTAGGAGGAAGCCAAGAAGCCAGTGGACCAGCTACATGCGGGTGTCCCAGCCAGAGCCCCAGCTTGGGTCACAAACTGTTTAGCCGGCTTCAGTTGTCAGACATGTGAGCTGCAACTTGCCCCAGCTGCTGTGAGTGGACCAGAGAGGGGTTGTTTTTGCCAATCCCTGCCCCAATTGCAAAATACAGGTTGTCTTTTTTTTTTTTTTTTTTTTTGAGCAGTATGTTTTAGGATAGTTTGTTGAGCAGCAAAAGATTAGCTGGAACACAAATCAGTGCAACATTTCTGGAGTCTGTGCATGGGGAGGCAAAAAGAGAAGAGAGAACCTGTCAGGTAAATACTTTGATGCTGAGTGCTGTTTTGTGATCTGAGCAACCTACTTCCCAAATCCTTCTCAAACCAGGAAGAAAGGAATGATACTCAGATACTCTCATCTGGGAAGGAGACTTCGTACCTGAGTGCCTTCCATCTCCCATCATTCTCTCCCAGTATCCCTGCTTTCTTTACCTTAGGACCCTTGCCTTCTGGCCCAGGTTCCTGGTAGAGATTTCTGCAAGTGATCACTTCTCCTTTGATAACTTACTTATTTTCTCTGGATTTGTTTTATCTTTTATTTATTTATTTATTTATTTATTTATTTATTTATTTATTTATTAATTACTATAGAGTTCATTAAACTCAGTGACTCTTTTTCTCTTTCAAGAAGTTCAGGAGTGCTGTTTAAAAGAAGTTTTGTGGAGAAAAAAAAAAAAAAAACTGCCAAAACATGCCAGTTGCATTATAGAATCCATCAGAAAGGTCAAAGCCACACAATACGCTGTTACCAGTCACTTAGATAGGCTGTTCAGCTCTTCTTCCGTATTTATTTATTTATTTTTTAGAGCATGAACTTTAGTGAGAACAGAAAGGGAACTGCAGGGATCATTTCTCCTCAAAAGATTGTAAGAAGGGAGACAGGTGAGGTGGGTACCATCCTGATGAATATTTTCCTGGTGGGCTTGAGATCCTTCATAGCTCCAGGCCTCCAATCATCTTCCTCTCTCTTCGCAAAGACTGAAAAGCTTAATTAAGTCGTATTATTTACTGAGTAGAAGCTGTAGAATTATAGCAAAGCACAAGATGAATCCTAGTATTCAATGTGCAATCTGAATATTAATGTCTTCCTGAAAAATAATGAATAGTGTGGAGATAGCGTGGAGTTTTTTATAGCTGCCCCTGGTACCCAGCTTCTGTGTTGGGCCTTCCCTTCCAGAGGAGTAACTTTTACCCTAGGATTGCAACTCTGTGTGCCTCTTGTCACCAGATATGTTATCCCCCTTTCTGGACCCTTTTTCTAGCTTTATCTTGGGGTGTGTGACAGTTTGTGTTGGGTAACTCTCAGCATCATTCCCGCTTCCTTAGTGTCAGCATCCATATTTACTGTTCTAAGCATAGTCTCTCCAATCCATTTATCATGCCTTTGTTCTTTCATCCATGTCATTAATGCAAATACCATGTTGGCCCAAATCCTGCAGAAGTCAATGACTGCTAACCAGATGCAGAGCCCTGCCACCATCAGCATCTTCAGTTTTTTAATGAGAATTATCAAAAGTACTTCATTTTCATCACCTGAGACTTGTGCCGCTCCCCTATAAATAGCAAAATGAACTCCTGTTCTCAGTGATTCTGTTTCAGCTTGTAATTGATCTCTAAACTTCTCTGTAAAAGGCAGGAAGCAGAGCCCTGTTTTCTGCTGGGAGCAATGCTCTGGTGTTAAACTAAGGCAGGGTAGACACTAGTCACATCCCCTTGAGCCAGCGGAACTTTTCCTGTCTCCAAGGGATCATGAGAGAGCGCTGAGCTACCAAACTTCTGGTGATTCCTTTGTTACTGTTGCTGAAAGTAACCAAAACTCACATCTTCCATTCTCTGTAAGGTTTGCCATTTGTTCCTTATGGTTAATATTGAGGGACTTTTCGCTCACAACCAACTTTCAATATAAATATAAGTATATATTGAATTTTATATATATATATATATAACTATATATACAAATATAAAATTATATATTTATAAATATATGAACATATATATACACTCTCAGTACACACATTAGTCTTTTAAAATTGACTTTGGTGTCTGAGTTTTGCCCTCCAAATTGGTTTTATCTGAGGATAAATGTTTTAAATAAGACCCAAATAGGAAACTGAGAAAGAAATCATTGTTTATAAAGCCTTTACCAGGCACACTGCTAAGCATTTTAGGGTGACTGTCCTATGAAACAAATAATCATCAAAACGTATTTTTTAAATGCGTTCAGTATCCAAGTATGTTTTTAAGTGAACTTTTGTGCTTGTTTTTCAGTTCTCTTACATTTCCCTTTTAAAATGCTTTTATTTATTTCTTGAAATGATTTATTTTATTGACCACAATTTAGTGTTTAGTGAAAACTTAATAATAATAGTAAAATAATAATAATAATAATAGCAACAACAAAACTTAAGATTTTCTTTGGAAAATAATGCATTTAATTTTTATTCCTTATAAGAAAGGACAAAGTAGAATAAAATACTTTAAGACATTGAAAAATTGGACTTGTTTAAAGCGGAAAGCAGGTCGTCTTCCCATCTTCTATAGTCTGCATTCACGGACCACAGTGATGACTTGCCAGTAAGTTTCAGGAAACATTTGGGGTGAACCTGTTAAACAGTGGGGTTACCTACTTTGCTCATCACCAGATCTCCAGACCATTATCCAGGGCGTAAGAGACAGAAGGAATCTTGTAATTTAACTGAAGTCTGTCATTTTCTTGTCTTCCTCAGGCAGTGCGGGCACACCAGTAATGTTTAACAAGAACGGGGACGCACCTGGGCGTTATGACATCTTTCAGTACCAGGCCACAAACACCACCAACCCTGGTTACCGTCTGATTGGACAGTGGACAGATGAACTGCAGCTCAATGTGAGTTCTACCTGTTCCTCTTCCTTTGCTTACATGATGAATGAACAGACATTTATTGTGCTCAGTTTGGCAGAGGTTTCTTGTCTGTGAGCATCTGCAAGTGAACATGCAGTGTGTTACAGGCATCAGCAGAGACTGATAACCAGGAATAACAGTGATGATGATGGCGGCGATAGGAAATGCTTGTGGAGCTCATGCCTGAGCTACTCAGCAACTGTGTGAGTCATCTCATTTAATATGAGGTTCTGATAGCTTAACGAACAAGTTACCAGCTAATACTTTAATACTTTCTCGAGATCTTTTTTGGGTTGGATCCTCTTAGGAAGTGGAGACAATTTGATGATTGGGTCTCTTGGTGATTTTTACCTAGGAGATCCGAGCATAAGAGATGTGCGAGAATTACGCCTAAAAATGAATAGTAGGTGCTTATGGGAACTGGGAAAGGAGATGTCTGGTTATTTTTGTGGTTGTGGAGTATCCTTGTTTGTGTCTCGTTTCACACGTGATGGCGGAGTGGCCTTGTTTATCTTGTTCCATCATAGTCATGGAGTGGCCTTGCCTGAGTATCACTGATGTTCCCCTGAAGTGGCCCTGTTTGGAATACGCCTGCCTAGATGTTAGCTGACAGCCTTCCAGCCCCCTTTTATTTATTTATCTTTTTTACTTTCTTAATACATCAGGTTCAACATTAAAAAATGTGCTTCTAGTAGTACTTCTAGTGCCTTATTTGTGACTATTGAAATATTCCTTTAAACTCACGGGCTAGGATACCTCCATCCTACCGGAGACCCGCATGGCTGGAGCTCAGCCCATCACACATGTCCTGCTTTTCCTCCCCAACGGGAAGGAACTAAAATGGGTCAGACCGGAGCTTGGTGGGTAAGGTTCCTGGAGCCTGGGGTGCAGGGGTGGCGGAAGTCAGAGGAGAAGGCGTACTGCATCGCCTCTTCTATTGAGATTCACTGGACTGGGTTACACTTCAAGAAAGTTCTACAGCAGGTCCCTCGATGTGGTTCTGTTCAGGCCTTCAACAGGTTGTTTGAAGTGCACACACACTAGGGAGGGCAGTCTGCTTTCCTCGGTTTCCAATTCAAATGTCCATCTTACCCTGAAACACCTGTATAATGTTTAAACAAATATCAGGGCACCCATGGCCCAGTCAAGTTGACACATACAATGACCCATTTTATAGGCCCTATCCCAGAAGAGTCCCTTCATTGTCTCTTCCAAACCTGGAAATGATGCCATTAGCCTTTATTGGTCTACACCTTGGGAGGTACTCTGGAAATTACTGAGAACAAGGCTTTTTGAGCGTAGAACACAGAGTTGATGTCTTGGGGGCAATGGGGCTTGGGTCATGGTTTTTAGAGAAGAGGGTTGTGCATAAAGCAAGTATGGGGGGGGCGTTGCTGAAGTCATGATGGGCCATCTACCTCATTTGCACATTGTCCTGCCTGGCTCTGCTTGTGTCTGTCCAGTTCTCCTTATCTCAAGGCCCACTGTCCCTGTGGGCTGACATGAAGTTTGGGTCCAAAGGATTGTGATCTGGAGTCCAAGAATTGATGGACAGTAGCGGTGAATGCTAAGGTCCAAAACCAAACAGAATGCTGAAAGTATCCTGACCTCAAGACACATTTTGCAAGCAAAAATAGAAAATACAAGCAAAACAAATAAGCAGAACCTCATGGGTAAACCCAAGGGGTAGCAATCAAAAGCACAACCAAGGCAGTATAGCCTGGCCAACGTACCCCAGGTGTGTCTTCATGCGGTGTTGCCTGTATGATACACAGGTGGGCCAGCCAGAACTGAAGGTGGGCAGTCAAGGTCCATGATACACATGTGAGATGCTCAGGACCCTTGTAAGACCCCAGAGGTTAAATGAATGCGTTCATCTTTTCCAGCATAATTCCCTGCACCAGTGTTAAGTTTCTAACGTGTGTAATTTGTCCACCTACACAAGGACTCCCAGCCGAGCGTCTCCCGCTTTACGTATTAGCTGGGAGTTCTCAAGTCCACTATTTTTAAGAACCAGCATCGACACTGATGTCAGTTCTCCTTGTTGGATTTGTATTTTATCCTTTATAAGGACTGTATTTAATTAGCCATTCAACAACTTTTTGTTTTGTTTAAAAGCACCTCTCATGTGATGATGTTGTAAGAGGCAGTGGGAACACAATAATATCAAAACAAGCATGGCCCCTGTTCTTGGATAACTGAAGACTGAGGATAGAGCTGGATGGTAAAGAAGAGAGATGTATGTATGTGGAAATTCCAAAGTGTGATAAGAGATATGGCAGGAGAGAGAGTGATGGAGGTAGAGTGGGACCTACTGGATGAGGCGTATGAATGACCCACTGAGCCACGGGAGAAGGCAGGCATGGCAGTGGTGTCACGAGGGGAGAAAAGAGGGAGGAGGAGGGGGAGAAGTTAGGGCAGTAGGTAAGAGCCGAGGCAGGCAGCCCCTTGTAGGTTGTAATAAATGTTTTTAAAAACTTTATTCTGAGCACGTGTAAAAGCCATGAAGAAGTTATAAAGCAGGAGAGTGACTGGATCAAATTTAGGAATAAAAATTCTTTTGTTTGCTGAGAAGGTAATAGGAATGGGAGTAGAAAGACCAATTAAGAGTGCATTGCAGCTGTCGAGCTAAAATAGGATGGCTTAGTGAAGGGGTTCACAAACTTCAGTGTGCTGCAGAATCATCTGGAGGGCTTGTGTAAACACAGATTGCTGGGCATACCCCCCAGGTTCCTGATTCAGAAGGTCTGGGAGTGGAAGGAGGCCAAAATATTCATCTTCCTAAGGAGTCACTGTATGATACTGATGGTACTTTGAGAACCGCTGGCTTAGAGAGTGTGGTAATAGCGGAGACGTAATGAAATGAGTGGAAAATGTGTCTGTTTAATATGTAATACACATTTGTATATACATATATAATTACATATGTATCTTACAGGAAGAATACCATAATTTAGTGATGGACTCAGTACTGGGAAAAATAATCAGTATTGAGACTGAAGGAAAAATAATAACTGAGACTGAAGGAAAAATAGTCAAGAGTGAATCCCGTGTTTATAGCATCCCCTGTGGATGGTGTCACATGAGGTTAGGGAGACTGCTGGGAGTGGGAGGGGTAAAACTGAAAATCCTAATTTAGTCTTCCCAAATGTCTGAGAGCCAAAATGAAATGCACAGAAGTCTAAAACTCAGAAGAGAGTTTTGGGTTATAGTTATTTTAAAAGGTAAATTGTTAACCTATACATGGCCTTGAAATCCATTAGAGAGAGAGAAAAAATATACTAGCAGGGAACCCAAGGCCTTGAAAACCTCATAGGAAATGAGAGTTCCAGTCCGACTATTCCAGATAGCTCCCGATTTCAAATATTCTGTTTAATTTGCCTGGAGAGTTGAGCCGACCACATTACCTTGGATTTTTGTTTTTGTTAATGGAAGCTAGATCTGGAGGTATGCTTGACTTAGCATTAAATAGGAGCATTTTTGATTCTGCTTTTCTTGCTGATGAGGGTGTGGTAGGAAGAGCAGGCAGGACCTGAATCCTCAGCCGGACCCAGCAGCTTATGCTTGGTATTACGTGCGCCCTAAAGGTGTGATCGGCTGAGCCGGGAACACGGCTATTTTTAGACCCAAGAGCCGCTGGGTTAATTCAGAAAGTAGCCACTGAATTTCATCTGGCCTTGAAAGGAGGTTACTCTATAGATGCCTTTTATGGGCCCTTTAAGATATTGGCAAATCTAACTTGAATCACAATGAAAAGGCAAAAGAGGCGGCCAGGTAGTGCCCAGAGGGCTCTCCGCCCCTCTGACCTAGAGACCCAGGGCGCAGCCCAGGTTGCCTGTCTGGTGTTTGGTGTCCTATCCAGAGTCCCCCTGCTCAAGACGTTGCTTTTGCTCTAGTTACTCTGATTCCGTTAAGAGTTCTTTGAGAGCGATATTTGGGCAAACTTCATTTTGTAGGTTTGCTTTCTCCTAGTCAACGGAATAAAACAAAGCATTTCAGGTAACAAGTGTACTTGTTCTCATTCATGAAGACGGGAGGTACTCTTTCAATCCCCAGTTAGATCATATCTTGCAAATGGAATTTTCAAGAGAGCTTTCTCTATGGTCAGTAATTGCAAATGTGTTTGTTAGCTGAGAAAGCAGCGTTTTTGAGTCTCACAGCCCCAGCACTGTGGACCGCATTGCTCACCGTTCTGTAGCCAGTCCTCGGGAACTGAGGTGCCTGGGAGGGCCCTCTCTGTTTCAGAATGTACTGCCCTCTACCCCGCCCCCCACCCCCGTCCACTGGTAGCTTCAGGCCCCGTCCCCTCTGTGGGCTCACAGATGACCACACGGTGTGCTTCTGAAATAGTTCTGCACAAGCAGGAATTCATCAGAAGGAAATCATAAAGAGCAAAGCCATTTCCTCTCCCAGCGGCCAGCCCTACAGAAATAACCCTGGTTTATTTTCTCAGGTTTGTATTGTACTGTGCAGAGATGCTAGAGAACATCATTCCTGGCGGAGAAGCAGGAGAGAGGGGATAAGGCAGCAAAGATGCACTGTTCATCTGCAGTGTGTCAGGCAGGACGGTAGCCAATGAAGATGCTGAGAGAAACGAGGGGCAGGTCCCTGGACTCGGAGTTCACAGAATGGAATCAGCGCTCTGTAATAGGTCTGCTGCATTCACAGATAGGCGCTGCTTTAAGGCACTGATTTATATTTAAACTGGACTTTTAAGGATAAATAGTACTTCCCAAGATGGAGAAGAAGACAAATAAATGTTTTAAAATGAATAATGCAGTACTAGTTAAACAATGGGATGGGGAATGTGTTGGAAAAAGGGCAAAACATGAAAGATAGTTGAAAAAATTATGAATTTATGATGTGAATAAACTCTACATTTGTTTTGCATATTAGAAACAAAGGTGATTTCTGCTGTCTTTCATTTATTTGCAATTAGGAGGAAATTTAGATAGGCCTAAAATGTTTTTTTCAAATAACTGAAATTTTCTCTGAAATACCAACATGTTAATTAAAGTTAAGGAAAAAATTATACTCTTAATAGGCAGCTTCTTACAGTGTACTCCACACTCTCTTAAACGGAAAACTGAACAAAATATCTCTTAACCTTTACTGGAACCCTTATCATCTGCTGTTCTGTGGGATAGTCCAACTTAGTGGTCTTCTGAGGTGTGGGGGGTTTTTTAAGTGATTTGTCCCTGTTAAGCTTACTTTCCACTAGAGACTGAAAGCTCCTGAAAGGTAGAATCCTTGTTTAATTGTTGTTTTACACCTACAAGCATAGTACCTGGTACATAGCAGGCATTTGGGTTTGTTGTTAATATATAAAACTGTGTAAAATTAGCATGAATTCTTTTTAATGGAAGACATGATCTGCAACACTTTTTCTCTCTGGGAAAAGTGACTAAGCTTCCTTTTTAGCCACATGCTTTGCCCTGGATAGTTCCCACGTCCGGGGACAAGACATGATTTAGCCTAAGTCAGTCACTGTAGCCATAGAGATGAGATGGGCACTAAACTAAGCCTGTCCAATCAGGATGAACTGCTGGACGTCTGCCAGCCAGTCTGGGACACCAATACCTCCCACTGGAAGTGGGTGTGGCCACAGGAGGCACAGGGAGCCTTTTGGAGGCCCTCCACCATGCAAGCGCTCCACGGAAGAGGAGTCAAAACTTAGAGAGGGAACCTAGGTGTAGGTCACATCATTGGAGCCCTAAGAAACCCCTGCAAGAAGCCATTTGTAGTGTTCTCTGGATTGTTTCCATGATAAATGAAGGCAACTTAAGTTTGATACTTTTTACTCAGAATCTCATTCATGGCAATCAAAAATTTAAAAAAAATAGTTTACATTTTAATATGTAAAGGGGAATGTCAGCTTACCCTCAGTAAGTAGAATTTTTTCGATTTCATTAAACTAAAGTGATTACAATTTAATTTTCAAAGTTGTGATTTTGTTAAATATTGAATCTTCACCCTGGTTAGAATTTGGGCTTTTATGGGCATTTAAAGGCATAAAAAATTACAGCTGATTGTGCTGTCACTGTTTATCAAATTTTATCTCCCATAATCAATACTTTCGCTTATACTGCCTATAAAACTACTAATCACTGTATTGTTTCAAAACTGCAACAGTAAAAATGTTTTAAAATTCTAATTGCGCTCGTATTTTACAAAGTATTGCGTGAGATATAGGGTAGTGGATAGCCATTATCAAAGCAATGTTGACAAAGAAAAATAATGTACATTGTCCAAATCTAGTACTTCTTCAGCTTCAATCTGAAGGCTTCTTTTGTGGTATCACCTACTATTCATCAATTAATGACTCTTATCATCTGTAGTTTTTTGTTATTTGTAATTAGGTCTACAGACTTTGAAGTTGACTTGATTAAGTGGATCCAAGTCTCAGCTCCACCAATTACTAGCTATAAAGGGTTATGATGGTACCAATTTCATACTGTTACTGCTAAAAGTAAATGTAGTAATATATGTGACATACTTAAAACAGTGCCTGGCATGTAGTAAATATTCAACAGATGTTAGCGACAATGGCAACAATAATAATTTTAAATCCTTAGTTTATCATATCACCCATAACTGTTAAAATTGTCACTTTCTAGTGCTCAGCTGTATTTTGTTTCTTTATGCCCCAGCACCTAGCATAATGCTTAGCATATATAAACGGCTTGTTCCATTTAAAGAGATGAATAGATAAGCAGACAGTTGAATTATAAATTACTTAGTGGTGGAGATGTCAGTTTTTAGAATTCCCAGTGCCTGTTGGATGAGTGGATGAGAAGATTTATCCAGAATTCTACTGCAGTCAGCAATTGCATATGATTCCAGAGATTCTCTCAGACAGATTCCTTAAGAATTTTATAAGTGGTCTGTAAACTGGTTCAAATTGCAAAGACAGACTATTTTGGTCTCTGAGTGATAAAGCAAGTCAGGGGGAAAAAGGAGGTAAGGGGATAAAAGAGTTGATTTTAGTTTTGTTCCAATTGATTTTGAGTTTTGGAAACTTACCTGTGGCTATTTGAGAACATGGGATGGGACTATATTCTTGAGGGATCAGATGGGGGAGTCATTGACTATTTTTATGTTGTTGAAGGTGAATTCATAATCAAACCATCAAAGACAGTTCCATCGGCCACCTGTGTCTCTATTGTTTTAATGCTACATTAGAGGAAGAGTGAAAACAGCAAAGGACTTAGGATCGGGCAGATCTGGTTTATAACCGTGGCTCTGCCCAGTTTCTAGATCTATCAACCTGGACGTGGACGACCTCTCTGACCAGATGGCATTTAACCTGAGACCAGAGTGACAAGAGTTAATTCCATTTGTCAGCATTTCTGAATCTGTGATAGTTTACACAGGAGCGTTACAAATCCAGTACAGTAAGCACTGCTTTCCAATTGTCAGCAAACTTAAGACTAGAGATCCCAAACTAAATACAATAGCAAGTAGATTTTAAAAGTTAATTTCTTGCCCATGTTTTAAGAATCAAGAAATGTCATAAGAATAACTGTGTTTTTGGCTTTTATTTTTTAAATCAGAAGATGGGGCAATAATAAGCCTTTATTTCATGCAGTAACAGCTTATTGGATCTAAGTAAAGGCTTCCCAGTTCAGACAAGCTGTGTGTTCTGCAGGTCACCGCAGACCCCACCATTCCCCACTGCCTGACACCCTGCTAACTCTTCTCACTTAAGTCCCTTAGTCCCACAGGCATCTCATTTCATTCACCTAATCTAGACTTGAAATAGATTTCAACTCATTTCCATTAATTTGGTTTCCACATATGCTTGACATTTATGGTCTCTGGAAATTGTTGTTTTTTTTTTTAAATCAACAATAATGGATCGATAGTGTTAATGACCCAGAACAACTATAAAGATGCCATAATGACTTTTTTTAAGGGTCAGTAAATGCAGTCTGCAAAAGAGGACTGCTTTAATGAAGACAGTGCTTTTGTTTGGAAACATGTATTTGTACATATTCTAAAACATACTGAAAAGAACAGAAAGAGAGATCACCCTTGTGTTGTCAGCATTTCTTCTAGTAATCGATGGTGTAGAACTGTGTTCTGTCCATGAACGTCTGGAAGATTAATGCTATTTATAATTATCAATATGGTTTTATAAACATGTGCATTAGAGAAGCCAGAACCCCCATTATTTCTTGTTTGCATTGTAAGCATTCCCACAAATCACTTCTTATTTATTAATACACAACTCTGTTCTGTGGGGAGATTGTTGAATTTCATTACTTACTGTGTTTTGGGCTTAGGCGAAATAATACATGAAAGAAGAGGTAACAAGAAGGATGAGTTTGGAGAGCTCACCCATGATTACAGGGGCTCACCCATTGTTGCCAATCCAAGATTATAAAAAGAAAGAGATGAGTGTATGTCCCCTCTGCCTAACTTTTTGCCCTGGGAAGCCAAAAATCCTAGGATGACCTGATGATGCTAAAATGAAAACACAGGAATTAGACTTGAAGTGTTTTCAGCGGGCTGGCAGATAGTCTTATAAAGTAGGGCAGCCTCAGAAAGCCTGAGTTTGAGTCCTGCCTTTACCACTTGTTAGTTAAGCAAATCATTTACTATCCCAGAACCACAGTCCCCTAATGTGTTTAAAATAAAGTCCAGTCAAGCAAAATAGGCATTTCACAGGGACACTCTGAAAGTAAATCATGATAATCTCCCTGATAGAAGAAATATATGACATTTGTGTCCATATTTCTCATCACATTACTTGCTCCTATAAATGACTACCAGAAACTTGGTTGTGTAAAACATGACAGATTTCTTATCTTACAGTTCTGTAGGTCAGAAGTTCAGTGTGGATCCCACTGGGCTAAAAGCAAGGTGTCAGCAGGGCTGTTACTTTCTGGAGGCTGTAGGGAGGAATCTGTTTCTTGCTCATTCAAGTCTTTGGCAGTATTCAGTTCCTTGTGGTTATAGGACTGAGGTCTCTGTTTCTTTGCTGTCAGCTCTTGGCTGATCCTAGCTTCTCTAGGTTGTCTTAATGCATTGGCTGGTGCCCCCCCTTCCTCCATCTTTGAAGCTGGCAGTGGCAAGCTGAGACCTTTTCATACTTCCAGTGTCTCCTGCCTCCTCCTCCGTGGTCACAGCTCTCTCACTCACCCTTCTGTCTCTGTCTTCCACTCTGAAGGGCCAATGTGATTACACTGGGCTCACTCAGATTGTCCAGGATACTGTCTCTATTTTACTATCTGTAACCTTATTCCATCTGCCAAGTCCCTTTTGGCACGTAATATAACATATTCACAGGTCAAGAAATTAGGATGTTGAAATCTTTGTTGGGATGTGGGATGAGAGGAGGGGCAGGTTATTTTGCCGAACTACAGTCCTTTACTACATAACTTTGTTTTCTACGAAGTCTATAAAATCCATATTACGTTCACGTTATTTTAAAATAGAGTATTAACGTAGTCATGCAAACAGATAGTTTTATGCAGTTTTGTTTACTTAAGCAGTTTTGCATTCATCTATGTGAACTCATCTGTTTGATACCTGTTCTCATCACACACCTGGAAAAGTCTGGGGAGGAATCTTGAATTAAGAACCCTAAATTAATGAAGAGCAGACAGAATCACACGCAGATGCGGAGTCAAGGTTGAAGAGTAACAGAAGAATAAGTGACACCAACACCGCAGGAGGCTTAGCTAAACTCCAAGGGAGAGCTCTATTGACCTCCAGCTTTCCCTCAGAGTCCTGTGGGTGGCATGACACACTCTGCTGAAATTGAATGAAACTCCCAAGGGAGTAGTGAAAGCTAAGGCTACATCTTATATTAACCCATTTCCTTTCCTCACTTATAGTGGGATAATACTGTAATCATGCCCACTGATGTTTTCCAACCACCCTACCCCAATTAATTAATCTTTTAATTCCCATTCATCTTAATCTTCATCTAAAAGATCAATTCTTTTCATCTTTGACTCCAATTTTGGCCTCCAAATTCCTGAGAATTTTGCTTTTATTGCATTAGCTCTTTTTATTTATTTATTTTTAATTCTTTTTTGGGGGGGAGAGGTAATTAGTTTTCTTTGTTTATATTTATCTGTTTTTTAATGGAGGTACTGGGAATTGAATCTAGGACCTTGTGCGTGCTAGGCAGGCACTCTACCACTGAACTCTACCCTCCCCCACCCTGCATTGGCTCTTTTTAAATGACAACACAGAAATGCAGAAGAAGAGAATAGATTGGCAGTTCCTCAAAAAGTGAAATGTACAGTTGCCAAGTGAACTAGAAATTCCACCCCTGGGTACATAGCTAGTTCTGACAGTCTCTGGTCTGTGAAAGGCCATGAAGTAGTAGAAGACCGTAGTTAATGGCTTGGAACTGGGAAGTCATTGCCTGCCAACTCCCTGACACGTCTACCAAAATAGCCTGTTGGTAGTGCAAAGTCAAATTTGTCATTGACTACATTAAGGGAAGCCATCAACTTGAACGTGTCTTGGTAGAAAGAACATCAGAAGAGGGCAGTCAAGGGCACAGAGGTACTAGTTGGAGGTCTTGGGTGAGGCAGTCCTTTCATTGGGGGAAGTCTCATCAGAATTGGACAAAGTCTGTGATACTTAATTTTGGATTCTTGGGCCTAGCAAGGAGGGTTTTAGAGCAGGTCTTTTTGAATAAACACTGTTTGATTAGAGGATTTAGCCCAGTTGAGTGATAATTGGTCCTGAAAACGAACTATTTACCCTGACAGAAATTTATTTATTTATTTTGAGAATGGGGTGCTGTATCATCCAAATAGATGGATTGTCAGGAAGTTCCTAAAACCAACAATAAAAATATTCTTAACATTATCTTCCTGAGTAAGGATTTCTTGGATTGCAAAATCACATTCTTGTAGGCATTTTTAGTTTCTTCAATCCTATAAAGCTGAATGGTTGAGGAGATAGACTAGCTTCGAATCTTTTAGTGTCTGATAAACCAGTCGTGTGCAGTCATTCTCAGCAGAATGCTGTGACATGTAGTGATGGGATGTTTGGTGGCTTTTACCCACATTCAGGGTTCATTCTCGCTCAAATGTCATAGGACATGGTGAAAAGTCAAACTTACTGCCCTTTTCTAGAACCTTCAGAACCACAACAGCACAGCCACCGAGCATATGTCATCCTAAACTTGTCCAGCTGCTTAAGCAGTTGAGCCCCATCATCAATGCTCTTACCGCCTCCTCTGGTTAAATCACGGTGCCTGTGTCCTCAGTGGGGACCTTAGTCTGAATGGGCCCATTTTTCTGGTTATTGCATCTGGAAGATTTCACGCCCAGTTTTCTCAGGTAAGCACTGCCATTCCTAGGAATGTTTTGCTCATGCCATCTTTAAAGTTCTAGTGTTTGATGTAGCATGCTGTCTGCAAGTAGCTTAACACAAAAAAAACTACACTTAGGAGTAGTAAACTTCCCCCAAAGTAAATCTGAATCAGCCACATCCCCCTCCAGCCCTCACTTGTACAAATTCATAAATGGGTTTCCGGTGCCTGAAACAGGTCCTGGCTGGTCTTTACACAGCAGCACAGCTGAGTTCCCATTGGGAAGGACAAAGTGGCTTCCATGAGTTTTAAAACTTACCTTTTCTCATTCGATTGATTGCAGAACCCAATGAGAAACCTCTGTCCTTGGAAAGTGGGGTGAGGAGAGCCTAGGAGTAATGGCCTTCCAGCTACACCCTTTGTCTCGTGTCTTGGAATTGTCTTGCCTACCATTCAAACCAGCTCTCTGGCCAATAGGTGTTTATTCCTTGTAACGTCCTCCACCGACAGTCATCGATTCAGATGTAGGGGGCATTTTCAGTCCCCTGCTTAAGTCCTCCCAACTATGACAGTGAAGGAGAAGTAACAAGCAGAGAACAAGGAAGACCGAAAAGATGCAGTGTGAAAATATCAAGAAGGCAAAACTTCTCATAAATAACAAAGGCGTTCTTGATTTATCGTGCAGTGATATTGTAACAGAGCCTTCACAATGACTGAATAGGACACGAGGGCCTTTATCTTAGCAGGGAACATGATGCCTGCCATTTGAAATCACACTCTGAAAGCGAGCTTTAACACATTGATGGATATGCATTGGAAAGATAAGTGGCTCTTTGAAACTGCCTTGAAATCACTTATGCTTCAGTAAGAAGCTAGCGTCAAAGTTGGTAAATAGTCAGGTGCATGATTTGTGCCTATATTTCCTGATAGTTAATTTTTTTCCATTAAAGGTATAGATCACCTTGGTTATAAATGCCAGTTTACAGGATTCAATCAAGACTGCCGGATTAGAATGTCAGGAGTCTAGGGAGAAGGGGTGGAACCAACGGCTCCTCTCTCTCATCACTGTTACTGTCACACAGATGAGTGTCATCCCACTTGAGGGAACTGTGTAATGAAAGGAGGTTTGAGCAGAAGACTAACTGATATGCTTTGTAGTCATTAGCTTGCAACGTTATAGCAAAACTATTGAAGATTTCCTGGATGCCTTGCAAATTTCACTGTCAAGCGTCTTATTAGGCACACCCAGTATTGTGAGCATTTTGATAGCGGAGTATTCAAGATTTAGGGACGCCTGTTGAATTGCCTTCTTTCAGTGGTCCCAGCTCTATGTTTAAATTTTGTTCTTAAAGATGAGTGGAGCTGAAATGGCTGATAGGATTATTTTCAAACAGAAAATACCAGTGATTCTTCTATGTGACCTTTCTAGAGTCAAATCTGCTTTCTCTGCCTTAGTTTTCAAAAAACTAGAGAGGAATTGGCAGGTCAGTGTTAACAGAGATCTGCTGATAGGTCATTTATGAAGAGGCAACATGATGTAGTGTTAAAAAGTCTGGTCTGGGAGCAGGCTGCCTCCTTTTATCTTTATTTTTGTTTATCTTTTTAATCAAAGTACAGTCACAATGTGTCAATTTCTGGTGTACACTACAATGTCCTAGTCATGCATATACATACATATATTCATTTTCATATTCTTTTTCATTAAAGGCTATTATAAGATATTGAATATAGTTCCCTGTGCTATATAGAAGAAACTTTTAAAGTCTATATTTCTGTATAGTGGCTAACATTTGCAAATTTGACTCCCAAATTTATCCCTTCCCATCCCCTAAATCCTGAGCTTCAGCCACTTCCTAGCACTACCACTCAACTTGCTTCACCTCACTTAATTTGCCTCATTTGCCTTATCTGTAAAATGGGACTGACAAAGGCATAGGACTGCTGAGAGAATTAAGTACATGAAAAGTGCTAACGATGGGGGCTGGTACAATAACGTTTGGTAGGACTGCTATTATTTTTGTTAATGTCTTTCTTAAAACTTGAATTGACCTTATTATTCCTTCATGCCAAACCTTCCTACCTCCTGCTGCCCCCATCCCCCTAGTGGCCTTTGTTCCACCCCTCGCCCTGTGCTCCTGTCACACAGACCTCCCTGAAGCATCCTGAATCTGTCACATTCTCCCTGACCTTTCTGTATCTTGTCACATCACTTGAAATGCCACAGTCCACCACTGAGCTGAACATTGGCCCCAGAGGACGTTCCAGCTTCCTTGGGAAGACCTGCATCACGCATTTCCCCTTCCCTTCCTTCCAGAGTAGGACTAGCCCTCTCCCTGAGACAGCTTTGTTTCTTTAACCACCTCCATGAAGTTCTCAGAGGCGCTGGACCTCTCAGGGCCCAGTAAGTGTTAGGCACCGAACTGATGCATAAGAATGAAATTTCACAGTGGTACAATATGCAAACCCTGGGTCTCTTCTCTGGAACCAAATTCCTTTATTTCAGACAGCTCTGCAGTTGCAGTGGAGAGAGAAGGATCATCACTGTAGCTGGCTGAGGTTCATTCATAAAATGCAGCCAACAGAGTAAGATGCCCAGCTGTCCCAAACAGTGCATCCCTCAGAGCCTCAGAGCCCAAGCTCCCCCCAAGAGGGCGATAAGGGGGGACTGGAAGCCTCCAGGAGACAGAGACTAAGGAAACGTTAACCACCCCCTCTGACCCTTCCCAACACTGCTACATACTTCAGACATCTTCCCATTATAACTCCCTGATGCCAGCTGGCTTTCAGAATGAATAGGTGGAGACCAGTTACTCTCCAAGATGCTTATTTTCAAAAGGCGTCTGTGAGGATGTGGCCAGACGTGACAGACTTAGCTGCTTTAGGTAGCCTCTTTGAGAATGAGCCAGCCCTCCACAGAGACCATAGCTTTGGGGCTGCTCTAAGCCTGCCACTCGTTTCGATTTTCTCTTTCTGAGATGTGTGTCTTTATCACTTCTGTTTTCTTCCTCTTCACTGTGATCCACAAAGGAAAATCATCATATGTTCCTTTTGAAAGAATGCCTTTTGAAATCTAATTTGAATGTTTCTGAATCCCTTCTTGTAGCCATTTCTCATGGGATTGCTAATTTTCCTCTCTCCCTGCAAAGCCTATGTCTTCCAATTAAAAAGTAAAATCACATACAAATATATTCCTGAGACTTTGGTACATACCAATTTCTCATCTAGAGTGTGCTATGTAAGAGGCTCGAATGTCCAATTGTTCAGTTCCCAAGGAAGTCTCGGTCTTCAGTCATGAGCCTTTGTTCCTTGCCCCTGGAAGAGCACGTTCAAAGTGTCAGAAAAGGCGACTTCATTAATGAGAACAATCCAGCTGTCCAACTTTAAACATGAACTTGGCCGTCCTTGTTTATCTGTTGTTCTTGTACTTCCCTTGCAGTCATTTTTCTTTGCGCAGCTCACTGAACCTCACACCAAAAGCGCTTTTCAGGAACCATGAGTTTGCAGGCTCAGTCTTTTTCAGGCCAGCTGGAGGGAAATCTGGGAAATTACTGACCTGTTGAAAGACCGTATGTTTCTGCCATCTTTGGTGGAAGTCTTCACAGCTCCGCACCCGGCTCTGTTTCATCAGCCCTCGTGCTGTGGGGAAGACACTGACTGGGTAATTGCTCACAGAGTTAAAAAATTTACGTTGGCCAACGTATCACGTGCACATTTGTTTTTCATCTTCGAGATGAATGGGGCATTGAAAAAGAAGGGGAAGGGAAAATCATGTGATTTAACCAGTAAATCTCTTTGCTAGTGTTCCTCCTTTTGCCAAGAGCATTTATTACAAATATTTAATAACTAGTAACATCTGGGGACCAACCAATCAGTAGAGTCACCGGCTCTTGCTGGGCTGGAGTCCCGGAAGCCTACTGCGTTAACCCATATGTTGCTGAATCATGGGCAGGCCCAGGGTGTCTGGGGACAGGTGGGGATGCAGAGCAGAGGGGAGCATTGGAGGAAGGAGGGCAGTCCTGGCTGCCAGCTTGTGCAGGTGTATTTTAATATTTTAGCAACTCACAAGGTCATTTTGTGTATATGACTGCGTATTAGTCTGTCTCCTCCCACCTCCGTCAGGCATGCAGTTGCCTCTGTTTCTTTGCAGATATCACTGTCTCTGCAGAACGTTCCCTCATGCCCAGCTGACGCTATGCAGTGTCCCCAGAGCACTGTAACCATGACTTTATATTTAAAGTCATATTCGAAGGACCAGAGGACAGTTACATCATAGGGGAGAAGAACCATATGGCCTCTGGTGTGCAGTTAACCTCCTTGGGCCTCAGTGTACCCAGATGTCAAGTGGGGGCACCAGTACTGTCCTAGTCTACATTTTCCCAAGGGCGGATCGTGAGACAAGGATTTGGATGCAAGCTTTTGGGAGATGATCCCAGAAAACACGTTAAGAGGGTAGGTGAGGAAGCCAAGAAAGGGAGGAGGGGCAGGACAGGTTATCACTGTGGGCGCCTGGGGCTAAATCCCCAGGACTCTGAGGCAGCATCTCCCACAGCCTCAGAATCACAGCATGGCAGCCGGGAAACTGGTCGACACCTCCCACGCCTCACAGGTTGAGGGCTCTCCTTGGGCGCTGTCCCCCCAGCACTTCCGCCTCACAGTGGCTAGAAAACACCTTCAGGCAGGGTGACAGGGAAGGCCATTTTGACCTGCCGATGGGGGCGGCAGTAATGTGTGTGCACTGGACTGTCCACAAGGGCACTGCTGAAGGGGGCCCAGGAGCTATGAGTGGAGCACAGACAACGCCTCCTTCAGAGCTTCTGTGATCATCTCTGCAGAGGAGTAGACATCTCTCCACGTCTACCCCATGGAGCCTTGCCAGCAGATATTTGATTAGTTGTAATTAGTCAGAGGTAACGTTTTTGGTCACCTTCTGTATACCAGTCATGATGCTACATGCTAACTCGTTTAACTCTCACAGCTAATTTATTAGATGGGTACTGTTTTTATTCCCATTTTACAGATGAGGAGCACAAGGTCTCCAGGAGCATTTTTGGTCAAGGTTACGTAGATGATCAGTGAGGTGGTAAGTAAACCTGGCATTCTGGCTCCATAGTCCGCTCTCATAACCACTATTGTCCTGCCTCTCTGTGATTAAAAGGAAACCAAAAATTGGGTGAAAAGACCTTTAGATTCACATAAACGTTAACTAACTCTAACCCTAATTCTTATTTTGCCGCTCAGGAAATGACCTCTGGGATAAGGGACATGGCACTCTTCTTAATTGGGAGCTGGCACGCTCATTTGCAGTTCACAGTGGCTGCTGGGCGTGGCAGGCACAGAGGCCATCGTTAGTCAGGACCATTGACTGAAGGTCTCTCGTGTGCAGAGCTTTGTTGTCAGAGCTGTTGGGAGACACAGAGGAAGTGGGGAGACGGTGTCATCCATCACAGAGTCTAACCACGTAGTTACAGGTGCCTGGAATTACCGTCTTCCGTGACAGAAAGGAAAACCATGCACAACTGAGCCAGGACCCTCAGGGTAGCAGTCGGGTTCTTCTGCCCCTGCAGTGTGCTTTCCAGGTTGCAGCTGGGGAAAACGCAGATTTGGAGCAATGCAGTAGGGAAAAGAAGTCACATGGCGTGGTATACTGAAAAGGGGAAGAACCGAGCTCCCTACTTACGGCAGGGAAAGTAGGTTTTATAGGAATAAGCCTCAAAGCAACTGGAATTAAATGAAGCTTTGGGTTTAAAGGTGTGTTAACAAAGACTTCACCACTCTGAGATTAAACTTCAGAGTATGAAATTGGTCCCATAATATTCACTTCACTTCACTAATGCGTGGCAAGGTTAGCTAAAGAGCTGACTAGCAAACTGATGGTCCTTAAATGTTATTTTTCTTTCGTTGCTTGCACTTAGAGAGTGGTGATTCACTGTGAGTGTTGCAGACTTGCTGCTAAGTGGGGATGGGAGATGTTCAATGGAGAGCTTAGAGATTCCATGTTTGTCCTGCGTTCAGGTTACCATGAATGCTGGTGGGGGCGAATGCATGGGATGGATGTTGAAATGGAGAGCCCCGGAGGCCACTGCTACCTCGGAAACTCTGATTCACTTGCAACAACATTATTCGGTGCTAGAGGCAGTTCTGTGGACCACACTTGGAGAAATACTGACCCTTAGTAAATAATCTTTATGTACTAAGGGGTCCTACATTGAGCTGCATACAATCAATTACAAAATAGTCAAATATGTGCTTAGCCATGGAAATTACAAAACATGTTTTTAAAAGGGGACACATTTTTAAATGGGGGTTACATATATTAGAGTCCAGAATGGTTATCCAAATGGGAGTAGTACAGAAGTGTGTGAGTGAGTGGGTGGGCTTGAGTGGGGACCACAGGGTGTATCCGTGTTCATACTTCTCAAAGCAAGTTGAAATTCATCCTTTAATTTGATACAGGTGATAGGCAGCTAGTAAGACGGACTTGGATTTGAAGCCTTGATTTGTCCAATAATGGCTACAAGACCTTAAGTACCTTGTGTGGCCTCTCTAGACCTCAGATTCCTCGGGTGAGAAAGGTGGATTGGTTTCCAGCTAGCAGGGTTGTTTAAAAGATTAATGGTAATTGTTATCACTATGACTTGAGCCCTCGGTATGATTTGGTAGAGGGAAGCCGTGTCAGGGAGAGGAAAGGACTCCTGTCCACTCATGTGGATACTGAGCACGCACACTGCCTACACAAGGCCCTCAGAGCACAGGGAGGGTGTGGTCTCGATGCAGCTGGGCTGAGCATCGGCTGCAGCCGTGAAGACTGCCCTGCTGAGAGCTGCAGAAAGCCTTGGAGGTGCAAATGTGCTTCAGAGGTTCAGTGCGTTTTGCTAATTAGAAATTTGTATTTCACACCATGGCAGGCAAGTCAGGGCCTCTGAACCCAGAGAGTTTGATTAAATGTGTCTCAATGCCGTAGACACTGCTGTAGACAAAGGATGTCACTTGATTGCTTCCAAGTAAGGTCATGGGCCAGTTTAACTGCAAATGGGAGGAGAAATTGATACGTAGGTGACCAGCCCCTATTAAGGTACCAGCAGTCTGACTCCACCTGGGGTAACTGGAAAAGGTCAGTGACAATCAGTGTGTGAGTTAGGTCCTGAAGAAAGACAGTGCCGGGAGTGACCAACGTGTCCTTAGGCAGTCATGACATACCCCCTGATTTGGGAGAAAGCCAGTGATCAGAGAGACTGGAGGATGCCAAGGAAACCATGCCATGTATGATCCAACTCTGAAAGGCCTCTGTACCAGATGAAGGCAACTAGATTCTTTTTTGGTAGAAAGTTGGTCTAGAGATAGAGGATTTTGCAAAGGAAGTTTAAGTAGGGAAAATTGGAGAATAAGCAGCTTTTACAGTGGGAAGTTCAGCATCAAGCTCTCACAAGTGTTCTAGGAAAAGGTTACAGATGTGGTTCCTCTGATTCTGAGGATTCGTGCACTCTGTCATATCTCACAATGATTTTTTAAATTAGTGACATCAAGCAAATTACACAATCCTTGGGGAGAGACGGGGAAGAGCTAACATTTATTGTGGGCATACTAAGTGTCAACAGTCCCACTGAAATGTCCTTAAATCATCTCATTTAATGCTCCTAACAAAGTGAGAGTATGCATTTCTTGAATTCCCACTTCTTGAATAAGGAAATGAGCAAGAAGAAAATGAATAATATGACTGTCTTCCCAGCTTATTCATTGATTCATCCGTTCATCCAATAGCTATGTGTTGAATGTCCACTGTGTTTCAGGCAGTACTCCAGGTACTGAGGCTTCAACCTTGAACAGGGGAGAGTAGGTTTCTGCTCATAATGAGCACAGCATTCAAGTGCAGGAGACGGCAGTAAACCAGTAAATACAGAGCTCACCGTAGGTAGTATAAGGAAAGTAAAATAGGGTGGTCCGATCCAGAGGGGTACTTTGAATTGGAAGACAAAGTCTTTTTGAGGAGGTGACAGTTGAGTTGGCACGGGAGTGAAGAGAAGCCAGGCATGCTGATCTGGGGACAGAATGGACTTGACAGAAAGGACAGAAAGCAATAGAAGGGCAGAGCTCTCCAGCAGAGAGGACCCTGGTGTGTCCTGGGAGCTAAAGGAGCCACTGGAATGTGGAAGGTGAGCAGGAGGCAGAGGGACAGGTGACAAGGTCAGTGGTAGGCAAGGGCCAGTGAATCTTGGGCCTTGGGAGGAAGAGTTTGTACTTCCTTCAAAGTCCGGTGGGAAGTTTTTAATTAGGGAAGTGATGTGATCTGGGTTATACCTGTGGTTTTGGGACTGAAACTGAGTTGTAGGGGACAAGAGCTGTAAGAAAGCCAATTAGGCCAGTTGGTTTTATTATTCCCAGTGAGAGGATTGTTTAGAAAGACTTTAAACTGAAAATCCCAAAGAGTTGAATATCTTTTAGCATTCTCAATTTTCTCCTCTCTTTATCTATTTATGCAGGTAAACAGATATATATCAGTGTGTGCTTATATTTATAGACATAAATATAAATGTGTATGTGTGTATGTATGTATATGCACTATATAAATTATATATGGACTACTACACAGTTACTGAGGAATATTATAAAACACGCAAAATAGATGTTAAAATCTGCAAAAGAGGAAAGAAACATTTTAAATAATTTATTTCACTAAAAGTAAATTTGCTATCACTAAAATCTTACTACTAAAAGCACTATTAATATTTTAGTGGGGGTAATATAATTGAATAGGCTTCTTTAGAAAACCAAATATTTGGTTTAACACTTTCTGATACCAAGATTCAAAGATCTGGTTCTAAAATTACTTTATTTCCAGAATTGTTTTTGAATAGTTGTCATAACTGAGAAAGCACTTGATAAAGAAATAATCAGTAAATGTACAATAAAGATTTATGCTAAGGTGTGTTACTAGCAGGAGTGGAGAAATCTTTATTCCTAGTTGTCTTCCTATTATGTTTATTTTTTCCTGGTGGACTTTGTCAAATCTAATGGGATCAGAATATTTTATAGGCTTAAATAGCACTAATAAGGAATTTAAAAAGTGACAGCTCTGCCATTTTCTTAATGTTCACGTGTGCCAGTAGTAATACCATTTTTTCAATCCAAGGTTCCATTCAGGGGTGGGGGCTAAAAGCTCAGTCGTAGATCACATGCTTTGAATGCACAAGGTCTATCTATTTCATATCACTTGTCTGCTGGCACAACACCAAAAGAATTTTTGGTGCTACAATATAGGAAGTTAGTGGCACAGATTATTCACCCATGTTCACAGACTCTGCCCACACATAAGAGTGAAACTGAAAATTGGAAGTACTTAAATATGTTTTTCTCTAGCAATTGCACAAGTGGCTGACAATAGAAGCTGTAATTGAGGCACATTTAACATGGTAATACATAAGTAAATGGATAAATGAGTGAATATATATATGTATATATGTAAGCAGATATGGTATATGTGATCAGATCCTCCAGAAATAGGCGTAAAATCCATAGAAGCTGAATGTATGCTTTAAATTTTTTTTTTTAAAAATCCAGCAACTAGGCAAGAATGTGGACCTGAAATGCTGCTTCTTGAACTGACTCTGATCTAAATATGTTTCACTTTGCTCTAAGGAAGTACACGTAAAATATAAGATTTTTATAAATCATAATGTATCTGGTTAACTTTATTCTAGGAATTTTTTCCTACTTGTGACTATTTTAAGTTTTCTTGCTTCTTAAGGGATGATGATGATGGTGGTGATGATGATATTAAACATAGATTATTTTGTTTATTTTTATGCCCTTTGAAAAACAAGTTGGTTGTCTTATTTGAGGCTCCACTCCCCACTGTTTCACATTCTGAAAACTACTGATCTAGAAAGGTCTTTATTTTTAATTTTTTTGATAATGTATAGTAATTTACAATATGTGTTAGTTTCAGGTGCAGAGCAGTGATTCAGGTATATACATATATATGTGTGTATATATATAGTTTTTCAGGTTCTCTTCCAATATAGGTTATTACAAGATAATGAATATAATTCCCTGTGCTAGATAGTAAATCCTTGTCGTTTATCTATTTTATATACAGTAGTGTGTATATAAAATAGTAGTGTGCATATAATCCTGTACTCCTGGTTTACCTCTCCACCCTCCCATTCCCGTTTGGTAACCTGTACGTTTGTTTCCTATGTCTGTGAGTCTGTTTTTGTTTTGTAAACATTCATTTATTAGATTCCACATTTAAGTGATATATAATATTTGTCTTTCTCTGTATAACTTTGCTCAATATGATATTCTCTAGGTCCATCCATGTTGCTGAAAATGGCAGTGTTTCATTTTTTATGGCTGAATAATATTCCACTGTGTGTGTGTGTGTATACAACATCTGCTTTATTCACTCATCTGTCAATGGACATTTAGATTGCCTTCATGTATTGGCTGCTATAAATAGTGCTGCTATGGACATTGAGGTGTGTGTATCTTTTTGAATTAGTGTTGTTGAGTTTTCTGGATATATGCCCAGGAGTGAGATTGCTGGATCATATAGTAACTCTGTTTTTCAGTTTTTTAAGGAATCTCCATACTCTTTTTCAATAGTGGCTATACCAGTTTACATTCCCATCAACAGTGTACTAGTTTTCTTCATACTCTCTTCAGCAGTTATTATTTGTAGATTTTTGATGATGGCCATTCTAATTGTTGTGAGATGATACCTCATTGTAGTTTTGATTTGCATTTCTCTAATAGTTAACAGCATTAAACAGCTTTTCATGTGCCTGGTCATCTGTATATTTTTTGGAGAAATGTCTCTTTAGGTTTATGCCCATTTTTTTAAATAACTGGGTTTGTTTTTGTTTTTGTTTTTGTTTTTGTTTTTGTTTTTATATTGACTTGTATGAGCTGTCTTATCTTTTGGAAATTAACTTCTTGTCAGTCTCATCATCTGTGAATATTTTCTCCCATTCTGTTGGCTGTCTTTTTGTTTTGTTAACGGTTTCTTTTGCTGGGCAGAAGCTTTT
The DNA here is from genome assembly GCF_048773025.1 of Camelus bactrianus. Lineage (NCBI taxonomy): Eukaryota > Metazoa > Chordata > Mammalia > Artiodactyla > Camelidae > Camelus > Camelus bactrianus. The sequence continues at coordinate 7,976,174 of NC_133555.1, read as the reverse complement.
CAGTTTGATTAGGTCCTGTTTGTTCATTTTTGCTTTTATTTCTTTTGCCTTGGGGGATATCCCTAAGAAACTATTACTGTGATTTATGTCCAAGAATGTTTTGTTTATGTTCTCTCCTGGGAGTTTTATAGTGTCATGTCTTATATTTGGGTCTTTATATACCATTTTGAGTTTATTTTTATGTATGGTGTGAGGGAGTGTTCTAATTTCATTGATTTTTGTGCATCTGTCCAACTTTCCCAACACCACTTGCTGAAGAGACTGTCTTTTCTCCATGGTATAGCCTTGCCTCCTTTGTTAAAGATTAATTGACTATAGGCGTATGGGTTTATTTCTGCGCTTTCTATTCTGTTCCATTTATCTATATGTCTCTTTTTATGCCAATAGCACACTGTTTTGATTATTGTAGTTTGGTAGTTTTGTCTGAAGTGTGGGACAGTATCTCCTCCTGCTTTGTTCTTTTCCTCAGGATTGCTTTGGCAATTTTGGGTCTTTTATGGCTCCATATAAATTTTAGGATTATTTGTTCTAGTTTTGTGAAGAATGTCATGGGTAACTTGATAGGGAGCCCATTAAATCTGTAGGTTGCTTTTGTTAGTGTGGCATTTTAACACTATTAATTCTTCCAGTCCAAGCATATGGAATATCTAGAAAGGTCTTTATTTTTTGTTGTAGAAGAAGACACGACGTGGTAGACAAATGGAGTTAGAATCCATATCAAATAACAGTTTTCACACAGATTAAACACAGAAGGACAATATCGCAAATAGCAACAGTAACTGCCACAATAAACTAGTAGTAACTGTTAACCTGTAACGACTGCTTACCTCGTGCAGGGGGAGCTTCAAGTGCTCTACCTGTTTAACATTCAGCAACATTTAACAGCAACCCTATGAAGTAGGTCTTAATACCATCCTCACAGGATTAGAGTGTCTCTACAAGGATATTTTTTGAGGCTTATTTGACTGTGATACATATAGTAAGAAACATATTTCACAGCACAACAAACTTACATACCCCACAGCCACACCCAGTGAAAAATATTTTATTTTTCATTTTTGAAGCATTTTGGTTGTGAACTGATCAATGTTATTCCCTTTCTTGTCTTCCTTTCTCCCCTCCTCTATCACCACCACCATCTGTTGAACATCTTTATATAAGGTAATTTACTATACCTTACATAATGTAATGTAATATCCACAACAGCCTTATAATAGACATGTTATTATTTCCATTTTGCATATGTAGCTTAGGGAGTTAATTTAAATCTTACACAGTAGTTACCGGCTAAAAGAAGAGTCAAGATTTGAACCTGGATATGTCAGTTTGAAAACACTGGGTCTCCCCATTCTGCATTATAAAGGCATGGCAAACATGTCTGTCTTATGCAGTTAATTCTTTGGGTAGTTGTGTAGACTGCTGTGTGTCATCCCTATGATTTAGCCAGATTCTTTAGGTAGAATACAGAGTAACACCAAAATAATCTGATTGTGTATGTGTAATTATTATTAATATGATAGGTAAGTCCTGTAAGATAATATTATAACTTACATGTGTATATATAATATATGCACACATAATATTAATGGTGGGGGAATATGAAAAATATACTAAAAACTATCCCAGTCAAAAATTCCCATTATAACAGAAGTTATCAATTGAGCCATAAAGCAAATTTATATAACTAAGTAAACAGTCATCTGAAATTCAATATATGGAGGTTAGACTTAAAATATAATGAAAAATGTGATGACAATTCATTGCATTCTTTTTTCTTTTCTTTTTTCTGAACCATTTTCTTTTCTGGCATTTTCATCTTGGAGTCACATACCTATTTTGCACTTAAACTTCACTCAAAAATAAAATTACACCACAGGAAATGTATGCTTTAGGGCAAAATACAGGCTTACACACAAGAGCACGCTGAAACAGGGAAGCAGAGTAAATGCCGGGTGAACTGAAGAATTAGAAGATACTTCCTTTTTAAAACTCGCCCTGGCATGTGTAAGCAGAGCTATGTTTTGGGTTCATCCAAACATGGCATGCGATTGGGATTTTCTCCACGTGATGTTCTCTCACTAGAAACTGACTTGTTCAGGAAATGATTGGATTCATCTTAGCCTGAAGATGTAACATTGAAATATCACTTGTAGCATATTCATTAGTGGGTTTGGGGTGAAACAGATAACTAATTATCTCCCAACACCACTCCAATTAAAGGAATAGCTCAAAAGGTGGCATTGATAATTATTGTTTTCAGCGTTTTATACATAGGGGATCTATTAGACTATCTCCCTACTTTTATTTGTTTGAAAAGCTTCTTTAAAAATGGTTTTGTAAAAAAATCACAATACCCAAAGTTGCTCCACATATGATAAGACTCAGTGCATCTTCCTGGTAGCTGTGTAAAGTATAAACAGCTGTTTCAGAGATAAATTTGGCAATATGTTTAAACACCAAAACAATAGACATACTCTTGTAACCCCACAGGCCTACTCCTTGGAGTCTAAGGTAAAGTCATCTAAAACAAAAAAACAAAACAAAGACTGCATTATCATCTAAAGTAGTAAAAATCTGGAAACAATGAAAACATTCTACATTAAAAATAAGTAAGAAAATTATGTTTAACCTGAATAGAGTGTTTTGATGGCTCAAAATATAATTCTGTAGACATATAAGAAAATTACTATGATAAAAAACAAAAATTGACTCATTATCTAAGCTCCAGGAGAATAGATACTGTCTATTTTTGCTTTTTATTACATCCCCCAAATCCAACAAATTTCTTAGCTTAAATTAAGTCCCCAATTAAAATGTATCAAATGACTGTGTAAATAATTTTGGAAAAGTAACACACGCAGGTAAAGAAGGACTGAGGAGAAATATACAAAAAATGACAAGAGATGATTTGTTAGGGTTTTGGAACTCTGGATAGGTAAATTATTTTACATGTTTTGATTTCTTTTTCTTTATTACTTGTGTTTGTGTGATAAAATATTAAAGACAATGATTTAGAAAAGATGTAGCAAGATTAATAGGACTTTGGCCTTTATTTTCTCTGGCTTGTAATTTGTATAAAACATTTGTTTATTTGTGTGTGTGCGTATGGCTTTGCCTGGGCGCCCAGGAAGGACCCCTTGGGACTGCCCTTCCACTTTTCACTGAGGAGATAAGGAGTTTGGATCTCTAAATCCTACATGTCCTTCCAGTTTTCAAGCTGACCCGAAGCTGTGATAGCCTACTTCCAATCACCAGGGGAAGGAATGATAATAGACATGGGCATGGCAGTTGGACACCAGCACATAATACATAATAGCAAGTCATTTTCTCCTCTTTGAATCTGTTTCCTTATTTGAAATGTGCAGATAATGATAAAGATTAATTAAGATAAAGCATGGAAACACCAGATACAAAGCTTAGCGCCTGGTAGGTATTTAGTAAATACCAGAATTAAAAGCAGCTTTTCATAAAATTTAAGATTAAGGGGTTGTATCCCTTTTCCAGAAAACCTCTTGTGCTGGTCTACCTGGCCAGGACCCTGGCACTACGGGAGTGACACTGTGGAACAGAGATATAAGATCATATCTTTTTTCCTTAGTTTGTTGATACAGTGGGTTGCATTGAGTCATTTTCTGATGTTGAACCAGCATTGCACACCTAGAATAAATCCCACTTAGTTAGGCTGTGTAATTAGTTTTATACATTGTTAGATTTTGTTTGCTAATGTTTTGTTGACTGTTTGCATCTAAGTTAATGAGAGCTACTGGTCTTTGTTTTTGTTTTATGTGTTGTCTTTGTTGGGTTTTGTTATCAGAGCAATACTGACTTTATAAAATGAGTTGGGAAGTGTTTCCTTCTGTTTTCTAGAAGAAATTAGACACAATTGGTGTTAATTCTTATTTATATGTTTGATAGAATTGTTGAGTGAAGCCATCTGAGCCTGGAGATTACTTTTTCAGGAGATTTTAAATTACAGATTCAATTTATTTGATGGTTATAGGACTATTCAGATTGTCTATTTCATCTTAATTGAGTTTAGGTAGTTTATAGTTTTCAAAGAATCGGTCTATTTCTTTTAAGTAGCTAAATTTGTGAGGATAAAGTTGTTGGTCGTCCTCACTTCTTGTAATGACAGCAAAATCTGGAGTTAGAGAGCTGATGTACTTCCTCATGTTGGTAGCTTGCATCTTCTCTTTATTTTCATCAGTTTTACTAAAAGTTTATCAGTTGTACTGATTGTTTGAAGAGTCAGATTTCTGTTTCACGGATTTGTTTCTCTAGATTTCCTATTTTCAGTTTCAATGATTTCTGTTCTTATTACTTCCTTTTTTCCTGCTTGCTTTGTGTTTGTTTTGCTTTTTTTTTTTTTTTTCCTGTTTCTTGAGGTAGGAACTTAGGTTCTTAATCTGAGAACTTTTCTCATTTCTAAAGTAAGCATTTCATGTTATAAATTTCCGTGTCGGCAGTGTTTTAGCTATGTCACACACATTTTGCTGTGTAAGCCTTATGTCCATTCACCTCTATGATATTTTAAATTTTTCTTTTTGAGATTCCGTTTATAACCTATGAATTATTTAGAAGTGTGTTTTTTAAAATACATTTTGAGATTTTCCTCTTGTCTTTCTCTTACTGATGTTTAATCTGATTCCATTGCCATTCTAGAACACTCTGTGATTTTAATTCCTTTTAATTTGTTGAAATTTGTTTTATAGCTCAGGATATGGTCTATCTTAGTGAATGTCCTGGGGGCAGTTGAAAAAAATGTTTATTTTTCTCTTGTTGAGCGTAGTGTTCTGTTTGTGTCAGATTCTGCTGGTTGACTATTGTTCGTTATCTTCAAAATCCTTGCTGCTTTTTGGTTTAGTTATTTAACCAGTTGGGAAGAAGAGGGTGTTGAAACCCCTAGCTCTAATCGTGGATTTGTCTGTAACACTTTTCAGCCCTACCCATGTTTGTTTTATGTGTTTTGAGGCTCTGGTTTTTGGCAATTATACATTTCAGATCATTATGTCTTCCTGGTGGATTGGTCCTTTTAGCATCATTAGAACATTCTCCTTTGTAGTAATTGTCTTTGCTCTGAAGTATACTTTATCATATATTGATATAGCCATTCCTGCTTTGTAAGAAAAAAAAAGATAATAATTACATGGTATATTTTTCCCCATCTTTTTATTTTCAACCTGTCTTTGTATTTGAATTTGAAGTATTTCTTTCAAGCAGCATATATTTTGGTTTTATTTTTTATCCACTCTGCAATCTCTGACTTTTGATTAACATTGTTAGACCATGTACATTTAGGTAGGTATTTAGATGAGTATTGATGTATTAGTTCTTCATTCTGCCATTTTATTATTTGTTTTCTATTTGCTTTCCCTGGTTCTGTTCTTCTGATTTTCTTTTCTTGTCTTCCTTTGGGTTACTTCAACATTTTTGAGGATTCTAACTAGATTTAGTTAGTGTTTTTTAGTGTATCTCTTTGTATTCTTTTTGTAGTAGTTATTTAGTGTATTTTAATATATATACATGGCTTATGACAGTTTACTAGAGTCAACAATTTAGCACTTTGAGTGAATTTGGAAACCTCAATTCCATTTAGGTCTCTTTAACTTCCTTACTTTTAAATATCATTGTCTTTGGTATCAGGCAGTGTTAGAATTTTGTTTCAGTTATCAAGTATGACTTATGAACCTAATGAGGAAAATTATAGGCTATTATACATGCCCTTATTTCTACTCTGTTGTTAATTAATTTCTGTGCTCCAAGATTCCTTGTCATTCTCCTTTTGTTTGAAGAACTGCCTTTCAGAGTAGATCTATTAGCAGCAAAACCTTTTTGTTTTACTTCATCTGAAAAAGTTTTGGTTTTCCCTTTAATCATAAGTGCAGTTTCAGTGGATATAGAATTCACAGTTAACAGTTCTCTTTCAGCACTTGGCACAACATGTCCTGACCTTCGTCATACCCATGAGAAATTTCCTGTCATTCAAATTAATATTCTCTTATAAGTTATGCTGACTTCAGGATTTTTTTCTTCGTCTTTAGTTTCCGAAAGTTTAATTGTGATATGTAGTGGCATGGCTTTCTCTGGGTTTATCCTGTCTATGGTCAGTTCAGTTTCTGGAATATGTAGGTTTGCATCTTTTATCCAAATTGGTCAGTTTTCCGTCATTACCTGTCCTAATGCTCCTTAGCCTCGCTGTCTTTCCCCCTTCCTTCTTGGCCTCTGAAAATACAAACACTGCAACTTTGGCTGTTATCCCACAGGCGACTGAAGCTCTACTCACTGTTTTTCAGTCTGCTGTCTATCTGGTGTTCAAACTGGGTAAATGATATTGATATGTCCTTAAGTTTATGGATTTTATTCTGTCATCTCCCTTCCTCTCCTGAGCTCATCTTGTATTTTTTATTGTTGTAATTTCAAGTTCTATCATTTACATTTGGGTTTTTATATGTGTGTACCTTACTGTTTTCCTTGATGAGGTTTTTAAATAATTTTCATTTGTTTCCAGAGTCATTTTTATGATGTCAGCTTTAGAATATTTGTCAGATAATTCTGACGTCTGATTCACTCAGTATTGGAATCATTTGGTTGTCTTTCAGCATCTGAGCTATGATTTTCTTGGTTCCTGGCATGATGAGTGATTTTCACTTGTATCCTGGGCATTTTGTTTATTGTATTAGGAGACTCTGGATCTGCTTGAATCCTTTATTTTGGCAGGCAGCAGCCACTGCATTAAGGTTTAGCAGGTGGTTCTTGGCCTACTTCTGTGAATTGTGGTTCCAATGGCAGTTTAAGTTTTTGATGTCTTTGCAGTGTTATTTTGATCTTCTTGGTTTGTCGAGTGCTACTTGGTTCCCCTTTGGTCCCTGATGGTGCTGCCTGAGGGAGAAGAAGAGCTTTCCCCAGGCCAGGCTGCCTGGTATCTTGTTGGAAGAAAAGTGTGGGGAGATCCTCCTATTGCTCCCCACTCCTCCTGGTCTCTCTGGGTGAGGGAGGAAAGAGAAGACTCTTGTGTCTGCCAGGAAAAAACAAAAAGAAAAAAACTCCCCCGACCAGGCTGCTTATTATGGATGAGTCTCTACCTCATCCACCCATCACCTCTGGATGGGAGAAGATAGTCTCAGGCCCACAGCAGCAAAGAGCCCTCCTGGACCAAAGCCTTGTGATGGCCCAGGTCCCACCTGCTGCTCTGGCCTGCCCCGCCCATTTCAGTGTCTCCCAGGGAACGGGAATCTCAGGCTCACTGAAGGAGACTGTTGCCCCTGGCTGCTTGTGTCTGGTGGGACTCCCAGTTGACTTCCCTCACCAGTGGTATCAGACTCCCCTGATGTCGTAAGAGGCACTGCTGTTTCTGTGGCGGAGCTTGGACTGTCTCCTACTGCAAGGTCATGGATAGGGAAACACTGGGCCTTGGTCACCTTCTACTGGGTAGGGGGGTGCAAGATGCTCTCCCACTATGCTGTTCCCCAAACCAAACCGCCTTCTTTTAACCATGTTTGGTTGTCTCTTTTGCTGTTTGCAGAGTTTATAGTTATGCTTAGTGGGGAAGAGCAAGGGAAAATGGATCTATCTCAGCTTACCTGGAGAGGAAGTACAAGTGCATGTTTTATTGCCACCTTTCCTTGTAATAAGCAATGCCCATGTGATTATCATGAAGCTCATATTCCATCCTTCTTATCAGTAGGGGATTGTGGAAGCTTATATAGCAGAAAACCCCTAGGCAGATGGGGGTCTGACCCTTAATTGTGAACTCAAGTGTTAGTGCTACCTAAGTGTCTCCCCACAAATCACTTAGCAACTGCAAGAGAAAAAACCGTATCTGTGCAGTGGACAAACCCAACAACATCTTGACTGAGTGATCATTAGTACCATCAACAAATGCAAGTGGATGCTGTGAGCCTCTGGATAGGATAGTACGTTGCTAAGGGATGTCTCATTATCTTTGTAGTATTTCCATCAAGAATGCTTAACCAGAATCCCATCATGAAGAAACATCAGAAACACTTAAAGTGAGGGACATCTATTAAACACAAAAAAGAAAGAAGAGAAAAGAAAGCTGACCCATTTTCTTCAGAAACAGCAAGACATTGGTTGACTTTCCTGCTTTGATAACTTTACGGTGGTTGTGTAAGAGAATGTCCCCACGCCCCGCGCTTAGGAATTAAACACTGATGTATAAAAGGATATACACATGTGCGTGCACACACACATGCGCAGTAAGAGAGAGAAAAGATTTGGTAAAGAATTTGGCAAAATGTTAAAAATGGGTGTTAGAGTAATAAGAAGTTTTTGTATTGTTCTTGCAACTTTTATGTAAGTTTAGCAACGTGGTGTGAATCACTTTCATTCGTGCGTGAAATTTATGTCACCTCAGTAGATAAACCCTGAGGTGCTTCAGAGCTGTCCAGACACAGCAAATCACAGCCAAGCCATGACATGAGGCTGTAAGTAAAAAATATGGCAGGGGCTTCTCGCGGTGTTTGGAAACCACATATAGGTCTCTCATGGAGCATAAAGCCACCTGTTAGGATCTGTTATGCCTCATGAATCCTTCCTTCGTCCCACCTGGTTTTGATCCTAGATTTTTCTCCATGTGGACACTGTCTATACAGTGTTGTAGATTTCATGCTTGGCTAGATTTATATTTTTGTCTCGAAGTCGTATTTTCTTGGAGATTGCATGATAGCCCTTTCAGTGTTGAGGGCATATCCAAGTGTTCCTTCTTATGTAATCTTCTCCTGTGTTCTTTAAAAAAAGAAGAAAAAGATTGAACACTCAGGTATTTGATGTACATATATATGAGCCTTATGTGTATAGTGTAAAATTAAAAGGAGATAGTCTCACTCCCAAAGTATCTTTTATGTAGCTAAGGAAAAAGCAAAGATTTGAAATCAGTCTTTGAATCCTGAATTTAAATTCTGCCTCTTCCGTTTTTGAGCTCTGTGGCCTGAGTTCTAGTGTTGAGCTTGGCTGAGTCTCAGTTTCCTCCTGTGCACAACACAGATACTAATGGTACAATCATAGGGTGATTGTAAGAAGTAACCATAATGTATTGAAAGTTACTGTGTATGTTGGGGACTCAATCATATTAATAATAAATAATATTAGTGTTACTGATCATTGTGTCAGTAAGGCTGATCCTTTGGAAAGATTCAAAAAGAACATACGGGTCTTTGTTTGAAGACCTCTGCCAGTTTTGTTTGTCTCACATTTTCTCATGCTGTTCTTCATCTGAAACTCGTCCTCTCTTCCACAAACAACCCTTTTGGGCCCTGTACCTTGCTTGGAAAAACATTTCTCTAGTGTTTCCCATCGATAAATTTTGTCTCTCTTATTCTATTATCTGAGTCCCCTTGGTAATTGCTTGTCCACTAGAGAAATTAATGTGTGTAAATGACTTAATGAATCACCTCTCCCAAATGGCAATGCCTTCACCCTAGAGAGGGTGGAGTTGAGGTTAGTGATTTGGGTTGGGTAGTATTTTAGAAGCCAGCTGTGCCATGTAGCAGCCACTCAGCTTATGTGTGTGGACATGGCCCTTGTTCACAGCTGTCCTTAGGGCACATGAGCACTGTTCCTTGGTAATCACCATAGCTCAGTTTTGCTCCTGTGTTGTTCTAGTTGGAAGTGTGGGCCCTGAGATCAGAATGCGTGGCTTTACACCCTGCCTCTGCTCTTTCACAGTTGGCTGCCCTTGGACTGCTCCAAGGCATGGTGAGCACGTAGTGGTGCAGTGTGCATAAAGCACTTGACGCACCCTCTGTGTCTTGCACTGCACACTCAGGCATTGTTATTGTTTAATACGAACTTCACTTTTAACTTTGTGGATCTAGAAAACTTTTGAGGTATTATCTAGTTCAGTGGCTTTCAAACTTTTCCTTTTAGCAGTAGAAGCCTTTTAATGTTTAAAAAAAAAAATGTATACAGAATCCCAGTGTGTGAAAAAGAGATGTTCTGATTGGCTTAGCGAGCTTGAGCCTGAGCCCCACCCTCTCTGACCACCTCGGCTCCATCCTTCCGCTGTACTCGCTGTAGGATCACTACCGTCCAATCTGGGGATCTGTCGGTGCATGACACATCACGGGAAAACAGTGGCTGAAAGCAATAAAATCATTGATTTTGCCCCCGAATCTGAGGTTGACTAGGTCCAATGAGGCAGCCCTCACTCAGATTCTGCCACGTGGTTGCAGTCAGATGGTAGCCAGGGCTGGGAGACCTTGAAGGCCTCTTTGCTACAAGTCAGGGTCTGGGTCTGGGCTGGAAGAGCTGGGGCACTTTGAACATCTCTTCCTCCCTGTGAGGTCTCAGTATGTGGTCTCTCCACTTGGTAGTCTTAAGATGTCTGGGCTTTTTACAGGCTTTTTTAATGGCTCCCAGAGAGGGCACCCCACCAGAAACCAGCAAAACTTGCAGGCTGTAGCTAATGTAGCCTTAGGAGTCACCTGGAACTTCCACAAGGTTCTAGTCCTCTATATCACAAAGACACCAAGTGTCAAAGGAAGATGGCACACATACTGGCACTTAGTGGTCCGTAAACCTGCGAACCTGTTCTAAACCACCACACCTGTAATACAGAAATCTTGCTTTGAAGAGTAAATTTCTTTATACTCTTCTTATAGATGTAATGATGGTCATACGGCTGACATCCATAAAAGCTCGTATATGAGGAGAGATTACTCTCTAGTAGGCACTACTTCAGACACAGAAATACAAAGGATCACAAGAGATTACTATGAACCATTATATGCCAATAAAATGGGCAACCTAGAAGAAATGGATAAATTCCTAGAAACATATAATCTCCCTGACTGAATCATGAAGAAATAGAAAATATGAACAGGCTCATTACCAGCAATGAAAAGGAATCAATAATTGAAAACAAAAAAACCTTCTGACAAACAAAAGTCTAGGACCAGACTTCACAGGTGAATTTTACCAAACCTTTAAAGAAGAGTTAACACTACCCTTCTCAAACTTTTCCAAAACATTGAAGAGGAAGGAAGCATGCTTCTGAACTCATTCTATGAGGCCAGCATCACAGTGATACCAAACCAGATATAGACACCACAGAGAAAGAAATTGGCAGGCAGTATCACTGATGAACGAGATGCAGGAATCCACAACAAAAGGCTAGCAAACTGAATGCAGCTGTACATTAAAAGGCTCACACACCATGATCACTGCTGGGAATTGAAGCTCAACTCTTGACCGCTCCCAAGATAAAACTGCTGAGCCTGAGAAAGCAGCCGTTCTGCCAAAGTCAGGCAGTTTAACTACAGAGCAGGGCCACACACCATATGTTGTCCCTGCCCTACACCATACACCCTCTGATTCTCCCCCTTATTCCTTAGGCACCATTTTTACAAACCTGTTTTGACAAACTAGGGTAAGGTACCCCGTTAAATTTACCCTGAAGCTCATTTGAGCTCTTGTCTCTGGTTTTAAGCCTCCTTTTGGTCCCCTGTATACTAAATATTCAGTTGAATCAAATCACAGTATTCCTATATCACTCATCATCTGATTTAGAAAGAAATCATTTTTCTTTTGAGATAGATTGAAGGTGTCATCCTCTTCGATGGTAATAAGAGTTTGGAGTTGGCATTTGCTTCACTGCACAGTGCCCTGGGCTCTGGCTTTCCTTATTTGGGATTCCAAATGCAGCCTTACTGCCAGAAGGTTCATTTTCTTCAACTTAGTCTGCAGGAGAAGCTCTTCAGGGGATTGAACCTGCCCTTATCCAGTCACCCGCATCCTAGGGGTCTGGCTGTCCAGAGGCCTGGAGGGAAGTTCGGCTGATACTGGATGATGTTGATTAAATTGGTCTATCCGACTCATGAATACTTGGAATTCACCTGTCAAGGATTTGGTGGTTATTTATGAAATCTTCATTCCCATCCCTCACTCCTTTGGGCAGATACACTTCCCTTCTCCACCTCCTTGGGTTGGGCCCTGTGACTTGTTTTGGTCAGTGGACTGTTCACAAGTGTGACTGGAACAGAGGCACAGTTTGGCTTATGCCTGCAGTCCTGAGATTCACAGTAAGAAAAACATGCCTTAGGGATCCGCTGGTACGAGGAGGATGAGAAAGACACAGATCGGTCTCAGACCCAGCCTGCAGCCTGCATTCCAGTGCAGCCATCCCATTTCATGAAATGGAGTTGCCCAGCTGAGCCCAACTACCGGCAGCCAAATTGGTCAACCTGCAGGTCTGTGAGAATGAGAAAAATTTGTCCTTGTAACCCCCTGAGGATTTTAGGATTTTTGTTTCATAGCATTAATGAAGCAAAAGATCACTCAAGTACCAGTTAACATGGCATGGACTACGTAGTTGTGATACTGTGATTTACAGTAAGAAATAGCTAAACGGTCTTCCTCCCTTTTCTGGCACAGAGAATCTAAAGCCCTAGGAATTTCCTAAGTGTTGAGATCGATGAAGATGTCTTTTGTTATGTTAGTGAGGTGATTTGGAAAGTACCTAAGGTTTGGGGAGTGGTTATCAGCAGAGTCAGCCACATGATTGGAGAGTCTGAACACTCGGTCCCAGCCCCCAGTCTCTGGCAGAGAGCTGGAGATTGAGTTCAAACACCAATGTCCAACCATTTAATCGGTTGTGCCTGTATAATGAAGTCTCCGTAAAAACCCAAAGAGACAGGGTTCAGAGAGCTTCCAGGTTAGCCAACACATGGAGGTGCTGGAGACCGCAGCAACTGGGGAGCTCGGAAGCTCTGTGCCCTTTCCCTGTTCCTTGCGCTAGGCATCTCTTCTATCTGCCTCTTCCTGTGTTACATCCTTTTGTAGTAAACAGGTAACATTAGTAAGTAAAATGTTTCTCTAAGTTCTGTTAGCTGCCAGCAAATTAATCAAACCCGAGCAGAGCAGGGGGTCATGGGAGCTTCAAATCTATGGCCTTGTGATCAGAAGTACCAGAACTTAAAACTGGCATCTGAAGTTGGGGTGGGGGACAGTTTTGCAGGACTGAGCCCTTAACGTGTGTGATCTGATGGTACCTCCAGGTGGGTAGTGTCAGAATTGGGTCATGGGACACCCCGCTAAGTGTCAGAGCACTGCTTAGGGATGTGGAGAAAACCCCACACACGTTGCACTTCGTGTGTTAGGGCCTTAGTAGTGCTGACTGTTTTTAATTATTATTAAGCATGTAAGATGTGTCAGGCATGGCCTAAGCACATGTCATTCATTAACTCAATTCTAAAACAAGCCTGTAAAGTATATAATATCATTATCTCTGTTTTGGAGTCTTAGAGAGGACTTTGCCCTTGATAAAAATGATTAGAATAATTCATTAAAACTTACCCTTTTGAACAAGGCACTAAAGTGGATTTTGGAAATCCTTATTAAAATCAGAAATGCAGATGCTTCTGAAATTCTTGAGGAACACTGACAGCTTCTGCTTTGTAAGAAAGCTTCTGCTTTGCTGTATTCATGCTGGAAACCACCATCATCGGCGTAGCTGGTCAGAGCATTGATCAAGGCTGCCATGTATTGACTGCTTGTGTCAGACTTTACTGTTTGATCATATCAGTTAATCCACAATAGCCATCTGTGGTTGCTACCCTTTATCCTTCTATATGGTAGATGGACAACTGATTCAGAGAGGTTAAATAATGTACTGAAAGTCACACAGCTTGTGGCTGACTATACTGAAATTCAAGTAAGCCCCTGACTTCTTATCTATTACGCAAAGCTACCTAGTAGAGTACATCCTGCATGATGTACCCTTGTTACAACTATTTCCTCTGTAGAAATGCTATTTTTTAATATCTGAATGATTTTAACATTTTTTGGCAATTTTTCCTTGGACAGAGAGTTATTGAGGATATATTATGTGCCAGGCAGTATACAATGAAATGAAAGTGAATGGTTGGAAAGAGCTTGAAACTGGCTGTCAGAAACCCGAGGTCCTGTTGCAGTGTGATCACAGAACAGAAGGGTAACATGGGCATCACAGGCAGTGTGCATTGAGCTTTCTGTCCAGTGGGACCTGTTGCCTCATTTGATGGACGAAGAGCACTTGTTTTCGGAGTCAAAGAAAAGTGGACATAAATTCTGGCTGTGCTACATACTTAGCGTCACCTCGCTAAGCCTCATTGTCTTTTCTCTGTGCAGTTTGAAATGTATCTCACATCCCACATCATTGTAGAGAGTCAAGAGTGAAAATGTATTAAAACCCTTAGCCCAGTTACTTTCCCCAATAGACAATCAATAAATCATATACTGATAACCTCTGTTATCTTCTAAGAAATTATGTCCAGGCCATTCATCATCTTGGTCATTCTCAGTTGAGTCTGTGAATGAAAAATATCACTGCCATATCAGTAAATAGGTGTTACAGCCATTATGCTCTCACATTGCAGCCACCTCCAGTGGTGCAACCATCAAGACATCAGCCACTGCAGCCACACCCAGTAGTGCCCCCTCAGGAGAGTCAGGATGGGAAAGAACAGGACACTGGCCCTAGACAGCTAAGGTGCACATCAAAGGGATGATTTCAGTGAGCCCAGACTTTTGCATCTTCCCGTACAGAGAAAAGCACTAAATTCCTTAACTTGGGGTATCTGATTGTCTTTAATTAACACTAACCTTTGGATGTTCAGACTACCTGGTCTTTGTTGCAAAAACCCATATATCCTGGCTCGTCCCTTGCCTCTTTGGAGCAGTCTCTTAGAGCCACCTGAGAGGCTGCCTCCTGGGCTTGTGTTCTCAGAAAGTCTGCCGAATAAAACGTAACTCTCAACTTCTAGGTTGTGCATTTTTTCAGTCGACAGATATATTCTCATTTGAAGACATTACTCTTAAAAAATCACAGAATTGAACAGCTTCTTCTAGTTGATTTTCAGCACTAGGCAGGTGTACATTAGGTGCTAATCAAGTCTTTTCCTCTCTCTCGGTCTCAGTTTCTTGACATTAAAATGAGACATTGGAGTAGATCAACTTTTGGTTTCTTGTAGCTGTAAAACAAAAGAAAGTCAACCATCAAACCAAAATGCATGATTCAAAGAAAAAATCCGGGCAACTATTAATTCTTAGGTTTTTTGTGGATGTGTGTGCGTGGCTGAGTGCTTTTCATTGGCCCTATTGAAGAGGTTCCCTGTTCTCTCTGTCTCACAAGATGTTCTGTGTCCTGAGAGGCTCAGAGGAAATATGTGGTATGTTGGTATTTATCCAGGAAAATGCTTCTCTGTGGCTCAGTAAATAGCTGCTGCTACCCAAGTAGGTGAGAACATTGGTTATAATAAACGCAAGACACAAGATCTTTTTGTTGTGGTGGTGGTTGTTTTAATATTCATCAACATCCGTTTGAATCCCAAGGCAACCCTTAAAGTGTGATAAATCCCCTTTTACAGATGAAACTCTGAGAGTCCATGTCACTAGATGGTTTCCATTCAGGGTACTTGTGATCCTCAGTTTAAATTCCTGCCTGCTTCTTGGCCCGTATACACCATAGACTTAGTAATAACTGATGGTGTGTAATTTGTTCTGTGGGGTATTACTATTCCTGTCACAGAGAAAGTGTCTAGAAAGCAGGGCAGGAGAAAATCAAGCTGGATGGCATGGTTGCTTTCCTAGAGACAAATAATTCTCCCATATCAATATTTTTGACAAAAAGGAACAGTGTAAGGAATTCTGAAATTCATTAACAAATGAAGAATTCCCCCCAAAAAGATAGAGACCAGATAATGTTCATCTCCCTCACTTTCCTCTACTGTGCCCTCCCCACCAGGAGAAAAAAAAGTATTTTCCAGCATTTGCGTGAGACAGCCCTGCATATTACTTCAAATGCAGTCTGAGTTCTTTTGATTTCCAGAATCATTCCAGACAAATCACTTACCACCATTTGGCATACCTCTGGTGATTATTCCTCTTTTTTTTCTTTTTTTTAAATCAGTTGTCCTGGAAACATTATCTTTTAATCATCTACTGCAGAGGGATTCTCCCACCTCGTAATAGCTTGCCTACACCTTCTGTATGTGGTGCTAGGACAGTGTATTAAAGACGATTATTTCTCTATGTTAGCACGGATTGGAAGGGTCTGTGTGTTTGTCATTGTTTGCTAAAGCCTCTGAAGTCAATTGCTTATTCTAAGACCTTGTAACTTTAGGGACTTAGCTGATGAATCCAATTGAACTGTCAGCTTTTTCAGGCTAGATTGGATATATAAAGAATCTCCATCCTAATTGGTTTAGTTAATGAATGCAGAGATAAAGCAACCCATGGAGAGAAAGGCTGCAAACATCTTTACAGCATCATTGCCGCACGTGGTGACAGACTCACAGTAATCTGTTCTTGATGGGCACTCGGCATATCAATTGTTACATTTTTATGGGATACCTACCATGTCTGATAATGTGTGGGGTTATAAACAAAGTGTCTAATATCTCCCCAGCTCTCAAAGGGGTTATAATTTTATTTGAGAAACAAGCCTCAAAGGTATCAAACAAGTTGAGAAAACATCAAAGTGTGTGTTAAAATAATTGTAGAGAAAGGAGTTTCCAGTTTTTGGAATAGGGTTGCCCACAGGGATTTTCCAGCCCCAGGTGATTAGAAGGGCAGAGAGGGAGACACCAGGGCCCATTGGCTGGATCAGAGGCTTCAACCACTCTCGTGGAAATTGCCACATTCTTTTCTCCTGTCTTTGGTCTCATTCTTCCCTCTGTGTGGATTGGCTGCCTCTTTCTCTGCAGTATGATCTGAGCTCTATAATTACCCAAGAGAGCCACTCCATCACCATATCCGAAGGCACACACCACCCTCCCCAGACCCCCACTCTAGGATATGAGCTCCTATGAGCAGAGACCTGATGTTTGCCCATCATTGAATCACAAGCTCCAGACAGATTGTGGGTATTTAAAAACAAACGAACAAACAAACAAAAACATTAGTTGAATAAATGTTTTCTCTGAGAGGAACATTTTATCTATCGTAAGCAGCAGAAATTGACTGGGTAATTTAAGTAAAAGGGATTAAATGGCATTTTCTCTTGTGAGGTTGGAGAACCAGGCTGAGAAACAGGCAGGAAACAGTCCAGTCTTGAGGACTTGGAAGCAGGAACAACAGTAGAGGGCTCAGCAGGGAGCACCTGGCCAGGACACAGCTGTTGGGGTCAGTAAACACCACCTCCATCTTTTGTGTTCGGACATGTACAGAATTTTTATTTCCATATAGGGAAGTATGAACAGATAGGAATCCAAGTCCTGAGAGAGAACCACTAGGGAAAGCTGCTTCCGGGAAAACACTTGGTGTACTCCAGAGTTTTGTCAGACTAGAGGGATTACTATGGTTCTGATAAGGTGTGCAAGCTAATTGAAGCAAATTAACCTATAAGCAGATAAAAGCTGAGGCCATGTCCTCTCTTAATGCGTAGTCTGATCTCAAAACTGGTTCCACTAACTTTAGATACTCAGATGGAGTAAACCTGGATTATTATTACTTGATAATCACAACCAAGAAAGCACCAGATTGTTCTAGTTGTTCCGATTCTTGAAAATAGTGCTTATCTTCAGGCTTTTGTGTGTTTCATTTCTCTTTTAACAAATTCATATTATATAATATAGGGTTCAGTTTTATTTTGAACAAGGCAGGATTTCTAACATATTTATGTCTCAGGTTAGAAAAGAGATATAATTCCTGTTTAGCATTTGCTTGTTCAACACCTATTTCCATTCTTCTGGTGATAGCCCCTGGATTTTTAATCTGAGCAATCATTCCCCTTCCCAGATCCTCATTTCAGTAATAGATTTGTAGTATCTGAGAGCAGAAAAAGACCGTATGTATTATATTCTTACCAAGAGTATTAAAAACTATTTTGAACGTCTAGATGCTAAAAAAGTTCTGGCCTGCATTGTTTCCTTTTCAGATAATCTCTTGTTTTAATTTTTTTTCTTTTTTAATTGAAGTTTGGTCAGTTACAGTGTGTCAATTTCTGGTGTACAGCATAATGTCCCAGTCATGCATATATATACATACATTTGTTTTCATATTCTAAATTCATTGTTAATTTCATATACTTAATTAAGTAAAAAGTCAAGTAATTAATCCTAGTCAATCCAGTGAATGGAGTTGCTGAGGGATATAGCTGTTGTGAGCCTGTCAAAACCAGAAGATGTGGGCAAGCCTTTGATCAAACAGCAATAGAAGTGGAAATCACATTTATGATACGGGAAATATATAAAGAAAGTGAGGGTTAAACTAGGGAGTGATAAATAACAGTTGAGATACTGGAGAGAGAACACAAATCTGATCCATGAAGTTATATTTCTTTAAGTAGTACTTTGGTGTTTTATCCTTATATTCAAATGTGAACATGAAAAAAATATGTTTAACAAATATTTATACAGTATTGAACATTAGTGTATAATTTATATATTTGTATATATGTTTACATACAAACACAGATGTGTATGTATGCATATATATAATTATAAAAAGGGGTCAATTTGTATATGACCCACTAAATACTCATAATTGATTTTCTTGTAGTTATTTACTTTTGTCAGTGAGCATTACCATGGTGAGATGGGAATGTATTTTGAAGAGTACTCTTAGCCATCTGTGTTTGGTCCGTTTTCATTTTAGTGAATTGAAAAGTTGTTTGGGGAAAAGTGTTTCATACGGCATTTCCTCTGAAAGAATTAAAGGAGAGGAGAATGAAACCAGAAGTTAAGAATTTATTTAAAAAAAAAAAAAAACAACAAACCTTGGGAAGGTAGCCATAATACCATATTGGAGTCAGCTCGGAACGTTATTTGCCGTGCGTTTATGGAGCTCTTGCTCCACGCCCAGCACCCCCTCCACGGGACAGGATACCTGCGTTGGCGCGCCCAGGCTGAGAGGGGCAGTGCTTGGGACCTCTCCGTTCCATATGAGGAGGATCCAGCCTGTGCTCTCATAAGCCACTTCATATTGGACTTTGACTCCAATCCATCTGGGAACAAGTGTATTCACCCAAGTTAATTAAGCCCAGAGAATGACGGTCTTAAGGTCACCCCCGTGGCAATCTTTCTTTAATAGCACTTCAGGAAGGCTTGATGAAAAAAGGCAACCACAGTTCTTTTCCTCTGAGTACGTGACAAGTGGGGGCTAGGCTTAAAGTTTCAGCTGGAGAGATTGTCTTTAATATTAAGAAGACTCTCCCAAACCTAAGTTGGGAGAAGTGTGCTAGACACGATCATTTTCTTGTATGTGATTCTGTCCACACCTGGAGAACTAGGAAAGTAACCCTTTGTGTCTCTAACATTTATTATCTCTTTTTAAAATTAATAAACATGTCTTAAATCAAATGCATCTCATTTATATGAGATTTTTGAGACCTGGATTGCTTATTTCTCTTTTTTCTCTCTAGAGTGTCACGTTCTCCATTTGGTAGACCTTACCTTTTTAAAATTCCTAGAAGTATCATTTAAGAACCTGTCCCTCTCTTCTTATCTTGGACTTTGTAATTTTGTTTCCCTCTCTGAACATGCCTTTTGAACATCCAAGCTCCCCAGACAGTGTCCTGTGCTAATTGATATTCTGGCCTTTGTTCCTCATCAGGATTATCCAGGCCTGTTATGTAAAAGGCTCCCTCAGGAAGGCAGGATGGTGTTGACCTAAATAATGGCTATATTCTCAGTACCTGCTGCATTCGCTACCTGGAGCAGAAAAGGGGCTTCACACAGATTGAATGCATGCATGAACAAATAAGGAACTGAATAGTATTCACTGGGGAACCTTGCGGCCAATGCCCCTTAGATACAAAGGAATTCAACGCACATCATAATCAGACACCTTCCCCTGCAGGTATCAGAGACTGACTCCGATTAGATTAGGTAAAATAAAGGAAGTTACCAGAAGGGAGATGCCTTAGCTCAGGGGGAGTTCAGGGTCATGTCAAGTCTCTCCTGCTGCCTGTTTTTGTACAACCCACAAGCTAAGGATAGTTTTTACATTTGCACATCATTGAAAAAAATCAGAACAAGACAATATTTTATGACATATGAAAATGACGTGCAATTCAAATTTGTAGGTCCCTATGTAAAGTTTTGCGGGAACATGGTCATGCCTCTTTGTTTATGGATTTTCTCTGGCTACGTTTGCATCACAATAGGAGAGCAAGTGGAGTAGTGGTGATTGAGACCATGTGGCCAGCAAAGCTTAAAACATTCACTACCTGGTCCTTTACAAAAGAAGTTTGCTGATCCTTTAGTTAACTCGTAGAATCCAGGTTGGGCAACCAGAACTTAGGGAATCTAGGTAGCTGAAAGGAAGAGACTGTCACTTGGGATGCCACCATCAAAGTGGATCTGTTCACCCTCATCCTTATTCAGCTCAGATCTCAAATTCCAGAAAAAGGGAACCTGAATAGTGTGGCTTCAGATACACACACCATCCTTGACTGTTAGGGATGAGGTGGAGCGAACCTTGATTAATATCTCCATCATCTAGAGACTTAGCAAAAAGAGTAGATGCCAAGCAGAAATCATAGCTGAGCCTGTTCCTGTCTCCTTCCAAAGATAAACAAAAGCTGTTTGCTACCTGGTCACATTCAGAGGCAACTGAGCAGTGGTGGGTCCACACCTGACACTGTGACCTCTTGTCATTAAGATTGAGTGGACTCTTCTTTACAGAGTGTGTTCCCATTCATCACAAGTGTCAACTTCCATCCCTTCAGCTGCATTCTGCTCAGACTGATCATACCCAGCGATGCACTGCCTCGTATCACAGCAGCGGAGTGCTGGGGAAAGCACCAGACTTTATTTTTAAAGATTTATTTTTATTTTTTCCAACCATGTTTCAGAACTGCTTTCAGTCACCTCTGAATGGAGCTAAGCTAGAGATTTCTAAAAGAAATTTCAGAGGAATCATCTCTTGTCCAAAGAGGTGACCGGAGCACGGGATTCCTTGGCATCCTACCTCATTGTGGGTCCAACCTCCACCTTCAGGAGTTACTGCCATGGAATTAAAAAGCATCAATCAGTGACCTTGGAAAGGCTTATGAGCAACAGGTTTCAGTGGAAAAAACATCTGACTTCTGTCCCTTGTGGGGGGTTCATGTTAAGCAGAATAGGTGTTGTAGTTAATTTCCAAGCCTGAAAAATGTGAAATTCAGTTTTATTTAAAAAGTTAAGTGGGATAGTAAGATAGAGGTTGGTAGCTACCATCCAATGTGTTGGTCAAAGTTCCTCTGGAAAAAAAGGCGACTTCTGTAGAGCCCATGTGCAATAGTTAGAAGGAACCTCTGTGTGTGTGTCTTGCATATAGTGGTGTAAAATATTTGCATTTTCCCATGGCCTTGACATGAATGTGCTTTGACTCAACCTTTATCTTCCTTATTTCTAGGTTCCAGAGGAAGAGGTGTTATTTTTGTTTTGTTTTGGTTTTTTTTTTTTTTTGGAGAATGTTTTTTGGAGGAAGTGGTTATGGGGGAGGGTGGTATTTATCTTTTTCCTTTTGTTTTATGTTTTGAGCTGAAGTGTCTTGGGAATTTGAGAGGCTGGTGCGGGATTGTTGGTGGGTATTGTTCCATCAAGTCAAGGATATGAAATGAGGTCAATTTCTCTTTAAAAAGTCCTTAGTTGATGCTGAGGAAAATGTTTTTAGCCAAGCAGAGCCCATTTGGAAGAGGCCCCGGACACCTGCTGCTTTGAGGAGGAGAGGCTAAGGTAGACATTACCTTAGGGAGGATGAAGAAGAGATGGGGTAGGGGATGATTGATGTAATTGGCCGGTCTGGACTCTGGGACTGTCCTTCTCCCTCCCAGACAGTAGATGTGGTCACCGTGTTTAAAAAATTCATCAGTGTGGCTGAGGCCGGAATGCTAATTAAATGTTCTTAGCATAATAGAAAATCAGTTTTAATTGTCCCAAATGGAACTGTTGTTTACAGTTACAGATGGCTGCCAGGCAGTACCTGGAGAAAATAAATGAGTCCAGGGAGTAGGGAATTGCTTTCAGTTCCTTCGAGTGTTGCAGGAAAGGCATTAGAGAATTCAGCTTAAGGTGGTTGTTGCACAGAAAACGCATTACCTATGAAGTGTGCAAAATGGTGTTTCCATTAGGACCAAGCCGCCCGTGGTATCATGAATTTGCACGTTCCCACCTTTCTCCTGGAAGAGAGTGGAAGGAGTGAGTGCTCAGAATAGTTATTACCACATGTATTAAAAACAGCTACCACCCCTGCCTCCCCCGATGGCTACCAAGTTACAGTTGTTTTACAGACCCAGGGCTCACTTACCTCAGCCAATGTCTGCTGCTTCCTGGGCTGTGTCTTCCTCAACAATAGTGGAATAGATGCCTACAGACCCTGAATCCATGATGCTTCCTTCCAAAAAAACAAAACAAAACAAAACAAAACTCAAAATACTTCTTGCATTACTGAGCCTGTTAAGACTGAACTCAGCCCTCCAGTCGCAGCCTCAAGGCCACCTCCGCTCACCCAGTCCCTGCCTTGGGTGTTCTCTTTTGCTTCTCTGCACTTCCAGGGCAAAGGAGGTACCTTTTTATTTTTTTTCCTTTTACTACACTTCATCCTTCCTGTCTAGATTTATTTGCATGTTTATCTTATCTTTCAACTGGCCCCAGCAATATGTTGTTTTACTAAAGAGCTAAACTCAGCCCTTCACTAGTAACTGTGCACCTTAAGCGTCTGCCTGAATCTGTTTCCTCAGCTGTGCGATGGGGGTAGTGATAGTGTCTGGGGTGAGTATTGAGGTAATGCAAACGAAGCTTCTAGAGAAAGCTCTGTTTATATAGTTAGAACTCACAGATGGCGGCTTCTAATACTATTTTTTTTTTTTAATTATCTTCTTGTCTCCCCACCACCTTTTTTTTTTTTTGAAAAAAAACATTGGAGTACATTATATACGCAAATATACCATTATCCTATTGAAAAATCCCAAGGAAGGGCAAAAATAAGAGGTTGGAGATAGAGGCTAGCTCTGGGTGACAACTCTCACTACAAGTTGGCCTAAGGCAGTAATTATAAGGACTTTTTGCACAGAACTACCTGAAGTGCTTGTTAGTATTGCAGATTCCTATGAATTAGAAGCCCTGGGGCAGGACCCCCAAATGCCTGCATCTTTAAGAAACTCTCCAGGTCATGCTGATGAAAGCTGAGTTTTGAGAATCTTGGTCAAAGGAAAATGATCAGCCCTGAGTTTACTAAGTGGTGAAACCCAGATGTTGGCTCTGAAAAGAGCCAAGCTGTTTTCTCATCAAACGGGCCTCGGTTGAGATGGCTGTACCCAGCATCCACTCCACGTATCCATGACTGTGAGGATGATTGATTTCTCAGACAGTTCCCTGAAGCTCTTGGGCACTGCTCCCAGGACTCCTCTGTGAGAACTCTTGGGCCATCTCATTTGTAGAATTTAATAATTAACATAAATCTTTGCATGATACTATCTATGTCCAGGGCGAGCCTGACTTTGCTCAAGTATGAACCATGATTGAAAGTGGCAATGTGACCCTTCTCCTACTGTGCAGCTCAGTTTAATACTTCCCTAAGACAAGCACTTGATCTGATTCTCCAGAGTCCTTTGCAGTGAAACTTCGCTCAGATTTTCATACCCCTAAAACTTAATTAATGTTTGGGAGTTAGCTGGATTTTTTCCCCCTGAATTCAAATTAGGAATCTCAGTTCACAGAGGATATCTAGTGTATGGAATAGGTCCGGGTTTGAATTTTGTTGTTACGTGATCTCAGGCAAGTTCTTCAGCCTTTCGGACCCTCAGTCTCCCCGTGTGTAAAGTGAGGATACTGGTAAATATCTCAAAGAGCTTTGTGAGACTTAAAAGTGTATGTGAAAGCACTACTACCCTTGTGAAGTGCTCAAGAGTTGTTAGGTTCTGTTTTTCTGAAACACAAGTGCAGCCTTGGAGAGGGAAAAAGAAACACATTTTCTCTTCATGGGTTCTCAACTTTAGGGCCATGGACATCTCGAGCAAGATTCTTCTTTATTTGTGTTTGGGAGGTGGGCAGAACGGGGCTGTCCCATGCATCGTAGGAGGTGACTCATGGGTTCTCGACTTTGGGACCAGGGACATCTTGAGCTAGATCCTTGTTATGTGTGCTTGGGAGGTGGGGGTGACGGGGGCTGTCCCATGCATTGCAGGAGGTGTGGCAGCATCTCTAGCCTTTACTCACTAGATGCCAGTAATCCCTCTCCTCCGTATTTGTGACAACAAATATGTCTCCAGACATTGTCAGATGTCCCTGGCCGGGGGCTGGGGTAGGGATATGTGAAAATCATCCCTTTGAGAACCACTGTCCTAGCTCTTTGCCTGTAATTTTAAGGCATTAAATGGGAAAATAAAACTACAATATCAAAACTTGCTAATATTTTTAACAAACTAGTATCCAAAGGGAAACTAGAGCATTACCTAACTCTGATGGGTAGGCTTTATGAAAAATTGTGAAGGAGAACTTTCACAGTGTATTAGGATGTAGCAAAGGAACCACACCTCATGCCCTGGAGGACTCACAGGGAGTCATGATGACTTAGGCACAAAAAAGGGTTAGATCCTCAGCCTCCAAAAGCTCTAACCTCAGGCTTTCTCACATCCCAGATCTCACTGAACTAGGGCTGGAGGTCTCTTGCATTAGCTAGAGGGCAGTGGCTCTTGCATGAGGCTGATGTAAATATTAGATGATAATTTCACTCATTTGTAAAGAGAAATGGAACTGTCAAGAGCAGCTTCATTCAGGTTCATGTGGCCACTACACAGTTGATTCCTAAAATAATTGCAGGGGAAGCCAGATTACCCAAGTTACCCGGTGAGGGCAGGGGCGTGAGCTGAAGCACTGGAGGCTGGATCGCGTCAAGTCACTGGCAGTTGATGGGTCTGTCCCAGGATCCGGATGTGTACCTGCGAGGCACTTGGCGCGTTCTTTGATGGGTGTTGCCTACATTCGCCTCAGCAATTTGACTGGTTCTCTGCTCCCATGATCCTTCTTAGTGACACAGATTTCAACACTTTTTTCACTTGAGTTTAATCCAATCCTGTTAGACTTAGCCCCTTGTTATTTGCATTGAGATGACTTTGTGACTCTCTGTAGGAATCTGGCAGATGTTTTTGGGGGAGGAACCTTGATTCCAGGTTTCTGGGAGGCACCTCTCTGGTAGACCTCCTCCATGACCCACCACCTAGAATATCTATCTCTCGGTTGCCAGCCTCCCTGGAGTACACAGATCTGTCCACGGTTCCTTTTGCAAGCGGAGTTATGGCAGCTCTGTGACTCTGTGTCTGCCTTGGCATCACAATCACAGGACATGATGAGTCAGGAGACAGTGGGCTAGTAAGGGCTGCGTAAATCACGCTGGGACCCCAGCCGTGCTGTTTCCTTTCCTGTTGGTAAAACTTCAGGGTGGAAGCCCAGAAGTGTTTTGTTGTTCTTGTTTGTTTGTTTTGTTTTAATTTCCCAGACATTGGCTTTGTCCTTGCTTTTTACACATAGTTAGTAAACATTAATAAATCTTGATGAATTGAAGAATAAACGTTACTTGCCTAAAATGATGAATGTTTGATATGATTGTTTAAACAGTAGTTCTTACTTCTTGGTACTAGGTGCTGGTTCTTTATAGGGCTCAGATGGTCCAGGCACTCACACTTTGCGTGGATTATCCTAATTCATCTTCATAAGGGTCCAATAGTTCAGACCTTCTTTTATCGCCAGATTTTGAGTCAAGTTCCCAGCTGATGAGTGACAGAGGTGAGATCTGAACTGTGGCCCAACTGTGGTCGCCACAGGCTGGTGACCCTCACAGCTAAGACCCAAGAGAGAATAGCCGTGATGTGACCCTTTCTCCATAAGGGCCTCAGTGTCTTTTGCGACGAAGGCCTTGGTAGCATTCTAAGAATTTAGGGGATCCAGACTAGGCCAACCCAGAAGGGAGGGAGCTCCAAGTTAATGCCGTTTGATGGCTCCTGTGTAAAGCACGTCAGACAGCATCACGGGAAAGGCTTCCTCATTCTGCCTGGCGTAGCTGGAGGCCTCCCTGTCACCTTAGGTCTTTCAGGCACGGTCAGCTTCAAACAGGCATCTAAAAAGGGGCCGGCCACAGTGTTCTTTCCTCTCTCCCTTCGAAAGATTCTGTCTGCAACTCTGCTTCTCCTGGTTTTACCTCGCTCCTGTCACTAAGCCGTTAACTCAGTGATATTCAAATGCTAAGAAAGATATCCCTGAACCAGCTGGATTTTTCAAACATCAAAATTAGAATATGGCAGCTTCCAGCTCTGGTTTCTTGCAGCTTATGTTTTGGCTAAAAGCCTAACATCAGCCCATCAAACTCTGAGAAGCCAGGGGAATTTAAAATAATGGTCACCCAAGTTGAAATGAGTAAGATGGTTATCATAAAAGGAAAACAAGCTTCCTGGAATACTTCTAAACATGGGTTAATGAAATAAGTCCTGAATTTTCAATAGTGAAAACTAGACATCTGATTAATGTTAAGATTTAGCTATTTTTAACGTTAGTCCTTTTAAAAAAAATCATTTGGAAAAAAATGTTCATTTGTAACTCTCATTCATGTAATAATTTTGAGCATTTTTCCCTCTATTAACTCACTTAATTAAATATTCACAGGCACTTTGCTAAGGAGACATTATTCTCAACCCAATTTGCATTTGAGGAAACTGAGGTCCAGAGAAACTAAGTGACTTGCTCAGCCAGAAAATGACAGTGAAAATTTCTACCCATTTTTTTCTCACTGTAAATGTACTACTCTTCATGAAACCAGATGGCTTCTCAGGAGAGCTTAAGTGTGTTTACTTGCTTTAGTAAAACTGGTTTATTATAACTGAGCCATTATATTCCTTCTGAAAATCAGTATGCTCATCTATAACACAGCCTGCGTCTAGAACCTTTGTTGTTACATAGGGCTTCGATGTTAACTTCAATATCCAACTCAGAGAACGGCGTTCATTTACTCCTGAGTAACTGGAGCAGAAGAAATAGAGGCCACAGAGGTCATACTTAACTCCAAGTTACCAAGGAAGCAAAATTTGGATCATTTCTAGATTAACCAGGGATCAGCCATTTTGTGCCTGAATAATGTTGGAGACCGGCATTTGTTGACTTAGGCTGCCATAACAGAATGTCATAAATAGGTGACTTGAGCAACAGAAACGGAAGCTGTCAAGTCCAAGGTCAAGGAGCTGGCCCATTCGCTGCCTAGTGAGAGCTCTCTTCCTGGCTTGCAAGTGGCCACCTTCATGTGGCATGAGGATGTCAGAGAGAGAGGCCTTGTGTCACATCCTCTTCTTACAGAGGCACTAATCCATTATGTGGGCTCCACCCGCACGGTCTTGTCTAACCCTCTTCTCCCAAAGGCTCCGTCTTTAAATACCATCACGTTGTGGGTTGGGGCTTCAACATATGAATTTGGAGGGGAGGGGGACACAATTCAGTCCATAGCCGCACCTGAGACCTATTCATCAGTCACAGTTACCTCTAAGCAGTATAAAAAATGACTCTGAAACTTAGTGGCTCAAAACAAGACACATTTATTTTGCACATGAAGCTGCAATTTGGGTAGAGTTCGTTGGGGATAGCTCATTGCTGCTCTACTTTGCATCAGCTGGGGCAGCTCAAAGCCTGAGCCCTGGAATCATCGGAAGCTTCATTCATTTGGCTGCAGTTTGATGCTGGCTGTTGGCTTGAGGCCTCAGTTCTACTCCACGGGGCCCTATCCATGTCATCTATCTGTGGGCTGGGTTGTGCTTTCTCGCAATGTGGTTGCTGGTTGCTAAGGGCAGGCATCCTAAGAGTGAGACTGAGAGACAGGTGGAAGCTGTAGTTCCAGGACCCAGCCTTGGAAGAAAGTGTAGCATCATTTCCACCATACTTTGTTGGCTGGAGCATTCCCACTCCCCCAGCCATATCCAAGAAAAGGGGACATAGATCTCACCTCTTGAGGGAGAAGATGTCAGTCACACTGTAAGAAGAGCATGGGAGATGGATCCCCTTGGGAACACATCATCTTCCCATAAGAGCTTGGTCATCCGATTATCCATGGCTGCTAGAACCCTGAAGGAAGGAGAGAACACAGCAAGGAGGCAGGAAGCTCCTGCTGAGTTAACAGGTTTCAGAGCCACTTGTGTGGTCAGCCAGGCATGAATCTGGTCTTACCTTTACTCATCCTCCTGACTCGTGATCTTCTTTGCCCCATTTAGTTCTCCTAAATTCTATCTTCTTTATGTCCCCAATTCACGTGACTCTCTGGCTGTGATAAAACCCCACCGCCAGACTCTTAACATTTGTCCATTAAGATAAAACACGTCTACAGTCCAGAATCAATTGAGACTGACCCCAGGGCAAGTTTATGTTCCACAGAGTATTTCCCTTTTATTTCTCAAGGGGGATCAGGGTGTGGAAGACAATCTTTCCCGAGGCCCAATTCATATCCTGCCTTTGTCTGAAGCTTATAATGCCGTTACATCCACAGCTGAGCTGTAATCATAACATTCAGATTCCCATTTAAAGATTCCATTCCCTGGGGGAAATCATCCACATGGCCTGCTTTCCTGAGTGGGACATCAGAAATGCTCCTGCCAGCTCCTGGTGTTACGTGGAATTGTGAAGGCAGCTGTATTTTTCACATATTTGCTGCACATGCCTGCAATGTGTTAAACATTGGAGATTCCCTTTCTAACATATCCCAGATTCTATTTTTCATTGATACTGACGCCCTCCCAAATTCTGAGTAGCCAGTGGGTTCTGACCCAGGTTTTGTTTTTTCCTAGAGAGCAGAGTAGGGGGTGGGGGAGTCAAATTGATATAAGGGTGAATGGCCGGCTGGAGTGGGTGGAAGGCTGAGGTCATAAAGTCAGATGTGCAAGGAATTTTTTTTTAATTGATGTATAGTTGATTTGCAATGTTGTGTTAATTTCTGGTGTCCAGCATGTTTCAGTTATACATTTATATATATATTCCTTTTCATATTCTTTTTCATGATAGGTTTTTATAATATTATATATTGAATATAGTTCCCTGTGCTATATTCAATGAATAAACTTACACATGTATAGTCTGAGCCCCCATGCCGTTGGGTCAAGCTGGCCAACTCACCCTCTGTCCCCATCTTTTCCTCGGTCCCCAGGGGCCATACGGACACTGACCTCACTGCATTGCTGAGTGGCTGGTGTGGCCTCAGTTCTTGATCACTGTCCCTCCACAGGGGACCCTCTTCCTGTCTGTGGATTCAGGTCCCATGAAACTTACTGTGGTGAGGTCCTAAGGCTTGACCTCTCCCAATACTGCTTTGTCTCTTACGAATCAGGGAAACCCCTAGTTGCCCCCTGAGCCACTTTTTACATTTAGGAGCTCAGTGGGCCTAAGGTCCTTCACCGCTTTTCTGTCTGTGTAATCATTTAAGGCTCCCTGAGACTCCGTTGGTCAACGGAGCTGCCGAAATGCCAGGAGCCTCATGTGCCTCCATGTGGCACACAGGCCTTCTGTCTTCTTCTCAGTGCTGGACGGTGGAGCCCAGGGTCTCACTCCCCATCAGGCTTGACTTGGGGAAGCAGCCCATACGGGGTTACAACTGTCCTTCTGCCCCAGCCCACTTTGGGGATCCATAGACCTATTCAGGTTTGGCCTGGACCATTGCTTCTGGAAACTTCATCTAACCTGGGGAAAAGTGGGAGAGGGGAGGAGGGACCTGGCTTTTTTTCATCGAATCCATAGTATGATGATTGGACCTTGGCTTTTGAAGCCCCACATTTGACTCCTACATCCCACTGTATCATCTCTTCTGTAAGTACAAATGCAATCAACTGAGGGGGAAAAGACTGGGGTTTAGAAGCACGGAAACAGGCCAAGAACAGCAGTTACAGATTCCTGTGCTTCTTCCCCACATTGCCAGTTCTCCCAGGATCCTGAAATGTCCCTGGCATCGTGTTCCCATGTGTACCATCTCACTGCTGCTCTGTCTCCATCTGGAGACCCGTAGCTACTGGCCCTTAGAGCTATCAAATCTCCCATCCTCTCCACCTCCAGGGGTCAGTTTACCGCCTCTCCCATTACCACCCGCTTCACACACGCACAGGCACACCCTTGGAAGCCTGAAAATTCCTCTCCAAGCATTCCTGGGTTCCAGTTACATCTCTGGCTACTTTCCAAGGCTTCCAGAATGTGTTTGCTTCTCACTTGCCTTTCCCTGGATTTATGGAAGACTCACAGAGAGTTTAAGTGGCACATCAGCACCACAGGCTGAAGGTGGCAGAACAGTTGCTGACGCCCATTGCTAGGGACTGGATTGTGTCTCCTCAAAATTCACAGGTTGAAGTCCTAACCCCTGGTGTGATGGTGTTTGGAGATGGGGCCTTTGAGAGGTAATTAGAGTTAAATAAAGTCATAGGGGTGGAGCCCTCATGATGACATTAGTGCCCTTACGAAATGGGCCAGGACCTTTATCTTGGACCTTCTGGGCTCCATAACTGAGAAATACATTTCTCTTGTTTATGCCACACAGTCCGTGGTGTTTTGTTATGGCAGCTTGAGCTGACTAATACACCCCTTTTCCCATCTTTCTTGCTTTTTTATTTTTCCCTACCCATCCGTTTTCTCCCCATATCCCCCCATGACTGCATGACGAGGTATTCGTCATTATTTATTTCCTGTAGTGCCTTTGCACAAAGAGGCAGTTCAGAGAAACGGAAGGAACAGTTGACACATAGAAGGAGTTTTTCCAGTGTGAAATTATCCTCTCTCTCTCCTTCCCTCTGTATCCTTAATTAAACCTTGGAACCTCAACTAAGCAACTCTCCCAGTTGCCTGTAACAGATGGAGCCTAAGACACTGCTGAAGTTTTTTGCTGCTGTTGTGCGTTCCATTTTGCTGGACTGGCCTTTACAAGAGCAGTGGGGCAAGCAAAGCCTCTCTGAGCTGGTAGCAGGGCGCACTCCTGCTGTATTCCATCCTGTGCATGAAAAGCTAGAAGCTAGTAGCACTAAAATAAATGTGCCATTTTACAGTGCACGTCGTTCAAGTTTGAGGGAAATACACAAATCTGGGAGAATGACGAAGGGTGTGCCTTCCTGACAGTGGTACCATAAGAAAAAAAAGGTGTTGGGAAATGGAGGAATTTTTCAGGATCTCAAAGAGAGACAGACTGGATTAGATAGGCATGTCATCTCATTTTGACTTTGTGGCTGTCATGGTCTCTATCGCATTAGCGGGTGGGTGGATCTTAGAGAAATCAGAGAAGGACTTAGTCATGGAAATGCAGTGATGGAGAGAGGAAATATGTCCTGACTTTGAGGAAAATAATGATTAACCCTGGCTAGCACCTCAGCTTAGGGTTCCAGGTTTTGGTGCTGATGCTTTTTCAAGGCAAATAGCTCCAGATGTCTCTGGAAAAGCCCCCCTTTCTCCATCTCTCTCTAGCAGAAGTCACTGAGATTACCAGGAGCTGGATGGAGTTCAGCTTGGTTCCTAAGTGAGTCCAGATGATGCCTTGAATCACTGTCCACTATTGCTCAAAGGTACTCCCTGGGCCATGCGTCAGAACTCTCTGGTGGTGGTATTCAAAATGCCATTGACTGGTTCCAGAAAAAGTGAACCCTGAATCAGAAACTTTGGGAATGGGATCTGGGAAACTGAATTTTTAAGAAGAATCTTGGAAAATTCTTATGCACTAAAGTTTGATAGTCTTTATCCTGGGCATTTTAGTTTCTAGTTCAGTGCCTGGCTCCATGTAGTCACAAAGTACTTGTTGTAGTGAACAAATGGATCTCCAGTCTGTAGTGTAGTTCCTGAAACAGAGTGGTATCAAGTTAAAGTTTGTCAAAGGAACATTTAAGATAGCCTCAGGGTCAAGAGGCACTTCTCAATGAAAAAACTCCATCTATCTAGTCAATTAGCCATCTATTCACAGATTCACCTAACTTTTGGGATTTGGCAAGACGGCAAGGCACTGGAAGGAGGGGAGTCAGTGACATGAAACAAAAGGGGAGATCGAGAATCTCAGGTGTAGGTTCAGGGGTTCAAGGCAGGAAGAGGGAGAAAGGAATGAGGAAGACATCAGACCTTCACTAGGGTGCTGTGTGTCCACTGCGTGAATAGCCAGAAGAGTCACTGAATCAGCAGAATGTGTGTTTATAAATTGACACTTGCATTGGGGTAGGGGTGAGGGATGCTGGAGCTGCTGGGGTAGGGCTGGGCTAGATGTGACTTCAAGGCAAGACAATGGTCCAGATATGAAGGTCACCCAGAATATTCATGGCCAGGGCAGTAGATGAGAAGGAATGAGCAGTAGGAGTAGGTCCTGTAACAGACCTTCCCTGTTCAGTCAGAGCTTATCTGACCACCCCCATCCTCCAGCCCTCCAGGGTCTCTCCAAAACCTTCTGGCCATGCACTACAATACAGGCTCAAGTTTAAAGGATACAAGAAGGAGGGGCGTGGTGGTGGCAGCAAAGACAGTGAAGAAAACCTGTAATGCTGTTGGCCACTGCTTTAACTTGTGCTCCCCATGCTGATCTGGAGGTGGAATAAAATCAATCACCTCCTCCAAACTGGAATTTATAAAGGGGCTTTTCTTTGAATGCTTATGGCTAAAAATCAAGTTATTTCCCCAATACATTTTTCCCCATTGTGATTGTAATCCATGGTTTTCCTGGGAAATTGAAAAACAAAGAACGCCACTTCCCTGTGCATTATAGCATCTTCCCGCAAAGTCGGCTTGTGACATATGTCCTAGATGATGACGATTATTCTGTGTTATATCCTCTTCTGCCTTTCTGTTTTATTCAATATCATCCAAAAATCTGCTGTTAAGTATTTTTGTTAAACACTGTAGCAAGGAGGCTTAGCGCATTGGATGCTGGAAATCAGGAAAATCTAAGTGGCATATAGATTGCCACCAACTGCCTGTATCACCTAGGTGTGTTCTCTCCCCTCTCTAGCCTGTTTCCTTTTCTGTCAAATGCAACTAAGCAGTCCCCACAACGGGGTGGTTTTGAGGCTTAAGTGAGATCATGTAGATGGAGCCTGGCATGCAGTACCTGGCAATAAGTACTTCCTGATGTTTTTAATGAGGAAAACAAAGAATGTAAATGGTCACATTATACATATTAAGATAGGCCACAGTCCCACCTCCAGTCAGGCTTCTGCAGCAAAGTACATCTTGGTGCTTAAAACTTGTATGCATTTCATGTAGTCCTTCCTACACATGCCAATAAGAGAAATCTGATTCAAGTAACCGTAAGCAAAAACTGATGGGTTTATTGACCCATGCAGTGAAACTGGGAGAGACAGACTTGGGCTCTCTTCAGAATTCCTGGAGTTTTGGACTCGGTCATCCTGAGGCTCTTGCTCTCCATTCTTCGCCTCCTCTCTCCTCATTCACTAGACCCGCTTCTCTGAGTCTGCAGACCTGGCCGCTAGCAGCGACAGGCTGACCTTGTGGTGGCCTCATGGAAAGAGAGAAAACGAGCCTTTCTCTCTGCGTCTCCAGGTTGTGTGTCTGTGTGGAGAGGGGGGCAGGATTCAGAGGGTGATCTCTGCCTTGGTGAAAGTCATCTATATCTATATCTCCCACTTTTCTTGCTTCATGACGTCTTCACAGACTTTCCTCAGGTTCCCGTAGTTTGGCTCCTCACCCACTGTCAGTGGGACGCTCTAGACCTCTGCAAACCTCTGCCTGTTGCTCAGGGTTGATCTGCCTCCTTAACGCGTTGCTCGTCCTCTCCACCTTCGGTGTCTGATCAAACTCTCGATTCTGGTACTTCTCCTTAGCCCTGTCATTAGGGTATCAAAATCTGACATCACAAGAAAAATGACAGATATTCTCAGAGCCTTTAGCCTAGGGAACAGACTGCTTTTTAAAATCAGGTGACTACAAAATGTGAAGTCCTTGTGGGACATTGTGACAGCTGATGTATCTCCGTGCTCCTAACCCCAGGAGCAAGCCTGGCCCTCCAGCCTGCCATGTGGCTTCACCAGAGGGCTCTTACAGTCTGCAGGAAGCCCAAATCCTGGAGGAAGAGCAAACTCTCCTGATATTTATTGAGTGTCTGTTTAGTGATTGACTGCCATCTTCCACTCTGCCTGGTTGAAATCAATAGGGGACTTAATGAAGTGAAAATGAAATCAATACTTAATTCCCACAGGTAAGAGATACTTGCATGGTCTATGCTCAACTGCCAAATTCCCCCAGCTGCAAAGGGTAATGAGAGCTGGTCCATCTCGGCCTTACAGCCAAGACTTACACCTGTCTTCTCTTCTGTGATGATTTATTACATTCCTACTATGTGTCAGGCATTATAAATGTAATTTTACCACATCCACACAGTAACCCCAACAAGGGATTTACTGACTATTAAATAGTGGCACATAAAGTAATAAATACTTTAAATATACTAGAGAGCCTCACTGCCACACTTGGAGATACATGTTATTGTCTGAGCCTATAGATAAGGAAAATGAGGCACAGAGAAGTAAAGAAACTTGCCCTCTTAGAATATTGCCGAGCTAGGACTTGAACTTAAGTTGGCCTGATAACCATATCTTCAGTGTTTAACACCATTCTTTACTATCACCCATTTTACAGATGAGGAAACTGAGGCCCAGGAATGCCATTGCAGGCCATTCAGAGCTAGTAAATAGATCCCATGCTTTACCTAACTTTCACAAGTTTGTTTGGAGTACAAGTTAAATATTAACTGTCCCATCTGTTCCATTTATTAAGGAGCTACAGTCTACAAGGCACTGCGCTCAGTCCTGTGGAGACTATAAAGCTGAAGACACAGTCCTTATCCTTACAGAACAGGGTCTACCTGGTGTCAATATGACAAGTAGAAACAAAACACACTATGTGGGAATCCAGACGTGGTTCAGGTGGTGAATTCATGACCTACCTTTGGTGCAGGCAACAGAAATTCATGGCTCAGATCAACTTGAACTGTAGGAAGTACATTTCCACAATGTAGTGTAAAGCCCACAGGCAGGGCGGCTGGGGGGTGGGTGGCTCATTCAGCATCTCAGTACAATGAGGGTGCAGATGCAGGCTCTTTCCCTCTTCCTGCCCTTCCACCTTTGTGGTGCCATTTGTCCTCCAGCTAACCTCCTGCATTGTTACAGGGTCGTTGTGGGAGTATCAGGTGTTACATTCAGAAATGACCACAAATGGACCAAATGTCATCTCTCCCCAGGCGTCTCTTTTTCAAGAGTGAAAGAAAACCTTTCGTAGATGTTTCCCTCAGACTCCAGGACATCTTTGGCCAGAACTACTTGATATTTATCCCCTAAGCCATTAGTGTCTTAGGAAATGCGACAACTGTAACTGACTTAGAGGACCCGTGGAATGGGGCTGAGACAACAGGAGGAGGATGGATGTCCAGAAAAAAGAGGATTTCATTTGAAATAAAGTAGGGGAAAGCTTAAGAGCATTGGGCAGGTGATAGAGAGTATTGTTTTAGTAAGAAATCTGAGGCAGTGACAAAGTAGTTGTAGGACCTTGCTGGGATGACTGTTATTTGTGTGGGAATGACTTAGAAGTTATGAGAGGTGTGAGGGAGCTCAGAGCCATGGAGATAAAAAGCACCTCTACCTTTTGGGGGAATTACCTGAACTCATCTGGACCTTTAGGACTTTGCCATTAACTGCCTGTGTGCTCCTGGGCAAATCACTAAACCTCCACGTGATGTAGCTTCCTTGCTTGCATGGTAAAATTCCTTGTCAGGCATTGAGGACTAGGAATCTCCAGTCTCCACACTCAAGGAGACCAAAAGAAACATCCCTCTAGGCATCTGCTAGGGAAGGAGACGTCCGCTGGGAAGTTTGTCCCAATGAAGATGCTGCATAAGGTGGTCCGAACTACAGGGGCCGAGAGTGGTTTAAACCAGCCCACGTCGCACTTACCAGGCTGTGCACCTTGGCAGATGCTCTGTCACCCAGAGGAGGGAAGCTTCCCACAAGGACATCATCCAGTGGCCAAGCCGCAAGTCTACGAGTCTGTTTCTGCGTCGTTCAGGGTTGGGGGGCGGGTTGTGATAGCTTTTGAAAACCTGCATCAGGCACTGTGTGGGGAGCAGCAGCCCTGCTCCTCCAGGTGCTTGTGGTGAGGGGCCGGGGCTCCACTGCCGGGGCTTCTCGGGGAACAGTGTGCAGGAGCAGTTGCCACCTGTTTCTCACTCTTCTTTGCAGCCAGGAACCAAGTACCAAAAGAGTGTGGTGGCTAAGAGCATGGGCTGAGGAAGCAGAACTCCCGGCTTGTTTCCCCAACACTGCTTCTTTGTTGCTGTCTTAGTTTGTGCTTCTGAGCCAAGAGTTTGAGAGCAGGTGGCTTTCGGGTAGATGATCCCAGGGAGCACGGTGAGGCGGCAGGGAACAGAGGGAAACCAGTAATAGTTACTGCTGTGGGCAACTGGGGCTTCAATCCACCCGGGACTGTCTGCAGGACTGTGTGGCACACAACTTAGAGATGGTACATCCACCCAGGAACAAAAACTGAGGCATTTAATCGTATGAATCCTATTTCTCTTAGATAAAAGTTGATTCTGGGACATATGGTCTCCAGTCAACAAGATAACTGCACTCACCCCTGCCTCCTGGGATTTGTGCCCTGGTGTAGTCCCACCCTACGTATATCAGCATTGGTCTCTGTGGCCAGTTGAAAATGACAGTGATGGGATCTTGCTTCCAAGGCTCAATTCTTAAAGACATGGTGGCTTCTGCCTTGCTTCTTCTCTTGCCTCACTCACTTGAGGGAAGCCAGCTACCACTTCCTGAGTACAGCGGCTCACGTGGCTCCTGTGGGCTTCCTGTCCACAGCCACGTGAGTCAGCGATCTTGGACGTGGATCCACCAGCCCCAGTCAAACCTCTGGATGACCATAGTCTTGGCAGACATCTCACTTCAGTCTCCTGAAAGAATCCAGGACCATCCAGCTGAGTTTCTGCCAGATCCCTGCCCCTCTGAAAACGTGTGAGTTAATAAATACTTGTTTGAGAGAGCTAAGTTTAGAGTAGTTTGCTGTGCAGTGATAGATAACTCATATACGGCATTGGCTTCCCAGGACTTCTAAGCTGACCCTTAACATGGTACAGGCAGGCTCCTGTGGCCAGAAAAAGTCATCAGAAAGAGAAGGCTGAGGAAGGAGGTTTATAGCATCCACTGCAGCTGTTCATCAGAGCTGCAGGTGACCTTGGCGAGGGGCTCGAGGACGGGACCAGCCAGGCCAGCTGTGCAAACTTGAGCATGGCTGTGACACCTCTGAGCTTCAGTTTTCTCTCCTCTTCTACATGTCCCGTATTTTCTCTCCTCTTCTTTCCTCTCTTCTATTTCCTGATGATTTGATTTCTGAAAACATCTCCTTTCTTGACCAAAACTAGAGTTCCTGACTCTCAGCCCTGAAGGGCTACTTACGCCAGCTAACGGTGCACCTTTGGCTCTAATACGAAGCTGTTTCAGGAACTGAGTGTCTGGTTCTGCAGCTTGAGGCAAGTGGTGGGGTCCACCATGACAGCTTCCAGAGAACTCAGGAGGAAAAGGGAGTAACTCTCCCCAAAATAAAATAAGTAAACAGAAGAAAAGGCAAATGGGTCACTTTCATTTTAACCCCAGTCTCAATGCAGAAGTCCACAGGCGCTGGCTTTTCATGTGGTGTTTCCCAGAACAGTTGTCACGTAGCTCAGATCTCAGATCAGTCCCGTAGAACATGCTGGACTCCTGATAGGTGCAGGCTGTGCACTAGCAGGGGTGACTTTCCAGAGACGGAGGAGGGTGGAAACCTTCCTCCCCTCCAGAAGGCAGGCTGGTGGGGACAGAGGCCCAGGAGCTGATCATTTTCATGTAAATGCTTCCCCTAACTGTGTTGACATCCATTTTTTTTCTTTTCTTTTTTTATTGAAGTGTAGTTTGATTTATAATGTTAGTTTCAGGTGTACAGCAAAGTGATTCAGTTATACATATACATGCATATATATTTTTTCTTTTCAGATTCTTTTCCATTATATGTTGTTACAAGATATTGAAACAGTTCCCTGTACTATACGTAGGTCCTTGTTGTTTATCTATTTTACATATAGTCATGTGTGTCTGTTAACCCCCAAGTTCTAATTTATCCCTCCCCACCCTTTCCCCTTTGGTAACCATAGTTTGTTTTCTATGTACATGAGTCTGTTTTTGATTTATAAGTGGAATTTGAGTCATTTTTTTTTAGATTCCACATATAAGTGATATGTGATATTTGTCTTTCTCTGTCTGACTTACTTCACTCAGTGTGATAATCTCTAGATCCATCTTTAGGTGAGAAAGTCTATAGCTTTTGACACATTCAAAGAATGCCCCCTGCAGTGTCAGAACTGCTGATCTAGGCCGGTATGGGCTGCAGTTTGGATCAACATGGCAAAAATTGAGCTTCAGCTGTTTTTTGTTTTTTGTGTGTTTTTTTTTTTTTCCTTCTTCTTTCCAGAATAGTCTTGGTAAGATGAAAATAGTCTTTGGAAGGAATGTTCGCAGTAAGCAGCATCCTAAGTTGAGCTGGTTTAATCTTATCATCTACTCGCTTCTGCTGGTTCTGTGATTTAAACAGAGGTCTGCCTGTGCGGGTGAGGCATTTTGATAAACCGGCTTTTCCCGTGGCCCACTTTGGCTGTGGCTGCCTCTGGGCAAGGAACAGCCATACCAGGCTGGAGGAACGGAAGTGTATCAGCAAATGCTCTTTCCACGAGGCTGAAAAATATCAGGGTTTAATTGAATCAGCCCTGTTGGTTGGTAAAACCATGTAAGCCTGTTGGTAGTTTTTGAAGTATGGGTAAAATTGTATTCAAATCAGGAACTATGATGGAGTGGCAGCTAGATGTCAGATTCAGGGCTCTACAGCAACTAGGAGGGAAAAAAAAAAGAAACATGATAAAAAGAATACACAGTTAAGCACAGCTTAATAGGTTTTGAAGGAGTCAGGAGGCATATTGGCTCTCTTGGGATCATTACTCTTCATGGACCTTGTTTTTCCTTTTGTTTTTCTTCTTTTTCTAGGAGAACCAGGTGAATAAATGGTAGATAACCCTGAGTTCCTAAGCAAGTTACCCAACCAGGGACTTGGCAGATAAGATGTGATTTTATGCTTCACTGCAGCTAGTAAAAGAAGAACCACATTTTTGCTGCTCTGTGACTTTGTTTTGGGGAGAGGAACTCACCGCAACCTCCACCCCTTTGTCCCTTTGCCAAATGATGCAAAATTTGGTTCCTCTTCATGGACCTCTAAAATTAACTTTCAGATGGTTGATTCTCATAGATCACGTCTGGGATTCAGGCCATCGTCCCTGTCTGTTGAGGTGATTCACTGTGCTCAGATCAGCAGAGAACTGAGGGGCGCAGTAGCTGGGGAGACCACCCCAACCCTCATCTTCACCTGTATTTTCTGGCCTCTGGCAGAGTTTTATGCGTGTTTCTAGAGAAAAGTTCCTAGAATAGATACAAAGCATGCCTAATTCTGTGAAAAAGAAAATGTGTCTTTTGCCTTACCATCAGGAAGTTCTTCCAAATGTCTTGCTGAAGTTTTGTGAGCTTTTTAAGGCCAATCCCTCATCAGTGACAGCCTGATAAAGGCAGACCACTGGAATGCAGGAGAGGTGAAGTGCTTAAATTACTAGAGTACGTTCACCCTTAGGAGTTCATTAGAATTGTAAATAACATTGGCACTGAGTTGAATTTCAAAGATAGCTTGTCTGATTTAGTTATTAAAATACTTTGTGTGTCTCTGTGGCACAAGAAATAATATTCTGTTCCTTCCTTTCCTTGCTTTCATCAGTGTAATAAGGACAAAAGGCAATTCAGAAAGCATTCTCGTATCTGTTATATTTGCTCCTCTTAATAATTTTGCAAAATGAATTTCCTTATTATACCTCTATTTTTAAAATGAGGAACTGTCTGTAGTCAAAAGACAAGATGGTATCAGGTGTTGGCAAGGGTGTGGAAAAACTGGAACTCACACTCATTGCTGTGAATGTTAAATTGGAACAACTCCTTTGGAAAACAGTTTGACATTCTCGCCAGAGGTTCACAGTGGGATTCACTGAGATGACCCAGCAAGTCCACTCCGAGGTAGGAGTTCAAGAGAATTCAGGACATACATCCACACAAAACTTGCA
Organism: Camelus bactrianus; assembly: GCF_048773025.1. Taxonomy (NCBI): domain Eukaryota; kingdom Metazoa; phylum Chordata; class Mammalia; order Artiodactyla; family Camelidae; genus Camelus; species Camelus bactrianus. The sequence goes on along the minus strand of NC_133555.1, from coordinate 7,936,085 downwards.
CATGAGTGCTCCTGGTAGCATTGTTCATAGTAGCCAAAAAGTGGAAATAACCCAATTGTCATCAACTGATGAGTGGATAGATAAAATGTGGTCTCTCCAGTCAGTGGACTACTATTTAACAATAAAAAGGAATGAAGTTCTGATGCAAAAAGAGTCAGATACTGGCCACGATAGAAGGACCCACCCAGCCCACACAGAGGGCACCCCTAGAGCAAATAGCTCTGGGGACAAAAGAGGAGCAAGCTGGAAGACAGAGTAGTGGAAATCACTGCTGCTGAACAGAGAAAAGGAAAAAGAATGAAGGTAATAAGGACATTTTAAGAGACATCATCAGACACATTAAAATTCGCATTATAGGGGTCCCAGAAGGAGAAAAGAGAGAAAAAGGGGCTGAGAATATATTTGGAGAGATAATAGTTGAAAACTTCCCTAACTTGGGAAGGGATACAGCCAGCCACGTTCAGAAAGGGCAGAGAGTCCCAGACAGAATTCACCCAAGGAGGAGCCCTCCAAGACACATTGTAAAATGAAAGATTTTTAAAAAGTGTTAAACATCAGCAATTTCATACCATTGAAACTTTTGTTTTATAAAAGCAAAGAGAAGAGTAGTAATTTGGACTCAGACTTTCCAACACTAAGTTTAGCTCTGTACACACTTTTGGGGGCCACGTTTTGTACTAGGCTCTGTTAGGTTCTGATGTCATGATACTAACATTAGCAAGAGCGGCCTTAGATGTGTACTATGTGCCAGGCCGTATGTAGATCTTCACAGCAGGTCTGTGATTCATAATTTACAGAGAAAATTATGGGTCAGTTTTAAGAATTTACCCAAAGTGACGTAAGTACTAGTTCCTGTGTCTTCTTTTACACTGTTCTACATAGAAATACAAATTCCACTTTAAGAAACAAAACAGACCATCACCAACACCACCACCAAAAAACCCTAGCTAGCCTCTTCTCTCCATTTTCTCTGTGACAAACTTAGTCCAAGCCACTATCATCTTTTCTCTTTGCTACTATAAGTCTCCAATGTTCCCATCCGCCCCTTTGTCCTGGCTTCAGTCACTTAGAATGAAATCTGAATTCCTTCCTGACGTCAACAAATTTGTATTTGTTCCCTAGGGCTGCCATAACAAATTGCCGCTGGGGGGCTTAAAACAAAACAGAAATTTATTCTCTTACTGTTCGACGCCCTGGAAGTTCTAAATCAAGCTGTAAGCAGGGCCATGCTCCGCATCTCTGGGTACAGTTCTTCCTTGCTTTCTTCTGACATTCCTTGGCTTGCAGGTGCATCATTCCAGTCTCTGCCTCTGTCATCACATGGCATCCTTCTTGTGTGTCTGTCTCTGCATCTCTGTTTTCTTTTCTTAAAAGGATGCCAATCTTATTTGAACAGGACTTAGCCCTAGTCAACTGTGACTTCATCCTAACTTGATTACATTTGCAGAGACCTTATTTCCAAATAAGGCCACGTTCTGAGGTCCTAGAGGTTAGGACTTCAGCATATCATTGTGGAGGACACAATTCAACCCATAGCAATCGCCTTTCAAGACCTGCCCAGCAGTCTGTTACCCAGTGCCTGTCTCTCCACTAAGCTACTGCACTGATGGTCCAGTTCCTAGAGCATCTAAGTTAGTTTCTACCACAGGGTCTTTGCACATGCTGCTCGCAGCCTGGGATACACTCCCTTGGCTTTCTTATGACTTGTTCCTTCTCTATCTTTAGGTCTCAGCTGTAAATAACACCTCTTATGAGATGGGGTTCTTTTCCCAACCTCTCTTAAGCAGACCCTTATCTATCTTTTATTCCCTTTCTTTTGTTCTCTGATAGTGTACTTCATAACAATTACAGTCAAGTTATATATAAAACTAGTTTCTAAATTTTTAACTATTTCCTGCTTATTTTCTGCTCCTTGACCCCCTCTGCCCAAATATAAACTCTTTGAAGGGAAGGAATCTTGACTATTTGGTTCTTGATTGTAGCACGGTGCTCAGCACACAGTAAGTATGTTCCGGTTTTTGTTTGAATGAATAAATGAATGAACAAATGAGTGAGTGAATAAACCAGAAGCAAGTGTGGTGGGTCTTCTCTGAAACACACAGCACTACCAGGAATTCAGTTTTGCATGAAGCATTCAGAGCAGAGGTTAAAATGAGACAGACCTTTCATTTTGAACACCTACCATATGACCTTAACTTGACTTCTCTAAGTCTCTCTAATGTTGTCTAGATAGTAGTGTTGATCATAGTTCCGACTCGACTCCATAAATGAGGAGGAGGAGGGGCATAGATGGTAGTGGAGGTGCCCGGGGAACCATGATTTGGGAATTCATCAGAAAACAAAGATGTAAGTTGGGGCCAGCCCAGAAATTCCCAAAGGACCAATCCTGTCTCCCTCAGCTCAGGCACCTGCTCCAAAAACTTGGAGCACAGCATCGTCCTGAGGCTACTTTGTGTGTGCCTTTCACTTCCGCTGGCACATTCAGCTGATTGGTTTGGCAGCAATTTTCCCACCTGGCTGCAGGCTGGGAATCTGCCCATTTCACATCCTTGAAGTAAAAAGATGAGAGTCCTGGAGTTGGAAGAGATCTGTCTACTTATGAATTGATGAAGGAAAAAGTTCGTAAGAGGCTGTGTAGGGAGACTCGGCCAGTATTTAATACAGAGAGAGAATTTTGTGGATATACCTTTAGGAAACAATAAAACAACAGCAAAGTCTGTAGCCATGGTGAGCACTTGCCGTGAGGGACAGGAGACAAAACACAGGTCCGGGGATGGCGCCGCACTTGAGTTACCTTTAAATGAAAGGCACAGGTCCATCCCCGGGCTTATGGCTGACCCAGTAAAAGCCGAATCACTGTGTGCTCTTGGCAAAGATACTCAGTTTTCCTTAAATCAGAGCTTCTTGTTGTTAAAAGCCAGTCATATGAAATTTCCAGTTACATCAGGAAGAAATCTAGACCTGAAGCTCTTAGCTGATTACAGCCTGGACGGCGCACATTCACTGTTTGATGTCCAGGGAAGAAAGACTTGCGATAGAATCCCAGTTCTGCCCCTCGTAAGAGCAGAAAGCAAATGCAAACTTAGACTTAAATCGGGTGCAAAAGGCACTGGATTTGAAATCAGATCTGCGTCTCACTTAGGAGATGGGAGATCTTAGATTGCTACCAACCTAGCTTAGCCCTGCCCTGTGTCTCTGATTTGGAAATCAAAGACTATGATTGCTCCACGAATCCCTTCAGGTTGCAACCTGAGATTATGTCCAAGTCTTTCTTTTTGAGAACCTCATGGTTACCTGTTCCCAGGGCTCCTGTGTGCCTCCTGTCGTAATATGCGTTGCTTTCTCCCTCAGGCCGGTGTTTCTCCCCTTGTTGTTCATGACTGCCCCTTCAGGAGTTTTTTTGATTTTTTTTCCCCATAATTGTGCTCTTTTCCCTATGGTATTTTAATACCACAGATATTCCATATGTAGGTTTATGTGCTGTAGTCCTTTGGAAGGCCATAAACTTTGTAAGATTTGATACATTTTTTTGCCCCCCACCCCAGACCTATTCTTGCCTCCTTGGGGGCAGTATCATCCTCTTTGGATACCCTAGATCGTGAGTCAAAGGTTAGCAAGAAGTAGGTGTCTTATTTACAACAGTTTCCTCAGGTCATAACACGTAAGAAGTGCACAGTGATGGTCATTGGATGGGTGGGTGGATGTATCAGTTGATGGATGAGGACTGAGAACAGTGCAAAGGAAATCCTTCGTCTGATGCCGACTCCATAATAGGTAAGAAATAAATGTATTTGCTCCCGCTGCAGAAAACCAGCCTGAAACCTCCAGTAGTATTGATCCAACTCACATCAAACCTTTATTTTTATGCGCTGATCTCTAACCCTCCTGGTGACACATTGAGGGCCCCTGTTAGTTGCCTACCACCCCTGTGTCACCTACCACAGTTACCTGTTTAATGAATGAATACATGCAAGGAAGAATTAAAATGTAGAGCTCACCTCATCCTTGGTTGGACCAATTCTAAGAGTCTGGTGGTCCCTCCACTGGCAGAGGAACAGAATGTGACACCTTTGCTCACAAGCACCGTGTCTGTCTCATTGCAGTCATTGGTTTCTGCTACCTGGAAGCCCTCTGTGGGCAGAGATGTCAGCATCCTACATGTGCGAGTAGCAGTCTGTTGGACTCCCCTGTTAAGCAGAGTCTGTGGGATGAAGATGCTCTTACGTTGCAAAAAGAGAACTTTGGCCCAGGAGTTTGGCCACAGCGAGAATGGGGTTAAACAAGTTGAATCTATGGTTTTAGACGTCAGGTCAGGGGGTGATTGGAGGCAGGGAGGTAGTGATTGGGAAGGGGAGGGAGGTTCTGTTTCCTCTTCTGGGTGCTAATCACATGGGTGTGCTCACCTTGTGATAAAACACCCCTGTGCACTTAGAATTTGTGTGTTTTTCTGGATGTGCGTTATAACTCAACTAAAAGAACAGTGAAGCCAGGGAGTGAGGTCGTAGCCTTCCGGGGGCCAATTGTTTAGACAAGTCACTTTTCTTCCCCGAGTTTCGCTTTCCTTCTTTGTGGCGCTGAAACAACACTAGCGCCTACCTCACAGCTTTGATGTGAGGATTGAATGAAACAGTATACACATCACTTAGCACGGTGTCTGTGTCTGGTTTGTTGTTTATTAGTTATGATTAATTTGTTCTTATTCATTATCATTATTCATTTAGCCCACATTTACTGAGGCCACACCAAAAATGTCAATCACTGTTAATTCAAGAGCACTGAGAGTCTAAATGCAGAAACAGAATAAGACAAAGTTTTTGCTCCTCTGTAACATTTCATCATGAAGATTTTTCAAACACAAGAAACTGAAAGAATGGCACAATGACCTCTCAGACTTACCAGCCTCAACATTTTGCTAGATTTGCTTTATCATGTACCCATCCATCCCTCTGGCCGTAATTGGGCCCTTTGTTACAGAGACCTGCCCATGGCCCCAGGACACTGACCTCCAGGGAAACTTGGTAAGGAAGACAATAGCACTGGTAGCAGGAAGACATCCCCCTGAACCTACAGGAAAGGTGATGCCTCCTGTTGAATAATTCAGGTCTTCACATGCATACCTCTCAGCAGTCCATAGACAAAAGAGCTCATTTTTGGGAAAGGGAGCTAATACAGCTTCAAGGCTACTGTCTTCTAGGCAAAAACAAAGGCTTCCAGTGACCTTGGCTCGGCCCAAAGTTTGTGCAGCAGAAGATGTAAATTCTTCCCAAGAGCTTCTGAATTCATGAATTAACACTGACCTTGAATTAGTCATATTTTCCACTGAATGGAGACTGAAAACGCTTAGAACTATTTTTCTCTTACAGACATGTGGAATTTCTATAATTCTCATTTTTCTATGACGACTATAGATCATTTGTCTAATAAGAGCATTTGTTTGGGTTCCTGCTGTAATAAATTGTGGTTCTGCTTTAATGAACAAAAACAAATAATTTGTAATTGGCCCATTAATTATTTGCATGTAAATGCCTCTGTTAGAGTAACTTAATAAGCCATTGAAAAACATTCTCCTGTGCCAGCTGAGTTACACTGTATTTAGTAAGCAATTCTTTTCAGGGAGGAGGGGAGAGGAAGGAAGGTTGTTTTGTTTTATTTTTGTTTCAAAGCAAGGAGGCACCGGGAACCTGAGTGAGACTGTGTCTTAGGAATCTAAATCCTCATGAACCCACGAGGCCAAAAGTAGAAAAGGAGAGCTCAGTGGAATTGGATTAATTGAAGGGTTAATTGATGAACCTGTTCTATACACAGGTGATGAGAAAGCACCTGGGGCAGTGGTCCTCCCCTGCCCAGCCGCCCACAGGGTGAAGGTTTAATAACCAGGACAGTGTTGGCCAAACTTTGCTGCACATTAGAAACACCAAGGGCACTTCAAAACATCCCACTGTCCAGAGCCATCCTCTGCCAATTAAATCAGAAATTCAAGGGTTAGACCCCCAGTGTTAGTATTTTTTTAATTGAGACATAATTGACATATGACATTGTATCAGTTTCAAGTGTGCCATGTGATTTGATATTTTTATACAAAAAGATCACCATGTAAGTCTTGTTAAATCTGTCAACACACAGAAGTTTTTTTCTTGTGACGAGAACTTTTACAATTTGTTCTCTTAGCACCTTTCAAATGTGCAGTACAGTATTGTTAGCAATAGGCACCATGCTCTGTGTTGCATCCCTAGGACTAATTTAGGTTATAACCGGAAGTTTCTCTCTTTTGCTCCGGTTTACCCGTTTCACTCACCCCTCACCTCTGGCAGCCGCCAGTCTGTTCTCTGTATCTGTGAGTCCGTTTTTGTTGTTGTTGTTTTGTTTTTTTTAGATTCTACTTGTGAGCTCATACTTCTTTTTGTCTTTCTCTGTCTTATGTATTTTACTTAACCTCATGCCCTTAAGGGCCTTCCTGTTGTCAAGCATCAGTATTTGTTAAGGACCCCCAGAAGTTCCCGTTGTGTAGCACAGTTTGTCAAACACTGGTCGGGGAACTGATTCCCCCACATCTGTCCCCCTCTGTACCCGAAGGAAAAATAAGCAACGTAACAAAAACAAGTAAGTACAGGCGTGAACTCCCACTGGTACACATGAGCTGTCAGCAGTGTCATTCCTTTGGCTTTTGAAAATACAGTTGACTAGCTGTCAGGTGAGCCTTTCAGGTGGCTGAGAGCCTTTCCTGAAGAGCTAGTTTGGAAAAAAACGAAGACCAGACTGTGGATCCCAAAGAGAAGTGCAAGAAAGGCTGAGTGGTGGAGGTGGGTGGGGGTGGCTAGGACTAGGAGAAGAGCAGAGGTCAGGGTGTGTCAAGTTTGGATCCGCAGTGATTCCAGCCTGCACGACCGGCCCCCCCAGAGTATGACTGAGAAAAATACGCTGAGAGAAATCCAGACTATATTTAAATGGGAAAACTGTTGGGGGACATTTGGTAGGCCGGTGACACAGGTTGGTAAGAAGAATTCACCAAAGGCAAGGGAAAGTTTAAGAACAAAGGAAAGTTTAATAGGTTTGCTGCTCCAGGCAACCGCGGGCCGCACGGACAGGAGGTGCCTGCGTGCCCACCGAGCGTGAACGTGCGGGGTCTGTCACTGGGGAAGGGGCTGTGGACGCAGAGGGACAGGGGAGCAGATTTCTGACTGGCTGTGAGTGAGGTAAGGGGCTTTGGTACACGGGCGGGTAGTGGATTTATGACTCCAGGAAGATGCAGACAGGGGCTGACACAGCAAGGCAGTGGAATTTATGATTCCAGTAAGGAGACACAGCCGAGACGAGGCAGCCTGAGCTTCGGTGAGGCCAGCCATTTCCCAGGGCTGAACGTGTGTGCTAAGGCAGACCTGTTAGGGAGGGGTGTACTTTGTTTTTTGAGGGATTGCAGGCGGACATCTGAGAGCCTGGGATGGGTGTCACAGGGCTTCAGCGGGCACCAGTTGGGACTACAAAACCGAAGGCAAAAATCCATCCTCCAGAAATAGGAAAAATGTGGGAAGCAGGGCAGTCTCTTACTCAGTCTAAACATCTCTTCTGTTCTTTTTCCTACCTTAACCACTTGCAATTACCTCATTGTCCAACTCAATTTAAATCACATTTAAATATGTTTCAAAGAAGCAGGACGTGAGTTAAGAACAGGCAGTCTTCTGGTGTGGGCTACGGTTCTAGGTGCATCACCTTTAGACAAACCACAAGCCTCGCCCTCATTTCGTGACAGGAACCAATGGTTGAACCTTTGTAAATTTCATGTGAGGGTAAAATTAAATCATGACTGAAAGCCCTTCTCGCAGTGTCTAGAACTTTGTAGGGCTCCTTACATCGCGGCGATCGTTATCAGCCAGTCAGTCCATGTGGGATGCCTTACTCAGTTTCTCCAAAGTTTGCTTTGTGAGCAGAGTGTGGAAAGAGTATACACCCTTAAGGTTGAGCCCTGAGGTCCAGCAGTAGCATGAGGGAGCCGCACTGTGACCATCTCCTACTAGCTCATGGAAGCAGTTTGTTCAATTTTTAGGACATTTGTGAGTTAGTTTTTATACAACCATTATTAAAATTAAATGACAAAAAATTAAATTTAAAAAATTTACATGACAAATTTAAAATTAAATCAATTAACATCAAAAGTAACAAATACTCCAAACTTATATTTTCTAATTCTTTTACTACACTTTACTATTATTTCTATGCCTGGGGTCATTACACTGATTGAATCTGTAGAGTGGAAATACTGCATGAGTGTATGCCCTGCCACCTCATGGCATCATATTGGCAACTTACGATCATCTATGGTGATTATTTATAGCATGGAAATCATAAAATACTACAAATTGATGTGTGTCCCTCAGAGAGCTGATTGTAAACATTTAAAGCACATCTCTGGGGTAGGGGAGTGTGTGGGGAGAGAAGGAAGGTATAGGTGTAGTTGACGCACCTTAGCTATTTTTAGGAAGGATGACCATAAGTTTAGAACTTGGAGGAAGATTTTCCCGAGAGAAAGCCAAGTGGGGAGAACAAACTTCTCTCAGCATCTTACTCATAAAAGGCAAGACTAAGAAAGAAATCCAGCAACTAGCTGTGAAATCCACACGCTACTTTTAAATGGCAAAATCACTTCTCTTTTCACAAGTGACAATGCCAGAGGATTTTGCAATTGCCTAGTGGAATCCAAGAAGACCCACTTTCCCAGATCCTGAGACTTGATCTTGCAGAAGAGATAATCCTTGATCATCAATTTTTAGTGTTTGCATTTTTAAATGTAACTTGTAAAGGAAATGTGTTCAAATGGTCCAAACAACCAGAAGGTATAGAAAACTATAAAGTGAACATACCTGCCGTTTTTCTGAAGCCCCACTCCACCTGTATCACTCGTGTTCTTTTTGTTCATGCTTTCAGTCTCTTTCTGGAAAACATCCAAGTAAATATAAATAAGGGTTTTCACCTCCATCACCGTTCTCACACCTTATTATACAACATGTTGCAGAATATACTTAGTCTTCTAAATCTTGCTCTTTTTCCATTAATAATAGATCTCGGTTACCTTCCCATGTAAGTGCATACAGAGCTCCTTCATTTTTAAAAATAATAGCTGAATAGTGTTCCATCATCTGGAGGAGCTGTAATTTGTTTAATCAGTTACTTAGTCGTTGGCCCCTGGGTTGAGTCCAATCTTTTGCTCTTGCCTAACGAAGCGATGAGTAACTCCTTATAATGTTAGAGTATGAGGCGTGCCTGCGTTCCCGCCATCCGGTACACGGAGCGGGTAGTCAAAATTTTGGATTTTGCCAATCTGACAGCTAAACAATGGTGTCCCCAGGGAATTTTCTTTGGTATTTCACTCCTGAGTGACACGGAGCTCTTTGCATGTGTTCAGTAGCATTCCCATTTCTTCGTGTCTGGCTGACTTTACTTACTTACTTTTAATGAGCTATCCATTCACAGCCTTTGCTCATTTTCCTTCCTGAGGGCTGTTTAATTCATTTGAAAGCCTGGAGACGTCACCTCACAAGCCTACGAGGACAGAGCCTGTATTCCGATAACTGGCGAGATCTCTTTTGTGTTGCCATCCCGTCATGCTAAGCTTTCAGGTAGATGGGACGCAATCGTGGTGTGGTGAAACAGGTGAGCATGTATGGAAAGAAGAGGCAGGTCCATCCCCAAGATGTTTGTCCATCTGAAAACCTCCATTAGAATCAGATGGCTGCCAGAGTCTATAGGCTACGAGTTTAAAGCCAGCCTCCAGTCTCAGGTCTAGTCCCTCCCTCATTTCTTCTTCCCTCCGTCATCCCCTCTGTCTCTGCTTCTACCACAACCTCCTCCCCTCCCCTCGGCAAACCACACTTCCTGCTCTCTCCATACCTGTCTTTGCTTTGCTTAGAATGCCCTGGGACTCCCGACAGACTCATGGGTTCTGGTGTTTTGTCAGTAGCCGTGGTATGATGAAGACCACTCTGTCTGGAGTTGGATGGTGTGAACTCAAATCCCAGCTCCCTCCCTCACAGCCTCTTTCAGCTTTAATTGTCTTAGTCCTCAATTTCTCTAAGCCCTAGTCTCTGCTCCAGGAAATGTGGAAACAGTGTTGCTTAGTGGCTAGGAATGTGGCTTTTAGAATTCATTAGAGCAGGGTTAGAATCCCTGATCATCTTCCTAGTTAGGGGCTAGTTAGTTAGCTGGGGAAATTATTTCCCGACTCTGGTCCTGTTATCACACTTGTGAAACGTGGAACAATTCTGCACGCATCTCTCATATTTCTGCATGTTCTGTGAACAAATGAATTCAGCTTTTTTCCCAGACTCTTTTTCAGGGATATTTATGTAGTGAACAGTCTGGAAGGTAGCAATAAGCTTCTCTGTATAGAACAGAGGACAGATCTGTTTTCTGCCCAAGATAATGAAAATAATGTTTTTGTCCATGTCAGAGCTTGAACAGGTGTGCATTGTGAGCCCTGTGAAGTACTGAGGTTTCCTAAACTTGGGGTTCTTGACTTGTGATGTGACCCAGCACATGTACCACATCCATCTGGCCCTCTAGACCTTGCCCTGTGGGAATCAGGGCTTGGAAGACCAGCACAGATGATGTAACTCTGCCTATTTCTGTTCCTGTGAATAGGAAACTGCCCTTTGTCTCTGACCCAGGCGTTAAGTGTCTTCTGCCTGCATCCGTGAGACTGGCAGGCTAATTTGGTTGCTTGCATGAAGGGTAAAATCCCAGACCCTTTGCTTCTTGACATTTACTTCATAGAGCTTTTGTGATAATGAAATGTATTAATGTGTGAAGCACACATGACCATGCCTGTGCCTCCTTCGTAATAGTTACCCAGTAAGAGGGAGCTAGCATTCTTATTTTTCTTGTTATTATGATTGTGATTACTTTATTACCTGCCTCAAAGGACTGATGTGGGATGAAGGGAAATAGTATTAGCATAGTGTCTGGCCCATGGTAGGTTCAGGCAGAAGGTTCTTTCGTTTCATTCATTTATTGTATCATCTCAGGGAGGCTGTAATAGTGGGAAGTGACTGAAGACCCACTGTGAAGGTAGATTACATTCTAATCTGTTTTCCAAAACTCAGCTAAAGGAGGGTGGCCCCACAGAGTAGGAACAGGGGCTTCATGTTTCAGTGTGGCTTCCTAGGATCCCACCCTCTGTCCAAAAAGCCACTGTGAACCATGCCAGGTAGAGTTGGCCAGGTCTAGGGACAACCCTTGGTGCTATGTTCTGACCCTATGCTGATACCCCTCTTGGAGAAGAATATAGAATATCTTTGAACTTATAGTTTCTATTTAAGAATATGTTTATGAGCACTGGCACTCTTGGTTCTGGAACTAAATTCCATTCTGTGCAGTCTCATGTCACTGGGAAGGAAGCATTCGGGACCTGGCGTCCCTGGTCACTTCCTTGCAGTCACTCCCCAGCACCCCAGCATTCTGTGACAAATCTGGCCATGTATTGACTGCCAGCTGTGCTTTTTCTAGGCTCTAGTTAAGGTGATTTATGGAGGAAATCTGGCCACTGCCCTCAGGGAGCTTACCATTGAACATAGAAGACAGTAGTAAATGGATAAGATACAAATGAAATAAAGTTGTAACTGACGAGTGCTGCAGAGGAAAGCAACACTGGTGAATTCATCAGGGCAAGTAACCCACTCCTGAATCTCAGCAGCTTAGCGTCATAAAGTTTGCTTCTCACTTAGTCACAGTCCAGTGTGGCTGGACAGCAGGGGCTGGGGTAGGTGTGGGGATGGGAGGACCTCTTGGGCTTATTCGACCTTTCTAGGGCCCAGCCTCTTCCTAGCAGTCACTGATGCCGTGTCTAGGGCCGCCTCCTTTCATTGTGTTCAGCAGGCTTCCCAGTGGCACACACCACTTCTGCTTGTAGTATAAATCCAAGGGAGGCTTGGAAATGTGGTCCACCCAGGGGGGCTGGAAGAATCCGTAATTGTTTTCTGACACAAAGGAGACAGCACCAGAGAACAGGGTGATCAGGGACGGGATGCCCCAGGAAGTGACTTCGGTTAAGGGCGCGGGTTCTAGAGTCAGACTGCCTGCGTCTCCTCCTGGCTCTGCCACTTGCCAACTGGTGACCTTAGGTTTAGTTTGGCAGCCTTTCTCTGCCTCCCTCTTCTCAGCTGTGAAGTGTGGATGACAGTAATAGAGTGGTTGTGAGAAAGGAAATGAAATAACCGATGGACTCCAAAAATAATGTTTAGCACAGGGCCTGATTGGTTTATTCTAAGTACATCAGTACAGTTAAATAATTATCATGGTTGTCATTAGTAATGATGAGGCAAGACCTGAAGGAATGAAAATGTTAAAAAAAAAAAAATTGAAAAGGAAAGAGAATGTTAAACCAGCGTGACAGAAAATCCTGTTGTCTGACTTGTTCCTATACCCTCCATTCCCACGTCAGAGTGAAGATTCCCCTGGTCCTTTGCTAAATGGTGTTGGAATCGACGACCATCCCTTACCTTCTGGTAATTTACCTAGTTACATCAGGCTCTGGTGCCCGCCTCCTAACTAGGATTCTGATGGGATAGATGTGTGGTTTTAATTTTAACTCAAATTTTGCAAATAGTGATTGTTTCTTTCCCCTCTTTTACAAAGATGTGTTCAGCTAGCTTTTCTCCAAGGTTCCATTTTGTCCTAACAATCTATATAAATTTTAATGGGAAATGAAAATGTCTGTCTGACTGCCTGGATTCCAGGTCTTGCCTTTGGCAGTAGGAATCTTGAATTGGCGAATAGTTTCCATGTGCTGGCGCTTATATGCAAGGCAGACACTTACTGTGGAGGAGCAGAATCATTACTCATCACAGGGAAATGACCAGCCCTTCACGTCATTACTCTGCTTCTGTTTCCCTTTTGTGCTTAGTGGATCCAACTCCTAGTCGTGTCACTTGTGTGGTTGTCCCACCACACAGTCAGAGCCTGCCCAACCTACCTCCATAAAAGACATGGGCATTGTTAAACTTAATACAATCAATTTCTAAATGAACTGCTTAAAGGGGCATCAGTGTTTTAGACAATGAACATAGTCTAAGCTTTGTGTATGAATTATTTTCACCTCTATAAAGTGAGGTTCAAGAGGCATTGTACTTGACTCATTTTATTGGTTTTCTACTTTGTGCCAGGCATTGTGCTGACCGATGAGGACACAGTAGTGAACCAAAACACTGTCCCTGCCCTCAGTGGACCTGCCACTTGGTAGGAAGGACAGAAGATAATCAAACACTCTCTCATAGACAGTGTCTAACGGCATCTGTGACAATGAGTGATGCTATGAGTGTCCATTACGAGGGAATTTCAGTGAAGTGGGTGATTAGGAACAGCTTCCTTGAAGAGGTGAACTGGGAGCTTAGGACCGAAGGAAGGAGCAAGAGTTATCCAGGCACAAGGGAGGAAAAGCAGTCCACCAGAGGGAGCAGAATGTGCTCGAAGGACTCAAATATGGGTGAGCCTTTGGAGAAAGCCAAGGTGACCATGGCATATGGGATGAGGCCAAAAGAGCAGGTGCTGAAGGCCACCCTGTGAATTATAATCTTTCACTCCAAAGCAACAAAAACCCACGGAAGGGTTTTAAACTGGGAAGAGTGGGGCTGCTGGGACTAGATCAGATTTGCCTTTGGAAGAGGCCACTGTATCTGGAGGGTGGAGTGAAGCAGGTGTGTGTGGACCAGAGGGGAGGTTCTTCTAAGAGGTGAGGGCTTCATGGGAAGTGGAGAGAGCTCAGTGTCTGGGGGCTAAGGTAGAGAATGAGAAATATAGGGGCGCTTAGCTGGTAAAATCCATAGGAGTGGGTGATGGATTAGATGTGGAAGATGAGAAGGAAGGAGGGTCAAGAGAGACTTTCCAGGGATTCTGGTTTCCTGAACTGCGTGGATAGTTTACGGACTTAGTGCTGAATCTAGGGAGGGAGATCATGAACTAGTTTTGGAGTTTGATGATATATTTTATAATTAATGTAAGTTAAAAATATAATGGGGGGAGGGTATAGCTCAGTGATAGAATGCATGCCTAGCACGCATAGGGTCCTGGGTTCAATCTCTAGTTACTGCATTAAAATAAGTAAACCTAATTAGCACCCCCTGCAAAAAAACCCCAAAATTAAAAAATAAAATAAAATTGTAATTAGAATGTCATTATTTGTCAATTCACAAAACATATATTGAGGAAAGAAGAAAAAGAAAATAAATGACCATGTCTTCATCACCTCCTATGTTCTGGGTGCTTTTTATCTTGGTCCATCTTTCTGGTAACCTTATAAGGCAGTCACGGCTCTCATCAATCAGATCAGAAGAAGATTTGAAAGATTTATGACTGGCCTAAGAACACACAATTAGTGATAAGGAAAATGTGTGTTTGGTCACAGATTTATATAAAACCACAATGTACTGTAGGCTTTTCCACCGCAAGACATTTCCTCTGTATGTTGGTTTTATGAGGGATAACATGGGGTTCTGGACCTCAGGGAATTTACAATAATCTCCTAGGAAGATGTTGGTTATAATTCCACGATGGAGGATTAAACAAGATGCCCAGGGTCTATGGAGGAAGAGGTTTGGGATTTCCCCGTGCACTCTGGATATGGGAGAATCTGAGCTGTGTTTGAGGAAGGCATTCCACTGGCCATTTTCAAGACATACCGCGGGGCAGCTGTGGCCTGACCTCTACTGGCTGGAGAGATTCATCAAGTGGAGATGGAGAGAGAGAGGAGGAGGAGAATGGAGGGTGTGTAAACACATGTTAGAGTGACTGGAACTCTTTGGTATCTTTAGAAACCTTTGTCTGTGAAAATAGTAACCGAAAATCAAACTAAACGTATTTGGTAACAGTAAGAGACTTAAGCTCATAATAATTTATAATTTATAATTAGTAATATTAAAAATAATTCTGAACAGGGGCATGAATGTGCAAAGCTCCTCTGTGTTCCCTTAAGCCAGCCATTTTCAAATCACACAGCCCTTTATGTATGTGCCGATAATCTCAGAGGGCCATGGAGCTGGGTGAGAAGGGAAACAGTCCTTAGGAATAAGCAGAATCAATATTGAATGATAGATGTTTTGAACCCCTCGGAGCTCTTTTTTTTTTTTCCCTTGTTTCTCCTGAAACACACACACACGAAAATTAACATAAGCAATGCAATTAGTGAAGATATAGTCACAAATCCACTAACATGTACAACAGACTGCTGCTAATAGTGTTTGCCTCCAGGAAGTTGGTTGCAAGAATGGAAAGGGGACTAACTTTTCATTGCATGTGATTATGCACCTCTTGAATTTTTAGAAGATGTGTAACTAAATACACTTGCAAAAGTCTACTATTTCTGTGGCCTGAAAAGCACCAAGATGTAGATAGAAAGTTTATGGACTTAAGACGCTTAATACCTGAGCCCGCGTCTCCTTATTCACGGAGTACAGGGAATGATTCTTACCTTGCCTGGTTTTTCATGCAGATTAGGGGTGGTGTATATTCAATACCTAGTGTAGAGTGAATGTTCAATAATAAAAATTGTATTAATGAAAAATCAAAGTCTTTTTTGATAGGTTGTAACTAAATACAACTTTTTGTGGCTAAGTTTTAGGTCTCGAGGTTTTGCGAGTAAAAATACTGACCTGGTATTCAGAAAGGAAAAGAAAAGGCCTTCAGCATTGATGTAGTACTTCTGGGCCATAGGAGCATTCCATAATTACAGCACTATTATCCTGGTGGGAGGGAAGAGAACAAAGTAATAATAATAATAAATATTAATATTAGTAATACATTAAAATATAATTGTTAGTGAGCTTCAGCCTCTTACTGTTACCAAGTATGTTAAATAATACATTAATAACATATTTTATTAATAATAATGAAACATATTAAGATACTAATAATATTATTAATGTTATTATTAATAGTCTCTTGTTGTGCTCAGAAAGCTTAGTTTTCTGACCTAGGTCCAAGCTAATCTCGTCTCCATCTCACATATTTAATAGGAGAATTAGAGATTCATATATTTCAGTGAATTGTATTGCCTAAATGTTATTGACACAGTCTGAGCATTAAACTATTATCATTTTCAAGCTCTGGATTAAGAAACTAATTACAAGGCTTTAACAGTTAAGTCCTAGCTGCCAAGTCTTAGGAATATTGCCGCACTATCTATAAGGCTGAATAATTGTTTGATCTGTTGACATGGTAACTGTTTTGTAAAAAGCAATCTGTAAGGTTGTCTTCAGTCTTCAAAACCGTCCTTAAGCATTGTGTTCAAATATGGCCACGGCAGTCTGGGAAACTTGTTATTAAAAGCATGACCAGAAAAGTGGTTCATTTTCCTGTGAGAAGATGTCAATTAACCCTAATAAAATTATTTGGAGGCTGATTTTGTTTAATCAAACACCACAAAATAATTGAGCTCTGAACAAATGGCTTATCATAGAAATGTGCAGGTTGGCAAGAAAGCTTTGAGAGTGCATTTCAGTAACGCACACTCATTAACAGTCACATTTTTCATTCAAATGGGCAGTTACCCAGTTACCTGGTGCTCAGGGCTCTGATAGGATGCGTGGCTCTGACAGACTGGCCTCTCAGCCAAGACAAAGTCAGAAGCTTTTATAGTGTGAGCACTTGGAGATTTGAAGAACAGGGAAACTGCTTATTTATCGCCTATCAGGTATAGAGAAGGACCAAATCCAAGGTCTGTGTCCCATGTTTATTTATAGACCATTTACACACTGTCCCTCCCTCCAGGGTCCCCAGAAGTACCTTTAAAAACATAATTTAACACTCAAACTTCTGACTGCATTTAAGAATCATATAGGGAGCTTTTAAAACACACTCATAGCAGGACCCCATCCTTGACCAGTTAAATCAGAATCCCTCTGGTGGGGGCGTGGACATGGATATGTTTCCAAACCTCCCATCACGTCCTGGGCAGAGGACCATCGCTTTAATCCATCCATCATTCCCCAGACTCATTCTCAACTCCTCTGCAAAGCTGAGTGAACACAGAGGATTAGATTGTCACATCTGATTTGCACAAATGGGTGATCCTATCCAGTGTACCAGTCAGCAGGGGCTGCTGTAACAGAGCTCCTTGACTGGGTGGCTTCAGCAACAAGCGTTTATTTTCTCGTATTTCTGGAGGCTGGAAGTCCAAGATCAGGGTGCCATCAGGGTTGGTTTCTGGTGAGACAACCCCCCGCCCCGGCCCCCGCCGCTCCTTGCTGTGTCCTCACTTGGCCCTTTTTCTTTGCACACATACTCCTGGTGACTTTTCACTTCTTAAAAGGACACTTAGTTTAGGGCCCCGCCCTTAATGACTTCTTTCAACCTTAGTATCTCCTTCAAGGCCGTAACTCCAAATAGTCACCTTGGGGGCTACAGTTCCAACATGTGAATTAGGGAAGGACAGTATTCAGTCTTTAACACCCAGTAACAGGCTTTACTCTTAATTCCAGAGTTACAAATAGTCGTGAGACACAGGCACAGTCAGGGAGCTCTGGAAGCAGCAGTACCGTTTATTCCTCAGTACTTTCTTGCCTAAGGTCACACTTTGGCCCAGGATAATAAATTAAGTCCTTATGTGATATAGGTGTTTAGATGTAAAAACAGAGAGCTGTTTTGGTCAAGGAACATCATTATTTTAAACTTAGATATACAGCTTCATGATATTTTTCAGGGAATCGTACCGTGTGAATTGACAGACATCGGATTTATTTATTATAAGCCATCCCAGACAGACTAGGTGCATCCTGCAAAAAGCATTCCATGGATACAAAATCTCAAGCTGAAATATGCTGTTTGTTTGTTTGCCGGATGGTCTCTTGTTCACAGAAGGAAATGTGACCAAGCAACCTTTCTTGTTTATATCCCTGAGGTCCTCCCACAGTCACCTTTCCCCCGACCAAAATCAGAAGAGTATTGTTATCCTTATTACAAAGCTCTGGCTATCCCTCTGACTTTTGTTCTTCCAACACTTTGCTATATTAAAACGCAGTTCCCAGACCTGTACCATCACCTGGGAGCTTGTTAAAAGTGCAGGATCTCAAGCCCACCTAGGCTGACTAAATCAGAATCTGTATTTTAACAACATGCCCAGGTGATTTGTTTGCAAATTCAAGTTTGAGAAGCGCTGTTCTAACACACCAGGTCTTCCCTGCCCCAGGGCCTTTGCACCTACCCTGTTACTTATGTGTATGTCTTCATCTCTCAGGTTACAACTGAAAAATCACCTCTTCTGCCTCTCTCATCTTTTTTTTTTTAAGTAGATGCCCCCACATTATTCTTGTATTTGCACTCCCACTTAACATTAGTTACAATATCTATTTTACTGATTTGTTGTATTACTGCCTCGGCTGTCTCACCAGTTCTGAGCTCCTTGGGGTCAGAAGTCATACCTAACCTGTTAAGCACTCGTATCTAATGAATATCACTTGGTACATACTAGGTAGCCAGTAAGTAGTTGTTGTATCAGAATGTGCAGATTGATATTCCATGGCTGGGTTCCTGCCTGTATCTCTAACTTTATCTTCTTTATTCCTTCCTTGCACTCAGTGTAAACTAGTTATAATCCCCTCTTCCTCATCCTCATCCTCCTCATCCCTGGGCTTTCGCACTTGCTTGGATTTGCTTAAGCTGCTCACTCTTCCTGAATGCTTTCCTCCCATCTGTCCCCCCAAAAGAATACGTATTCATCCTCAGAGACTCTGCTCCAGTATTCTAGAAGAGACAGCTCAAGGCTAGTTGGGCCACAATGGTGTCTTGAATTACATTGAATTTTAGTGCGTTTACATGCGTATTTCTACCATGATATTGAGATCCTCTAGTGGGAAAAGAAATAATTGTTTCTCATATCTGTACTGTTGTTGCTTGATGAAGTGCGTGAAACACAGGAACTGCTCAGTAAATGGTCTTTGAATTATGAGACAGGAGAAATACAAGAGAACGTCAGGAGGATGGTGTAAAGAAAGCCCACCCGCGTCTACTTTGAAATCGTGGCATAAAAAGTCCTCCCCGGACGTCATAGTCCCCGTAGTCCTGTGTACACTTTTCTTGCTGAAAAAGTACTTTTCATGTCCCTTAAATCTTCCAGCAGTCCTGGAAAGATAAGCTGAATCAAATAAACACTTCATTTGTCTCGCTTTCCAAAGATAAGCTCTCTTCTCAATGTAAAGATACACAAATACGCCATCCTAGCCCATTCACGCTGTTATAACTGAGCGCCGTAGACTGTGTGGCTTATTACAACAGAAATTGATTTTGCACAGTTCTAGAGGCTTACAAGGCCAAAATCAAGGTGCCAGCGGATCCTGGGCCTGGTGAAGCCTGCTACTTGGGTCCTAGATGGCTGTTTCCTCACTCTGTCCTAATCGGTGAGAATGTTCTCTGGGGTCACTTTATACGGGCATTAATCCTGTTGATGAAGGCTCCACTCTTAGAACCGCATCACCTCCCAAAGGCTGCACCTCCCCACCATCACAATTGGGATTAATCTTCAACATATGAGCTTTTAGGGGGAGACACAAACGCTCAGTCCATAGCATGTGCTGTTTGGTAGAAGCCACTTCTTTCTTAGCTTTGTGGACTTATAAATTGTAAGACAGTAGACTCCATTTTTCAAATTGCCTAATTTCTTTTATAAACACGTGGTCATAGATAGCAACATAAATACACCTCAACAACTTTCTGAAAACTCTTTAGGGCTTGGGACAGAATTCTGTGGCTGTAAACGGCTTCTCACCTAGATGTAGGGTACCAAAAGCCCACTTACCCAAATATGTCATGTCCACCACATCTTCTGAGCTGGCGGCTGACCTTGAAAGCCCAACTATTTGAGTTGTTTCCCTGGATTAATGTGGAGATGTCTGTTAAAGAGATGATTGTCCAACTCAACATTGGACAGCACGTGCTCTAAAACAATTCTTACTGACTTATGCTCAGTTTATGGGGAGCAGTAACCCATTTCTCTAATACAGAAGTTAGCCTTTTGGTTTGGCTCACCAGGCGTTCACAAGGAGGGTGAAATTTGGCTGAGTCTTGGTAACCTGAGTAGGGGAGAGCACGTGCCAGGCAGTAGGGCTGCGTGGACACAGGTGTGCAGACATTTTGCAAGAGAAGTCTGAAAACCTCATGAAATAATAGCTTAGTCTTCTTAAAAAGACAGAAGAAAGAACTTAAAATATATATTTTAATTGGAGATCACTGTCTTTAAAACACTGTCATATATGCAGTCATATTTGCTTCTCCTACAATTCCATCTCACTAGAAAGAAAACTGAGCCATGCAGAAGCCCAAGATGATTCAGCTAGTATCCTGAGAGGTGACAACCCAGTTAACGTTCCCTGACTTTCCATGACTCCACAGGTTACACTAGTCCAAAAAAGGGAAAAGATCTGAAAGGCAAGGCTAGAATCCCAATCAAAATGTTACTTTCTCAATCAAAATATTAGTTAACCATTGTCAGCATTTTCCACAATGTTACTGGAGGGATACAGATTCTGCAGTATGTTGAGAAAATAGATGTTACCAGAGGGGAAAGAATTATTTGTTCTGTACTCATACGAATTAGAAAGCAGTGGCTTAAATCAAGGCACGATCTCTCCTTAATAGCACAACTTCTCAGGGTCTTTACTGAACTCAGATATATCATGGCTCCCTTGACATCACGACATCGAACAGCACGGTCTTTTATGTTCAAAAGATTATGTGCACAGCTAGTATCCATCAGAATGAGAGGCGGGGTAACGATCCAAAATAATTTGTGTAAAAACATTTTCTCTCCTCTAGTTCAGAGAAGAAGGAAGCATGAGCTTCAGAGGCTTAGAAAAAAAAAATAGAAAGGAGGAAAAGAAAAAGGAAAAGAAAACAGAAAAAAATCCAAAGCTCTTCTTGTCTCAGAGGGTAAACTGATTGATGAGAACTCTTTCCCACTTACCTGGCCGAGAGCATGACTCAGCCCAGGTGAGTGGGTGCAAAGCAATTTGCAAGTTGTCTGGAGTGTGAACACCTAAGACGGCTGGCTGAGCTGGTTAGACACAGAGAATTAGTAGCAGTGATGCGAGGACTTTTATTATTCTTGCTTGTCTAGTTTGTTATAATTAAGAAAGTCAGAGTTGGGAGGCTCCAACCAAAACACAATAAGGATACTTAAAGAAGGCATTTTCTCCTAAGGATTTATCCCTTTATGTCTTTCTTGGAATAGAATTTATTCAGGCTCCATGCTACCATTTAGGCTCTGTAGGGTTAAAACAGAGAGAGAGAGAGAGAGGCCTTAATTTATTTTCTAACATATGTATTTATTTTTTATTTTTAAAAATTATTTAATTTAATTAGTCAAATTTATTTATTTAAATTTATTTAAATTTTATTTTTTGAGGGGTAATTCAGTTTTTTATTTATTTACTTCAGCTAGGTATTTATTTTAATGGAAGTACTGAGACTTGAACCCAGGACCTCATGCAAAGCATGCGCTCTGCCGCTGAGCTTTCCCCTCCCTCTGGCAGCCCCAATTTTCTAAGTGGAAGTAGAAGAGGTAGGAGAATAGTACAGATGAAATGCTAGGAGATTTCAGCAAAGCAGAGTGCATTTCTACTGTGCAGGCATCAGAGACGATCTGGGTTAACTGAATGGTTGAAGAATTAGGGGGAAGGCTTGACAGCTGAAAGAATGAGTGGAAACTAAATGATGCAAATGGGGACCGAGCGGATCGAAGAGAAGCCCAAGCAGGACCCTTTGCTGAAAGGGTGATGGGTATGGATGGGGCTGGAGGCAGAGTGGAGGGTCAGGGGTTTGCTCTGCAGTGACTTGGATGCTAAAATGAGGTGTCTGCACTGTCTCCAGTGGGCAGTGGACTTGAATCCAGGATTCGGTAGAACCACACTCTCCTTTGAGAAGCCAGCCTGGCCACTTCATGACAAATAGCCACCGTGAGTTGATCTTCTAGGCACAAGTGGATGTTGGGAAACAACGGAAGTACGATCACTTCATGTGGAGAGAGATGAACGAAGAAGGAAACATTCGGATGTTTGATTTCAGATAGTATCTGCTATGAGGAGAAATAAAGCCGAGTAAAGAAATAAGAAACAACAGAGGAGACCTAACATCAGAGTAGTTAAGAGAACATAGTAATTATAACTTCAGTAGAGCTGTGTCTTTGGGGCCAAGGAGGAGAAGGATTTACTGAAGAAGGCTGGAACAAATTTTGCTGTTTTTTGAGGGGAGCTAGGTGGAGGGGGTGTCAAAAAATGACAGTATAGTTACTGATATTAATTGCAGTAGACATAATTCATTAAGCTTTTACTATGGGTCAGACTGTATGCTTCACACACATCAATTTTCTCAGTAATTCTAGGAGGTAATCATTACTGTCTGCATTTCACAGATGGAAAGAAAAAAAAGGTTCAGACAGCTTAAATGACTTGGCCAGTGTCACTCTGCTAGGATTTGAGCCCATCTGTCTGACTCAAGTGCTGAGGTTATTAACTCCTCTGCTATACCCCAAAAGGTTGGAGGGTGTGGAGAGATCTAGACAATGGGGAACAAGGTGATACTTCCAGTTTTAGCTGTATAGAGTCTGAAATGCCATATGGCGTTAATTGTTGGTGATATTCGGCTGGAAGAATCAGAGGTCGAGAGAGAAGGGAGAACTGAGAATGATCGTCTAAGCATTTTGCCTGGTTTAAGTTGATCATTGAAGGCATAAACTATTCCAGTAAAAATTAATAATTATTTAGGCAGCTATGACGCCTCCAGCACGTGACTTACACGTGTTGTCCCTTTTACAACAGAGAGAGCCCATTCGTAACAAATAAGCTTGGGAAACTGACACTCCTAACTGTTGACTCACTTTTGGTCATACTGTCTGGAGTCTTTGAACCCAGGAAAGGCAGACCTCCTAGCTCATGCACTTTCTGTGTTAAGCCGTAGCTAAGTTTTCCAGAGAATGTTCAGAGAACAGTCAGGGACCTATTGAAATCAAGTTCTGTCCTTGGCTGCAGTCTGTTTCTCTCCCACTCCGTGGTGTGTTAATTATGTTCATGTTTCCACTGCCTGGCAACTCAGCGCTCCAATTTTAATTCCCTTCCCTCTCTGAAGAGAACGCCAAGGACATTTCAACTATAAACTTCATTCTCTAGATGTGTATTAAATGACTAGAGAACAGATAAGATGCATGTATGTCATTACACATCCTTTCATCAAGTCTCATTACAGTTCAAGTTCTGGCTGGGGAAACATCACTTCTGGAGGGGAGCAGTCAGTCTTTACTTTCTGCCGTTTAATCTGACAATGCTGTTGAGTCCTGTCTCAGAACTGAGTTTCCAGCACTGAATAAAGTGGACAGAAGTTCTGAGTTCGTGGAGTTTAACATATGAGTTGGGAGACAGAGGTTAATGAAGTCACGTATTTGCATAATTACAAATTGTGTTAAATTCTTTGAAGAGAGATCTTTGAGAGTTTATAAAAGGAGGAGCCAACCCCACAGGGGTAGGGGCATCCTGAACGAGAATCTGGTGAACTGAAGAGTTGTAGAATGACATATTACAGCCCAAAAGCCACTGTGGACAGGATGCGTCATGGGATTCATGTGAGGCCAGGAGCATGAAGCCGGCTGGTGTGTGTTCTTGCCAGGTGATGCTCATCTGGGAGGTCTGAGAGCAAGAAGATGTCTTTGAAGAATTAAGCAAAAAGGTGATGTGATCAGATCCACATGCTAAAGAATCCTTCTGGCTGTAATGCTGGTGATGGGATGAGGAAAAAGCCAGCAGTAAAGGGAGGTAGAGGAGGTGTGGAAACAAAGACGAGAATAGGGGATTCATTTCTCTGGGGCGATCATTTTCATCTCTTTTGCTCCCAGCAGTTTGAACAGGGTCCAATACCCAGGAAGCTTACTTAATGTGTAGTTTGTTGACTGAGCTAATTAATGCGATTGCGAGAAATAAAACCAACACAAGCTGTTGGTCACTTAGATATGGGGGGAGCCAAGGGAGGGGAAGATGACGAAGACGCAACTTCTGGCTTATGGGTAAATTAAGCTGCCATGCACTAGGGCTTGGTCCTTCTGTTTTCTTTGGATCTGAGTCAGCCAATATTTTCTGTAAAGGGTCATATAGTAAATAGTTTAGGTTTTGTAGGCCATACATTCACAATACTCAGTTCTGCCACTGTAGCCTGAAATCGGCCATAGACAATAGGTAAATGAACTGTATAGTGATGTTCCAGTAAAACTTTATATGTAAAATGAGGTGGTAGAAAGGACTTGACCCACTAGGGCCATGGTTTGCCAGTTCCCAGTGCAGATCATGCGTTCAGGTATGACGAAGTTTATTTGAGGTGTTTCTGAGGCATCCACGTGAATCTGTTTAGGTTATAAATTGTTCTGAAATCCGCACTTTAAAAAAACTACTTGCGATTGTATTTAATAATTAAAGCAGGATTAAATAGCTCATGTTTGATTGGTAAGCATCATTTTGGGAACCGTGTCCCCAGAGGGGGACTAAATAAGAGACGATTTGTAGATTTGTGGTTAGCATGTAAATTACAAGGAGATGGCTCCTCTGCTCACAGTATTGTTTCAGAAAGAGGCGGATAACCAGTGTCAGCACATGTGCGTGTCTGGACATCTGAGTACACAGTATTTTTTAAAGAGCATCAACATTCTGAAAAATTGAAGGTTCCACAGAAAGCTGCCCTGATTCTTCTGGGAAAAAAAATTTAAAATAAATAAATAAAAGGAAGCTCCAAAGTCAGGTAAAGTCAACCTTTTTTAGTTAGAGATATAGAAAGGTTTAATAAGGAAGGAGAAATCTAGAATTATTTCAGGGGCAAACTGTTCAGTCAATCTGGGAGCTTTTCATTATACAAATTTAGCAAGAACCACCCCCATTTCCCCTTGTACTTGAGGAAAATGCAAGCATTGAAATAGTAAATGCAGATCATTTAGGCAGAACTATTACGAAACCTATTCTTCGTGTATACTTTAATGTATACATTTGTATTTATATGTATGTATAATTTCATCTGCATGCCTTAGACTTAGTTGTTTGAGGGCAAAAATTATTTCTTACTCCCACCCACCTCATTTATTTACTCTATGGGCTGGGCCTCTGTAGGCATTTTAAGTTGTTTGGCTGATGACATGAAGGTTAAGGCTGGAGGCCTTCCTGACTGACTGTGCAAATCTGTAATTCCACTCCAGCTTCATACTTTCTCATTAAATCATAATAGAGTGTAACTGAGCATTTTAGGTGACCTTTCCAGGCCTTTAATGAGAGCCAGTGCATCGCAAGATCAAGAATAGTAGAAGCCTGTGGTCACTTGGTCTCTAAACAATGCAAATATTTAGAAGATAATATTCAAAGCCCTTTTAAAGAGCTTAGTTCAGTGGTTCCCAGACTTGGCTATGTATCACTTATGAGCTTTAAAACACACTGCTGCCTAGTTAGAATTTTTAGAAGAGCCCCAAGGGGTTCAAATGTGCAAGTGAGTTTGGGAACCTCTGGCTTAATTCAAACTAAGGTCTTAGTATCGGTACAGAGCTGTCCACGTGTTGGACCTCGAGGGGCTTTACAAAGTGAGGTGAAGTTCTCCATGGATGCCCATGGTCTACTGTAGTTAAAAGCCCATCTTTTATGTACACATCTTTTATGTATACTGTTATGAAAAAGGCAGATGGCACTTTCTTCCTAGACTACATTAAATGTCATGAATTTTACAACTAATTACCAATTTTGAAAAAGTAGAATCTGAATTGTTTTAATTGTAATAGAGCAGTCCCCAAATTCTGTTTTCTGGTCCAGTCATGCTGCCTAAGGTTTAACAGTCAGGGCTGAGGCTTCAGTAAAGACACTGAGGTGCTCCAGAATTCCTTGTGCAGGCCTTCCACCCTCCCCACTAAAACCTCAACCTGCCTCTTCGCTAGTATTAGAAATTCAACATTCCTGTACACTTTTCCTGAAAAGATTTTTTCCATAGATTAGCCAGGACAAATGTATTTTAATGAACAAATGGTGTTTTAATAAGAAAGCTCTTTTTAAATCAGCTCATTCTATTAAGATTTTAATAAGTAAAAATAGTATCGCAGAGAATTATGCAGTAGAAGCACCAGGCAGCTTGCTTTACAGAGTAAGCCCTGGAAATATGCAGATGGAATTTCACCAAGAAAAAAATACCCCCGAGTGACAAAGTTTCCTTTCAGAGAGAGAATGTCTGTGTGGGGAAAGGAACAGATCTCTTCTGAATAAAAATGGATGCACTAAACAGCGTTTATAAAAATTCTCTCTTTGATTCCTGCATTTGGCAGCAAGACAGCAACTAATGTGGTCTTATTTTAAAATCCCAGTGATTACAAGGTCTGCACGTCCCCTGTGGAGTTGCTCTTTCTCTCCTAGAGCCAGACCCCAGTGTTTCTTTGCCAAGCACATGCTGAAGAGCTTTCGGTGTCAGGTGTTTTTTTCATTTGTCCTCTCTGAGCCAGAGGCAGGGGCATCGCACCTGGTTTTTTGAGCCCAGGTCTTGATCACCCTCTTTTCGGAGTCTTTTCAGGAGACAAAAACAAGTGTTTCTGAACATGTGTGATTCAAGCGTGTCCTTTTCTTGGGGAACTATCTACTGCCCAAGCAAGACCTTGAATTATTGGCTGACTAGCAGCCGCAGGTCTTCACGTACCAGATGCAGAAATAAGGAAGAGTGTGTTCAAATGTTTGACTGCAAGTGGTAGCCTGCCCACGCAGTACTGGTTAACCCACGAACATCTACCATTTCCTGTTCACAGTTCAAGGGTAGGGTGGTCCCAGTGTTGGTTAATTCGGTTAATGTAAGTATCCACTGTTAAAAAATGATTAAAGAAGACAATTTAGGCAATACAAACAAACTTAATTTAATACTTTGTGGTCAGTCTTCTTTAAGAGAACTGCAAAATGGGGTGGAAGGCAGAAAGATCATATAGAATAAAGAACATGGAAAAGATATATAGAAAATATCAGATTGACTGGAGCCACATAGTCAACCGTTTTGGAGGTGAGAAGCCCCTGCCTGAGTTGACACAGCATTTGGAGCTCGGCTGACTAGACATACTGCATTGCTAGCCGAGTGAAACTTGTTTATAGGGGTGTGAAAGTTATCTAAATTTTGGTTTGCTGATGTGCCACCCTGGATAGGAGTGGCTCCATATTGAGCCTAAAAAGTGATTTCAACACAATCATCAAAGATAGAGGTTTTTTTTTCCTGCTGTCCTCAGTGTATTGGCTTTGTTTCTTAGGCTTGCGTCTCTCTGGTGGCAAAATGGCTGCTGTAGCTCCCATTTGTGCACATCAAAGTTCAAAGGCTGAAGATAGCATATCTCTTCTTTGTGTCTCTTTTTTAATACTGCAGAACATTTTTCTAGGACTCCACCAAAGGCTTATTTTTGCTTTCATCAGCCAGAATTACACAATTTTCTCTTTCTAAACTATTGATTGGCTTATCCATAAAATCTACATGATGTGTGTGATGTTAATTGATGGTACTAGCTCTAAAATTGTGTTCTCTTGCCAAGAGCTGAGATCTCACCTGACCTTCCCCATAAGCCAGCTACTGAGCAGATCCAGTGTCCAATAACCATAAACTTTGGGTGTCCAGGAGGAAAATGCATCCTTTTCAGGGAATTTAGAGCTATATCTTCTAAAGAAGATAATGTGAACATCCTAGCCTTTGTCCAAATCTTTGACCTAAATAAATAGACTGACATATATTTCTCTAGCAAAAATGGCTTTATTTGAGATCAGGAAGAGAATTGCAATTCAAGGTCTGAAACCACAGCGAGTTATATGCAAGACCCCTTCCAGCAAGGGAAGGAGAACTCTTTTATAGAGTCGAAAAGGAATTTAGGAGGGCAGTAGTAAACAGAACCTGTCTTTTCATTGGCGGAGTCCTTGCCAGGAAGTACAGAATCTTTCTTCTTCCTGTTAGGTTCCACTGTGGGCATGGGGCGTGGGGCGTGAGAGCTCCCCCTTCTGGTCTTCTGGCACTGCTTAGTTGAGATTTCTATTTAGTAATTGTTTACATAGTTCTGCAATTTAACTTTGGCTTTCCAGCTAACTGTTTTCAGCTAACACAGTTGTGTTGCAGAGTTCAGAACAAACTTGAAATTTGCATTCCTTACTAATCTTTTGACAAAGTAAATTGACATTATAGTTGATTTTTCATAGCTCTAAAGTATTATTCTTCCTTAGATGGGTGCCCATGGGCACTTGCTGCTGTTTCTTCTCACGAAACAAAGCACTGAATCGGTGTGGATAGGTAGAGATATACGCAAACCATATGCGTCGCTTTAATAAAATTCTGACTTACAGGTGCTCTTAAAGGTTAGTTGGTACCTTCATGGGAACATAGGTTATATTTTTAGTAATGATTTTTGTTGGCAAAGCAAGTAAATTAGACGTTTGTTCATTTGGAGCAAAAGGCAACTTTGTTGCTTTAATATATACAATTACATTGAGTTGAGATCTACTTTAAATGAAAATTGAAAACAAATGAAGTAATCAGTCAGCGTAATGTTTGTGGTTGCTGCTTTTGTATACATTTGGTTAAGTTGAGAAAAAGAAGCTGTTCAGCATTGCTGGCTATTTTATTTTAATCTGGAGTTGAGGAAATTGTAAACTAGGAACATTTGAAATTGGCTGTAAAATATTACATATAATGATAATTTGTTTTTATAGTTGTATGAGCCAGATCGAGTTTAACCATACAGTATATTCGTTTCCACTAGTGTTAGAATCAGGCAGTCTCAAGTGTAGCTAATGAAATTTATTTGTAAGTTTTGTTGTTGTTAATCTTTCTTACTAAACATGAGTAGCACCTTTTACTTTGACATTTAGAAGCATTTGTATTAATAATAGCAATTTTTCAGGTTCCAAGTTCTTGAAATTGAACATTTATAAAGTTAATGCATATTTTTCTCTCTCTTATTACAAATTATTTCCTTAATTTTATGACTTTTTGATGACTGCCTATGTCTTACTGGCTCAAAAATGATGATTTTGAGAAAGAAATGATTATGTTTTATATTTAGTGAGATTTATTCGTGCTGACTTGGGTTTTGTGCTCAGGCAAGTGAGTCATCTGAAGATTCTTGGGTCTGTGATTAAAGTTTAAATTCAAGGTTATGGTATTTTATAAAGCTTAATCCCCAAGCTGGTTTTTTATTTTTTTTCAGACTTAACTGTATTTGATTTGGAGTCTGAACATAGTTCTCATTCAAGTTTTGATGGAAGTATCACATCCTGCTATACGCTGAATCCTGTTTTAACACAGCACTGAAATTCTACTGAGCAATAGAATAATTTCCCCTCCCCTTATCTCTTAAAATTATGCATTTTGCAAAAGTTTCAAACTTCACAGTATCTTTCTAACCTATATTTTGGTTCACTTATCTTAAAAATTTAGTTAACTAGACATGGGGAATATCACCCAAATTTGTTCACTGGAATTTATTCTGTACATTTAATTTTCTCAGTACATCTTTTACAGCTTGTAGATACTAAAATTATTTATTTAGTGTGATTTTTTTCAGGACCCTTGTTTACAAGTGACAGAAATGCAATTCAAAGTATTTCAGCATAGCAGAGTTTACTGGCTCACATAACGACACAATACAGGGAAAAGCTCCTTCAGGCGTAGGTACATCCAGGAGCTCAGCCTCATCAGTAATCTTTCTCTTCAGCTCTGCCCTGCTTCCCTTTGCATTGGCTCCTTTCTCTGATACACTCCTTTCTTCTTGTATCCATGAGCTCCAGCATACCTACATCCTGGAAATGGTAGGTCCAACAAAAACAAAGATTTTTATCCCCTGTAATTTCAGTAAAAGTCACAAAGTTATATTCTGTGATACTCAGTAATGGCACCATCCCTGAGCCAATCTCTGTGGCTAGGCGGATAGAACGCATTAGTGGTTGACAGTGTGGCTGGAGAATCCCCAGAAACACTGTCTGAGATTTTGTTAGAAATGCACATTCTCAGGTCCCATCATAGTCCCAATGAATCAGAATATCCAAGAGGCGGGCCTGATATACGGGTTGAAAAAAGCCCTCCAAGTGATTTTGATGTGCACTTGAGGTGGAGAACCACGCAATATCCTAATTAGCCCAGCCTGGTTCCTGCTTGTAACCCCTGGTGCTTCAGTGTAAATTTCATCTCTCAGAAAGCATGTAGAAGAGAAATCTGAGGAACTGATATTGGGGAAAAAAGAAGAATAGATGCTGTGTTGGCAAAGACAAGATTTCATCCCAGTGATAAAGCTCTTCTTTGTTTCTAATGCCTTTATTTCTCAGAACACTGCTGATTATGAATTCCCCTCCAGAAAGCCAATAATCTAATTAAGCAAGTACGCGTTCACCCGCCTCTCACACATAGTGTCTTGAATTTCATTCCAAATAGGTACATGGCCAATTTTGAAAGGTTTCCAGACCATGTTATTTTCTTATCAGATGCTTCCTTAACTGCAGTCAAAACCTTCAGTAGTGAACCTTATTACTTCTCTGTGATAAATAGTAGAATAGTTTCCCTTTGCTGCAGAATTTCTCAGTGAAAATGACAGTGATGCCTACAGAATTTTTGCAGAAGTGGTCAGCATTGCAATAGCATCCAAAATAATTTTAAAGTATTTTTTAAAGCATCTAATAAGGGAGATGAATATGTCTTTTCACATTACTTAAGATTTTTAACTTAATTCGGGACGTTTGCACTTATTATCCAGGAGACGGCAGTAGAGAACATGTCGGTAATTTTTCATTTTTATCTAATCGTAAGAGTATTCTAGGTACTTGTTAAAAATAAAGATCCAAAGGCTTCTTTGCAGAATATTCTTATTTTGGAAGTCTGAAGTGGAGGGCAGAGAATTTATACTTTCAGTAGCTGCCGCGCGGAATTCTTACAATGGGGCACGTTTGGCACACTCTGTAGTGGTGAAGGCTGAGGATGCTGTAGTGAAATGGTGTGAGGTTGAAACTTGGTTGTAGCTCCTACCAGCTGGCGGTTAGTTACTTAACTTCATCAGGTCTCAAATGCTGCCAGCATTACTGTTTGTTGTTATGGTTCTCTTTCTTTCCTCTTTACTAATCTGCCTGCTGCACCGTCGTGTTTCCTATGCTGCAGATAGAGGACATGCAGTGGGGTAAAGGTGTCCGTGAGATCCCCCGGTCGGTGTGCACGCTGCCGTGCAAGCCCGGGCAAAGGAAGAAGACACAGAAGGGAACGCCTTGCTGCTGGACCTGTGAGCCTTGTGACGGCTACCAGTACCAGTTTGACGAGATGACCTGCCAGCATTGCCCCTATGACCAGCGGCCCAACGAAAACCGAACCGGCTGCCAGGATATCCCCATCATCAAGCTGGAGTGGCACTCGCCCTGGGCCGTCATCCCTGTCTTCCTGGCAATGCTAGGGATCGTTGCCACCATATTTGTCATGGCCACTTTTATCCGCTACAATGACACCCCCATCGTCCGGGCATCCGGGCGGGAACTGAGCTACGTTCTGTTGACAGGCATCTTCCTTTGCTACATCATCACTTTCCTGATGATAGCCAAGCCCGACGTGGCAGTGTGTTCCTTCCGGAGAGTGTTCTTGGGCTTGGGCATGTGCATCAGTTACGCCGCCCTCTTGACAAAAACCAATCGGATTTATCGCATATTTGAACAGGGCAAGAAATCGGTGACAGCTCCCAGACTCATAAGCCCAACATCACAGCTGGCCATCACTTCCAGTTTAATATCAGTTCAGCTTCTAGGGGTTTTCATTTGGTTTGGTGTTGACCCACCCAACATCATCATAGACTACGATGAGCATAAGACGATGAACCCCGAGCAGGCCAGGGGAGTCCTCAAATGTGACATTACAGATCTCCAGATCATATGCTCCTTGGGCTACAGCATTCTTCTCATGGTCACGTGTACCGTGTATGCCATCAAGACTCGGGGTGTCCCAGAGAATTTTAACGAAGCCAAGCCCATTGGATTCACTATGTACACGACATGTATAGTATGGCTGGCCTTCATTCCAATTTTTTTTGGCACCGCTCAGTCTGCAGAAAAGGTAAGTGAACATGCACACCACAGTACGCGTTTCAAAAATGTGTTCATTCTTGTAAATACTGAGACCAAATTGTATAGAGCAAGAGGCTTTACAAAGGCTGAACGTATTCCCACGTATAGGCCAATCCTGAATTGATAGGCATCGATGCTACAGAAATCTAAAACCTGCGTTGAACTGGGCCACATCCATTCCACTGGAAACTGATGAGAGGTATAGCCTTTTTCAAGTTCATTTATTACAGAATGACTCGAGGTAGTAAGAGCTTAGCCAGTAGGAAATAATCTTATCTAGTAAATTAATCCTTCCTATTCATTCATGACTCACTCCGTCTTCTTTCACACGTATGTCCTGGGGATAAGAGAGGAGGGCCACAGTTTCTCATTCTCCAGGATAAAGATGGTCATGACTAGCTCTCTCTCTTCCTGGTGGCTGTGTAGGTGGGCGCTCACTGCTCATTGGCTTGTGTATGTGAAATACACAACATGTATCAATATCTGTATCTATGTCTGTATTTGTATATATCTCCAAGTGGGTAGACATAGGAGAGTTTTGGTTATCATTCCACTCTGGACTCCCTACAGCTAGATGTCCATTAACTACATCAAATGATTCAACATGATAACAGACTCAAGTCCCCAGCAGTGGGAGGGACAGTATGTAGGAGAGCAAGTGTCATCAGGTTGTAAAAGTTCAAGTTTTTGAAAATGCATAGACCCTGATGTGTTAGTCCTAGAAATGTTTAGTGTACACACTCTCCTCATAGAGTTACATGTTTTTTATGCGTCTGGAAGTTAGGCAGTCCTAATACGTTGACTCTTAATGCAGTTAATGTACATCTATCTAGCTGTAGCTGTGATGTGTGTGCAGATCAGGCAATGCTACAGTTTTGGTTCTAAATGTGATTCATATACATCTGACTTCCATACTCACTGGAATATGGTTTTGTGTGTGTGCAATCTGAGCAATCCTAATATGGTGGTCTTCGTGAGACTGGTGTCCTTCATGCGGTGAAGGCAGCTCTGACATGTCGGTCCAGCTAAGACTGGAACTGAGACTCGGAGTCCTGACTGGCACACTCTATATAGAGAGAGCACAGTTGTAGCTTGATTGGAAGTCAGGACCCTGGGGGTCTAGCCTGATTTCATGTTACTTTGGAGAAGTCCCTTAAATATTCAGAGACTTAGTGCCCTAAATGAGGAAGACAAGGATTGAAGTAGGCATGTCTACAAATTTACAAATCTAGCTTCTAGGATTTAGCCGCATCTGATTTTTGTTACTGTTACTTCGCCAGCAGTGGGAGGGACACTATGTAGCAGAGCAAGTGTCATCAAATTGTAAAAGTTGGAAGTTTTGAAAATGAATGGACCCTGATGTGTTAGTCCTAGAAATGTTTCTCTGAGTCATCGTATAAAGGATGAATGGATTTTGGTAGTTTTCCAACTGCAAAGATGTCTTTTACCTAAATTGTTTGATTCAGAAGATACGACTTTGGATTGTGTTTAAAATGAAAAAGGAAATCTCTTGTGAAGCTGCACGGAATGCTGAGATTGACGACAGTGAATGGTTCCAGACTATGGTTTCGGTACTAGTAAAGTGACTTAGAGGAAGTTCTTCCAAACTATATGCTCAGTGAGCATCGTGTCTTTCCAGCAGTGTATTTCAAATTCATATTGCATGTTTGCTTCTGTGAATACTAACTTGAATTTCATTTTATTGCTTTATCTATCCCTGGGCCAAAGGGATAGTAAAATGTGAGTTAAGAAAGTGAAATGTAATCAAGAGGGAAAAAAAAAAAACAATTAATGCTAGGAAATTGATGACCACGGACATTTTTATGGGGACTGATGGGTGTCATGAAAACCTCTGGAGATACTAATTATTTTGTTGTTAAAACAAACAGAGTCCCCCATGCAACAGGTTAAAAACGTGGGATCTTTTTCTTGAGAGTTTATTCTTGAGGAATGTAAAAGGCAGGGTCACTGCAGCTGTTTTATAGACGAGCCTTGCTGTCTTGCATATTTGACAGTTTAGGTTTCTACCATTTCATCTGCCATTTCTAGCCATTTCTAGTCATGACTGTAAATCTTTTCAGTTAAGATCAGGGGTGTCATTTACTCATTGAAACCTGAAAATCAGAGAAGTTTTCAGGAGTTGAATTCACTGATTCTGGTTGTTCCAGAAGACGTTGTGTCAGTAGAACAGGACTACGGGAAGAATGAAGCTGTCTTCCGCAGTGGCTTAGCATCCCAGAGTTTGGAAGGCGTGTGTTTCTCCTTGTGTACTCTCAATGGGTTATGAGGTTTTACATGGTTGATTGACACCATTAAAGGTGCTAAACAGCCAAATGGGAACACTGAATTTTCTAGGAAAATGCACATGCCCTAATGCTAGGCATATGGCTAGAGAAGCATGAATGATCCATTAAAAATATTTTACGAACATGAAACCATGGAATTTAAATTGTGGAAGGCAGCAAATTGCAAAATGCAACAAAAGATATCATACCAAAGGCATTACTGCCAAGCTAGTACATACAGAATCACAGCTTCTCCATTTTGGTTTGGATTTAAGAGTTTAAGTGTTTCAACTGGAAGGATTCCAGTGTAACAGGACAAAAAAATAAAAGAGATTAAACAGTCAGTTCAGTAATAACTATGTTCTGTTTCAGGAAATTGAATTTGTTTTGATTATAGGAGGGATAGCTTGGTGAAACTTCTCATCAGTTGAGCTCATTAGCACAGCATCAAGTATGAGAAATGTTTCTGATTTTCTTGCAAAACATCAACCCGCATGAAGTTTATTTTTGCTTTTCTTAAGGAGGATGCAGGATATTACTGTTATCTTGTTTTATTGTTACTAACTCTGTGACTTCCAGAATGAGAATCTTGCAACGTGGCTGGGGGTGGAAGAGGTAAACTCCAGCCCTGAGATAATGATTCTTTATCTTAGGAATTATATATTACGTGACTGAAATGATTCAAGGAAACCCTGCAAGTGGTGGAACGCTAGCACAGCAGGTTGAGTGAAGTGCTGTGGCATCCTGTTGTTGCACACTGGCACAGTCTGTTGGAGGACTAGAGTGTTTTCAAGAAAAACAAAGGCTTGGCTTGTGGGTGTATCTTTACAAGGAGTTTTTGCATGCAGCCAGGTAGGGAGGATCCCCCGTACCCTGCCCAAATCTGGGAAACCCTATAAGACGCCATGTTTATTAGCCAAGCCTTTTTAGCCCGTGGTTGTCTGGAGAACTTTCTAGGCACTCTGGAAACCATTTCTTACACATGGACACAGAGACAGGCTTGGCCCTGCAAAGGCACAGCAGACCTTGGTACAAAAGGAGAAGGATCAGAGGGTCTCATAGGTCCTTCCCTCTTAGCGTGTGTGTTTCTTTGGATAGGGGGCTGGTGAAAAGCAGAGAAAGAAAAGAACTGAGGCGTTATTCTGGTCTCAGAAAAATGCTGGAGGAAGAGTAGTGGTTTGAAGGGAGTCATGTCCTCTGCAGTATCACCTACAGGCCTCTCTTCTGCACATACCAGAACAGAACCAGGGTGGGTCATGATACTTAAATAATAGGATTCTTCAGTTTTCACTGAAGCGTATCCATTAAGTGACCAAATTAGGGCCACTGTTGGCGGTCTCTCTACCAGCTCAGGGTTCTTAACCCAGTGATTCAAAATCGTGTCCATGATAATCCCCAGAAGAAAGTTGTTTTCGGAGGTATTGCGTGTCCACCCACTCTGCCTGGTCCAGCAGGGCTAGGATGAGCAGAAAACTCCAGATTTCTTTAAAACAAGCATGCTGGAAAGACACCAGTGGAAACCAAGCATGCTTCTTGAAACTGCCTAAACATTTTCTTCCAAGTCCACAAAAGACACCCTATAAATATTTTCTGATTTCTAATTTCAGAGCCCTTGGGAATAAATTAATTATCCTCCCAAAGACACAGGGGATCCAGAGATCAAGGAACCAGGAGATCAGAAAGACACTATCCATGGTCATAGTCAAAGTTGAGAGTCAGAAGGTGTGAATGAAGAAGTGTCAACCTCCAGGTTTGGTCCAGAGACCTTAAAAGCCAGCATCAAGGCACTGATCCTGGAAGCAGAGGCGGCAGGAGGGCAGGGAGATAGGAGTGTCCCCCAGGAGTATTTCTTGAAGGGCTGGGACTAGAGGCCAAGGCCTTTTGATCTTCCAGGTGTAGCAGAGAGCTCTGCAGAGTCTGGAGGTAAAGCACAGCTTGCCTAGGACTGAGATTGAGAATCAGAGACACTTGGCAGGGAGGGAAAGCTTCCCTAGTCCATGCCCAAGGCAGGCGTCACTGCCAGCTTCCCCTGAACCCTGACGTGGCCTTGAAATCCTTATCATCACAGTCTTTAGGCAGCCACTACCAGTAAGCCAGAACTGGAAGGAATTTGAAGTTCATGTACCATTTCTGATGTAGGGTTGGGTTCCAACAAGCGACTGTTGATACCTCTTTCCACCCAGCTGTTGTTGTCATTGCGCTAAAGACACTGAGCATCTTCGGTTGCAATTCGTCTGCTTAGAGGTAGAGCACAGTCAGGGAGTGGGGGCGTTCGTGTATTAGTCTTTCTTGTGTCTGATCACACAACTTCTCTGTCTTTTTAACCGCCCAATACCATACAGAAAAGAGAAGCCCTGGTTCTCTTTGGAACTAATGTATCTGCTTACGCTTCTGCGCTGCTTGATTTGATTTTAAAAATTCTCATGCCTTTCAAGCAATTAAAGTAACAATTATGAAATGCCTAGTATGCCCCTGGTACTCTCTGAAGGACAGTGATTCCGATGGAAGGAAGACACCGTCCTCATCGGTCAGGAGCTGAAAACCTAGTGGTGCACACAGACCTTCAAACACACATCACCTAGTGTGAGTTAAGCTACAGTTGTCACACAAAGAATGCAGGATGGGCAGGCAGGGAAGGGACCTCCACTTAAGGTTCACAGAAAATGCAACAAGGAGCCTGAAGTTCATGGGCAGAGGAAGCGCTGTGACAATGTAGTGAGAACTTAAGTCACATGTGAAGAAGCAGGGGGAGGGGTTTTCACCATACAGTGTGTGGAGTGAGGAGACAGGACTGCGCTTACATGGTCTTGACGTGAGAGAGGGTGATAATAAAATTGAATAAAACCTCATCCTGTGGGAAAATTTTGAAACAACCTGAATTCCACATTTCATTCCGAAATCAAACTTTTGGCAAGAATCACATCTTTTCTAAAGGGTAGGCCAAGTTGACTTTAAATACCATAGCATGTAAGCTGAAACACTTGTTCTGTTTTCTTAGGATGCGCTGTCCCCTTCTGTGTCCATCGAGTTGTGTGTGGTCCTCCCTGTGACACAGTCGCGCCCCTTCTCTGGGTGTGTGGGCCTGGGCTCCGTAGGAGTCACGAAGGAGCAGCGGCTCCCGGGAGTGAAGGGCAGTGCTTGGGCTTTGATTCTCCCTGAAGCTCAGGAGATCCAACGAAAACTGCTAAGTGTGGCAGGAAGGTGAACATAGGCTGTCTTGGAAAGTGAGTTCCGGGGATAGTCCTTGAGGACGAGGAGAAGTGATGAACTAGAGAGCTAACTAAGGAGCCGCTGTAGTGGACTGATCCGAAGACGGCACTGGCCTGAGGAAAGCCTGGGGGACGAGGAACGACAGAGCTGAGAGCTGCTTTGAGCATTAAAAGAATATGTGAATAGGCTGTGCTTTATCTTTCCTTTTGTGTTATGCTGCTTTATGGCTGAAATAAGAGATAAAGATTTTTTTTTTTTTTATTCTGTGGGTTTTGCAAGTAACGTTGCCCGCTATTTAATCTTTTTTTCAAACAGCAGCTAAATGAGGAAAGGACGACTCTCCTTTCCCATTTTCTAGAGACAATCACTGTCAACAATCTGATGACGCCACCTCTGGATGTATAAGTACACATGTGTGCAACCTTACTTGAAAGTGAGAGTCTGATTTTCCCCTCGGGAAGGCTGACTGAGAACCTTCCCCCTGGCATCTAAATACAGTGGAGAGGGGTGTCGCGGGGCGTGGGTGCTGCCGGGGCCACCTGTGCGCCCACGCTGTGACAGGCATGCACGCTGCTGGTTGAGGTGTTACTTCTGCTGTTTCATTTTGTCCATTCACATTTTTATCAAAAGCATGTGAAACCGTCTCTTGTCTGCTTCC
Source organism: Camelus bactrianus (assembly GCF_048773025.1). NCBI lineage: Eukaryota > Metazoa > Chordata > Mammalia > Artiodactyla > Camelidae > Camelus > Camelus bactrianus. The sequence goes on along the minus strand of NC_133555.1, from coordinate 7,897,857 downwards.
TGCTGTGACCTTGGTGACAACTGAGCATCTCTCCAAACAGCCCTCTGAAGCCAGCTGTTTGCACGTCTGGTGTTAGCCAATGGCTTGGGCTCCTACAGTCCTCTTTCCTCCCTTCGTGACGCGTCGGCTCATTTCAGGTGCAGTCACCTAGGGTAAGGGCAGCTTTCCCGTCTGAACCCTTTCCTTTAGCCAGAAAAGGTGCTTCAGCAGGTAAAACCTGGGAGCCCGTACAAAACTGAACCGAGCTAGAACTAAGAAGGAAATGACTTATTACATTAAAACAAAGCTCTAATCATTCAAGATCTGAATAGAGAGGTGCTCAAGCAAGGGACATTTCTGCTAAAAAGGAAGACTCAACAAGAGTCTTGAGTCTGCCCTCCACGGTGTGCTCCTTGAGGGTGCTGCAGTGGTTTGTAGGGCAGGGCTGTGACATTGTTGGACTTAGGCTTTAGATAGATTGCCCATGGCTTATTAGCAGTGGTTTGCATGGTAGTTGTAATATTGTGACTTATAATAAGCAATATATATAGAGAGAGAGAGAAAGAGAGAGGGAGATGATCTTCATCTATTTCTAGCATGGAGATTCTAAAAACACTTGGAATTTCCTAAGTGAGGAGAGCTATAAAGGTGACTTTTGTTATGTTAATTAGGTGACTTTTGGTCCTCCTGGAGAGGTTGCCAGGAGAACCAACCATGTGATTAGATAGTGGGTAGTTTAAATTCCATCCCCTGACCTCTGGGTGGGGGCTAGAGGTTGAATCCATCACCAATGGCCAGGGTTTAATCATCCATAGCTATGTGAGGAAGTTTCCAGAAAACCCCGAAAGGATAGGGTCTGGAGAGCTTCTGGGTTGGTGAATATGTGGAGTCTGGGGAGAGGCACGCTCCAAGAGCACTGAAGCTCTGTGCTCTTTCCACATACCTACGCAGTATGCATATCTTCCCTCTGGCCACCCCAGAGTTACATCATTTTATTAAAAAATGGTAATCTAGTAAGTAAAATGTCCCTGAGTTCTGTGAGCCACTCTAGCAAAGCGATCCAACCTAAGGAGGGAGTTGTTGGAGCCTCCAGTCTCCAGCCAGTAGGTCAGAAGGTGACAACTGGGACTAGCAAGCGGCAACTGCAGTGGGGGGAGAGGTGCAGTCCTAGGGGACTGCGTACTGAACCTGGAGACTCCGATGCTGTCTTCAGTAGTGTCAGAATGGAGTACACCTGTAGGACTTTCAGCAGGTGTCAGAGCACTGCTCACTGGTATGGAGAAAAAAAAATCTCACATGTTGGAATTGGGTGCAGAGCATTTTAGAGTTAATATGGGAAGTTCTACCCTGGGGAGAGAGACGGTGGTAACCAGTGACGATTTAAATGGATACTCAGACTTTCAGATCCATGACAGTGTACAACCCGAGGGTGAGGAAGCGAGAAAGCAGGCCCTTGGATGAAAAACCTGGATGAGACCTGGTAGCCAGCTGTGCGTTCCTTCTCTCCCTTTTCAGTGAAAGGCCCAGAAAACCTCCCATGCCATAGAACGTTAGATGGGACTTGGAAGTACCATTCTGCTCCTTTCACTGTTCCGTGGGACGGTTGGTGGGGAGGGGACTTTGGAACACTGCCTCCAACTCCACTCCCCCTGCCCAAGTAAGAGAGGCGCCTGTAGGCAAAACTGCGACGCAGCAGTCCTTGGTATGTATGATGGTGTAGTAAGAGTTTGCTTTGAAGAGTGTCTGTATGCTAGAAATACTGTCTGTACAGATTTCCCCTTGTCTGGGGTATTTTCAGTGTGTAGTGTGTTGCCACAGATCTCTTTTCTTCTGAAGATAATGGTCTTTTGCACTGTAAGCAGTTCCTAATGACTAAAGCTGGCGTCAGCCGATTGGCATTTGGGTTTTGGAAATCAGGGTGCACGTCATTTGCTGTGGAGTCAATGCCCTCTGAAAGCCCAGCTTGTTACCCTGCGCCTTCGGCAGGCCTCTGCCCCAGCTCAGCACCACAGCGGGCTCTCCAGCTCGGACTGGGTTTGGTCATAAGGCCATTGGGAGGTCAGTGCGTCAGGAAGTGAACAGTCTCAAGTAAGTGATAATCCGATTACAGACTTCAAAGATGGCTCGTGTGAAATTTCTCAACTCTGAACAAAAGTCACATTTTCCCATGTAAGTCTTAGGCACATAAGGATATTAGAGAAGAGAGGGGGACACAGATAGTCCACAGAGAAATTGTACAGTTAGGTTGAGAGTACATCGTGGCAAGGAATTTAAAGGAGAAGTCAGTGCTACTCAGATAGCAGTTCCTTGAGGTTCTCAAGTCTCTATGTATCCGAAGAAGGACCCTCAGACACAGTGGGTCATGAATAAAAATCCATAGGTGGACAACTGAATGATGAAACAGAAAGTCTCATTTTCTTTCCTGTGTCGCAGGCTCTCCGGTCTTCACTTTGAACTTTGAAGCATTGATCTTTCTTTTCTGATACATCACTTGCAAGAAGCTAAAACTGCTTCCAGCAGAGGAAGGAGTCAGTTGTTCACACCTGGGAGATTGTGGCTAACAGACCCAGAGCCCCCAGATCAGTTTGTGATACCCGGGCTTTAGCATCCAAGTCTGGATATTTAGGCTGGCTGAATCTGCCTTCCGGTTCTGTCAGTTTCATTGTGTTTCTCCGGTACCCCTCCCAGCGCCCTGTCAGAGTGACTAGATTGGGACATCATGGCCACATTGCTTTATGGATGTGGAAAGGGGCTGCTGCTTGGTACTGGACCAAATGCCAGATGAATGAGGTGCTTAGTTTTAAGCCAGTAATCAGGTCATTATCTCTTTGTTTAATGTTCCAGATCTTGAGATCTAGAAGTATGTTGTACAAATTTTCTATTTTAAGAAATTTAAATGAGAGGCAAGGAACCACCTAGATGTTTTAATTCATGGAATGAGACTTAATTTAACTTTTAATCCCTTTTCCCCAGAATCCTTGCTGGGTGGACAGGCATAGAGATAAGTGTTTTACAAGGCTTTGGCATTTTTGTATTAGTTTTGAAATTGGGATATTATCCAGTTACTGTAGTGGGAAATGTGCTCAGAATCATCCAATTTTCTACTCTTAAAAATATGGCACAAAAGGTAATAAACAACAAACAGGCAAACTGCTAGCATAGGAGTTAAACCGAAAACTCTAGGAATACTTGTGTAATAGAAGGAGACTTCACCATGTGATTCCAGAGTTAAGAGCTGCACGGATGATTTGTAGGCAAGCCCATTAAATTTGTGATCCTAATAAAAAGCTTTGGGCATTGGAAGAGACTGTCATTTTATTCTGTCATAGAAATCCAGTTTCCCACTAAAGCTGTTACAAAAAGAAAATGTAGGGAAACGATTTCTTAATGGTGATGCTGGCAATCAGTCTGCCTGATACGGAAGCATCAATGTCTGTAATGGGTCCTCAGGTGCCTAAAATTGAAAATTGTCTCTCTAACGTGTCGTGCATTCCATCCAGCTGTTTGTTCCAGCTGATTGCTTGGCTTATAACCGACAGTTTTCTGATCCAGTGCCTTCCATTGCACAGGTCTGAAAAAACTAGGTTAGTAGATGTAGTGAAACAGCAGATCTGAAAGGATTTTGTTGCCTGTAATGACACCTTCTTTTTTTCCCTCCAGTGCCTACTACCTCTGAACTACATATTCCAGGAGAGGGGTTTGAAAATAGTTTTCTTTTCTTTTAGAATGCTCACCCCCTGTTATTTAGCAGTTGATTTTTAAGTGCCAGTATGTAACATGCAAGGCCCCAGAGACCCCAACAACTGGGCACCATATCACTCCTTTAAAAAAGTTCTCCAGTGGCTTCCCATTGATAATAATAATAATAATGTTATTATTATTACTATTATTATTATTATTGCCTCCCTGCCACTATCAGAATTAGAATAGTATTTGAGCACTTCCTTAGAGCCCCTGAGACTTAGATCAAGGGTCACGACTATGGCCCTTGAGCCAAATCCAACCAGCTGCTCATTCTTACGAAGTTTTATCGGAACACAGCCATGGTCATTAATTTACATACTCCCTATGGCTGCTTTCGTGCTACGAGGGCAGACTGGAGTAGATGTGGCAGAGATAGTATGGCCTGTAAGGCAGAAAATATGTATCACCTGGATCTTTGCCCAGAAAGTTTGCTGTCCCTGCCTTAGATGACCTGGTGCCTCCCTGCCTCTCTGATTCTCATTCCCTGCGCGTCTCATGCTCATTGATTTCCCTTCAGTCTTGCTGATATTCTTTCTTCCCCTTAACATACTGGGACAGTCTCCTTCCTAGGACCTTCGCAGAGACGTGCCCTTTGTCTAGGATGCTACCACCCAGAACCTCTCACGCTGCTTGTTCTCATCACTGAGCTCTCAGCTTACAGACTCCTGTCAGAGCAGACTTTTAACTCTCCTCCACCCAAGTTAAAGTTATCTCTATCCCAGTTACATTCTGTTTGTCCCTAGCATTCCTAGTACCTGATGTCAGTTATTGTAATGTCGTGTGCTTTGCACCCACGCACTTAGTTTGTCTGGTTCTTCTCCGGATCCCAGGGTCCCCAAACAGTGACTGGCTCTCGTAAACACTCACTGACTCTCTGTGGATGAATGAATGAAGGAATGGCCGAATGAACAAATGAATCTTTTGTAGAGGAAGATACAGCCCCTGTCCTCAGTAAACAGTTTAGAAGTGGAGAGAGCCATGTAAACTAATATCTGGGAAAAGTACTGAAATATAAAACCATGGGAAAGTATGTTTATAGCAAGAAATGAGAGATCAGTCATGCTGGAGGACCATGCCCCTGAAGACTGCACAGACAAGGTGAATCTTCGAGGATGACCAGTTAGACAGAGAAAGGCTTTCTAAGCTGAAGGAATTGATTGTGAAAGCGATTTACTGAAATTGATTACCAAAGAATATATAAAAATGTTCCATCTCACAAACTGTTTTCAGTCTTCAGAAGAGTAAAGATGAAGGAAAAAAATCCTAAAATACACATGGTGATGAGGGCATGGAAAAATGGATATTTTTATGAACTACAAATGGATCTAAACTGATCAAATCTTTCTTTTTTTTTTTTGGTCTAGATCATTTAAATTTTTTTTAATTTAAAAATTTTCCAGTTTTATTTAGATAGAATTGACATATAATGTATTAGTTTAATGATTTGATGTATGTATATACTACAAAATGATTACCATGATCAGTATAGTTAACATCCATCACCTCAAATAGTTAGAAATTTTTTTCTTATGATGATAACTTTAAAGATCTAGTTCTTAGCAACTCTGAAATACACAATACTGTATTGTTAACTATAGTCACCATGTTGTGCATTACATACCAGAAATAACTTACCTTGTAACTGCAAGTTTATATCTTTTGATCACTTTGACTCAGTTCACACCACATCACTTCTGGTAACCATCAGTCTATTGTCTGTTTCCATCAGTCTATCAGCTCTTTTTTTTTTTTTTAGGTTCCACATGTAAGAGAGATTATACAAAAGATTATTTGCCTTTCTCTGACAGTTATTTCACTTTGCATAATGCCCTCAAGTTTCATCCACGTTGTTAGAAGTGGCAGTATTTCCTTCTTTTTTATAGCTATTTTATATATACATCACTCTCTCTCTCTCACACACACACACACACACACACACACACACACACATCTCATTTGTCCATTCAGCCATCGATGGACAGGTTGTTTCCATATCTTGGCTGTTGTAAATAATGCTGCAGTGAACATAGGGTGCAGATACCTCTTCTAAATAGTGATTTTGTTTCCTTTAGTTATGTTCCCAGAAGTGGAATTGCTGGATCATATAATAGTTCTATTTTTAATTTTTTGAGGAGTCTCCATACTGTTTTCCATGGTGGCTGTACCAGTTAACATTCTCATCAACAGTGTACAAGGATTCCCTTTTCCCCACATTCTCACCAACACTTGTTATCTCGTCTTTTTCATATTAATTATTCTAACAGAGATGAGGTGATATCTCATTATGGTTTTGATTTGCATTTCCTTGATGGTTGGTAATGTCACTCACCTTTTCATTTACCCATTGGTCGTTTATATATCTTCTTTGAAAAATGTCTATTCAGTTTCTCTGCTCATTTTTTTGATCAGGTTGTCTGGCTTTTTTGCTATTGAGTTGCACTAACTCCTTATATGAGATTTTCTCCCATTATATAGGTTGCCTGTTCATTTTGTTGATGGTTTCCTTTGCTGTGCAGAAGTTCTTTAGTTTGGTGTATCCCATGTGTTCATTTTTGCTTTTTTTGCCTTTGCATTTGGTGTAAAATGCAAAAAAAAAAAAAAAAAAAAATCATGACCAGTACTGATGTCAAGGATCTTACCTCCTGTGTTCTTTTAGAAAGTTTATGGTATCAGGTCTTATGTTCAAGTGTTATTTCCAATTTGAGTTGATTTTTGTGTATAGTGTAAGATAGGAATCCAGTTTCATTCTTTGTTTGTAGCTGTTCAGTTTTCCCAACACCATTTATTAAAGAGACAATCCTTTCCCCATTGTATATACTTGGCTCCTTTGTTATAAATTAATTACCATATACGTGGGTTTACTTCTGGGCTCTCTGTTCTAGTCCATTGATCTGTGTGTCTGTCTGTTTTTAGGCTCATGCTATTTTGGTTACCGTAGCTTTGTAATATAGTTTGAAATCAGGAAGTATGTTTCCTCCAGCTTTGATCTTTCTCAAGATTGCTTTGGCTATTTGGGTTCTTTTGTGGTTCCATACAAATTTTAGGATTGTTGTTTTTTTCTATTTCTGTAAAAAAAAAAAAAGTCATTGGAAGTTTGATGAGATTATATTAAATCTGTAGGTTGCTTTGAGTAGCATGGGCATTTTAACAGTATTAATACTTCCAGTGCATGAGTACAAAATATTTTTCCATTTATTTGTATAGTCTTCAGTTTCTTTTATTAATACCTTATAGGTGTCAGTGTACATTTTTTTCACTTTGGCTAAATTTATCCCTAGGTGGTTCTTCTTTATCATGTAAGTGTAAATGGATTGTTTTCTTAACGTCTATTTCTGATAGTTGGATGATAGTGTATAGAATACAACTGATTTTTCTATATCGATTTTATATCCTGCCACTTTGCTGAATTATTTTATTTGTTCTACTTGTTTTTTGGTGGAGTCTTTAGGATTTTCTATATATAATATAATTTTATCTGCACATAGAGACAGTGATTTCTTCCTTTCTGAATTGGAGGTCTTTCATTTATTTTTCTTGCCTAATTGCTTGGCCAGGTCTTCCTATACTACGCTGGATAAACGTGGTGAGAGTAAGCCTTCTTACCTTGTTTCTGATCTGAGGAAAAGCTTTCGACATTTCACTGTTGAGTATATTAGTTATGCACGTGACATCATGACCTTTATTATGCTGAGATTTTCCTCTATACTTAGTTTGTTGAGTTTTTATCGTAAATGGATGTTGAATTTTGTCACAATCTTTTTCTACATCTATTGAGATAATAATATGATTTTTATTCTTCATTTTGTTAATGTGGTATATTGTGTTGATTTTGGAATGTTGAACCCTGGAATAAATCCCACTTAATCATGGTGTATGAGCCTTTTAATGTACTAGTAAATATGTTTTGGTAATAGTTTGTTGAAGATTTTTGCATTTATGTTCATCAGAGATTTTGGCTTAATTTTCTTTTTTTGTAGTGTCTTTTTTTTTTCTCATCAGGGTAATGCTGGCCTTATAAAATGAGGCCTTGTAAAAAATTTCTGTGTTTTTGAGGAGTTTGAGAAGTATTTGTATTAATTCTTCTTTAAATGTTTGGTAGGGAAGCCAATGGCCCTGGAATTTTCTTTGTTGTGAGGCTTTGAATTATTGATTTGATCTCCTTCCTAGTAATTTGTCTTTTAGGATTTAGTATTTAAGATTTAGTATTTCTTCATGATTCACTGTTGGTAGGTTGTATGTTTCGAGAAATTTTCCATTTTTTCCAAGTTGCTTAATTTGTTGGTGTATGTTTGTTCATAGTAGCCTCGTATGATCATTACCTGGTTTAATTCCTTAACCTTTCTGTATGTCGATTTCCTTATTTATAGAATGAGAATGTCAATAGTATTTATCTTATAAGGTTATCATGAGGATTGAGTTAATTAGCTCATTATGTATATGTATATGTATGCATTTGTACATTCCCTATATATGAAATATACATATACACACACACACACACACACACACACACCCCGAGCAACAGGCACTGTTGTGTATGCTGAGGAAGCAGCAGGATGCAGAAGAGATGAATTTCTCAGTCTGTGTTCTAAGGGAGGGAAGAAATACTTTAAATAAATAGAAGAAACACATAGTGCATGTCAGACGATAACAAATAAGATGGAAAAAACTCAGAAAAGAAGTCCCAGGATGAGGAGTGGGGACAATATTTACAACCTTGTACAGGTACCCAAAGAAGGCCTCACTGAGAAGATGACCTCTGAGCAAAGATGTAAAGAAGCAAACCCTGAGGAGATCTCGGAGAAGAGCATTCCAGGTAGAGGGAACTACAGTGCAAAGGCCCTGGGGCAGAAGTATGTCAGGAATATTTGAGAAACAACAGAGAGGGCAGTATTTGCAAGGAGGCTCATAGTAGGAGGTGGGGGCAGACGGACAGGGTACCAATTCATATGGAGTTAGGTTGGATGAGATGGGAAGCCTTTAGAGGGTTTTATATGAGAGCAAACTCATTTGACTCAGATTTTTAAAGAATTGACCTGACATACATTTTATTTCATGTAAAATACTCAAAACAGTGCCTGGTATATATTAAATGTTCAATGAAGTTTAGATTTTTTTTGTTTGTATTATTAGTATCATCATCTTCCAGCTTGAATACATTTTACAAAATTTTATCAGGGCCAATATCTATATCTAGTAAGGAAACATACATGTATACGTGTATGCGTGTGAATATATATGTGCGTGGGTGTGTGTGTCTATATATATTTTTAATTTATTTTTATTTTTTTAGTAAGGAAACCTTCATTTTCCTTCCCTTTACACACTGGTATAGATGCTGTTTTCCCACTGCCAGAGAGAAGCCAGTTTGTGATGCAAAACACAAGGGAACTGAATTCTTACACAAACCCTGTCCCAGCACTCAGCCTAGAAATAGTTAAACCCGAGCAGACCTGGGCAGAATGGTGACTTCATTCCTGGGACCAGGCACAAGGGCTCCCACACAAAATTATGCCATCATGTAAACACACTATCTAGTAAGAGCATGCAGGGTCTTTTAAAGGGCCTGCATCTCTGCAGCTTTGAATTGACAATGGCAATTTCACATTTAAAATATTATTTGATGCAATCACTGCTTCTGGCAAATGGTTCCACATCCATAGACTTGTTTGCCTGTGATTTTCTCTTTGTTCAGTTAATGCTGATTTTGACAGTTTCCGATTTCAAGCATTCATCCATTCATTCATCCCACAAATATTTATTGAAAGACTACTGTGTGCTAGGTACTTTTCTAGGTGTTGCAGATATAACAGAAAATAAGACTATTCTCTGGCCTCATGGAAATTGCATTCTGGCAAAATCATGAGACAGTATATAAATAAACAAAGAGATGATGATACGAAGAAATTAAGGAAATAAAGGCAGGTCTGGAACAGATTTTGCAGACTCCTGTTTTAGACCGGGGTAGTCAGGGAGGGCTGCTTAGAGGAGGTGCTCTTCAACCTGAAACCTGCATGAAGTGAGATAACAGAGGGAAGAGCATGTGCAAAGTCACCCAGAGGAGTGTGTGATTGGCTTGAGAAATAGAAGCTGCAGTGTGGAGGGTCAAGGTAGGAAATGGAGTCAGAGTGGGAGTCAGGGCTTTAGAATCCATTCAGAGCAAGATGGGTAACAGCAGGAGGCTTCGGCACCTGCTGTGGGTTTTAGAAAGACCACTTGGACTGCTTGTGAGGAGGAACCTGTAGAGGGACAAGGGGAGGGTCCAAGAGGCCAGATAAGAGGTTTCATAATCACCTGCACATTTGATAGAACTTTTGAAACTATACCCTTGACACTATGCAAGAAACGAAAAAAAAAAAAAAATGAGTAAAAGTGATTTACTCACAACATAAGCATCATGCATTCCTACCTTTGGGGAACCCATTTTATCAGCTCAGTTAGGTAGGCAGGATTCTACAGTTGTCCCTGGATTAGGCAAATCCTGCGGGCAGTGCCCCAGGGCTACCGACCCTAATTCTTTCCTCCTTTCTCTGAAGAGATGTGGGCATTTCAGGCCCCACCCACCTGCTCAGGGGCCCTCTGAGGTAATTCCCAGACAGTGAGAGAGCCTCTCAGGTTTCTCTTATCCCTGATCCATTCAGCACATTTTATACAGCATCCTGATGTGCTGTATGAGTCAGCACCACAACGTGGGGCCATGCCGTTGTATCCTGCACAACCCCGGGGGCTGCCCTTCATGCAGCCTATGATAATTTCACTGCATGGAGTTGTACAGTGTGTAACTTGCACAGCGGTACCCTGTGTCCTGCCATTGTGCTAGGCACTGAGAACAGAGATGACCAACATGTCATCTTTTCAGCTCACAGAGAATCTGGATTATAGTGATTACCCTTGTCTTGACTTTCTAATGAGTTTATTTGTTTATCAACATCTTTTATGTAAATATAGAAGTGGCTGGAGTAACAGCAGGTGCATTTCCAAAAAGGCATATCTTCCAGACCTGTCTCCTAGACCGGCCTCTAGCATTCTTCATTCTGGAAACCCATCAGAGGTGTTTCAGATCAAAGCAGGTAGCAGAGGTGAGCTGAGGCCAGGGCTGATTTGAGATTCCAGACACATCCCTGAGCACCATCTGGACCTCTGCTGGAACATCTGCAGGCTCCTCAGTGCTCAGGGCCCTCACACCACAAGCAAGATGAGATATGTGGTCCATGAGAAACCAGCAGATGGCCAGTTGCCTCACCTCTCGAGGGGTTAAAAGTGTCAACATCATTGTGGAAGGAAGGGTAAACTTACCTTCTATTTCCTGACCTTCCTTTCTCTGTGTGTGTGTGTGTGTTTCTGATGTGGTTCACATTTTCTCATCTTATGTGCTCTGATGCCTTTTACTGCAAAGAAATGATCTGTTCAGTCTGTTGATTGATTGATTGATTCATTCATTTGTTCTTTTGATATATATTTAGGAATATCAGCTTCGTGCCTTGCACCATCCAGGCTGTGGGGACAGTGATCAAAATTAACAAAGTTAGTTTTTCATGAAATTTACATTGTAGTGAGAGAGAAATTGTCACATTTCAGATAGTCATGCGTGTTCTGAAGAAACTAAAACGGGTGAAAGGGAGTAGAAAATGGCTAGAGGGAGAAGTGCAACTTCAGATATGTTAACCATGGAAGGCTTCCCTGAGGATGCGATGTTTAAGATGAATTAGTGATGATAAGGATCCAGAGGGTAAAACATAACCTGTTTAACCCATTCACACTGAGGTGCCAGATACTTCCCTTTTGTTCCTTCTTTCATCAAACCCTTGTTGAACATCTACATTATGGGATAAAAGAATTAAGGAATC